>NC_057397.1:8955884-9255884 GCF_019320065.1 Cervus canadensis | reverse complement strand
TCAGCGGACGTTCCCTCGCCCCTGGCCGCGGGCGATCGCACCGTGGTCCCGACTGTAGGGGGGCGTGGCGCGCCGGCCTCGGTCCGGAAGGCCGAGGGGTTTCGCGGCCCCTCGACTCTGACCCCGCCCGCGGGGAGGGCGAGAGCGCTGCACCGGCTGGAGCGCTCCTGCCTCATCCCTGGGAGCGGCTCTCAGCTGCCTCCAAATCACGCTGGGTCTCGAGATCCCCAGGGACCCAGAAAGACAGAGTCGCTCAGTCGTGTACGACTCCTTGAGACTCCTCAGACGGTAGCCCCCAGGCTTCTCTCTCCTTGGGATTCTCCAGACAAGAATACTGGAGTGGGTTGCCCTGTCCTCCAGTGGATCCTCCTGATCCAGGGATGGAACCTGGGTCTCCCGCATTGCAGGCAGACTCTTTACCTTTTGAGCCACCAGGAAAGCCCAGGGACCCAAGAAAGCTTATCATTTAAAGGGTACCCACCCCAGGTGAGCCCCACACCTCCAGGTTGCGGAAGGCCGGGTCTGTCCGCGGAGGGGAGCCTTCCAGCCAGCGCAGCCCGCGTGTGCCGGATGGTGGCAGACGGCCCCATGGGGGTTGTCCCTGGAACTCAGAAGTCCTTGGCCGCTAAGCGTGGCCCCTGTCAGGGGGACATGTGCTGGAGATCCTTTCCTCAGAGCTTCCCTCTGAGACCCCCAGACATCAGAGACCTGGACGCTTTGGGGAAGCCGGCGCAAGAAGTCCTTAGATGGGGCTGGGTCGGACTTGGCAGAGGGCCTCGAAGCAGAAGGAGCGGCGGGTGGAGTGTTCAGCCCAGGGAGCGACCGGGTACCCCGCCCAGTCTGTGTGAGCCCCTCCCTGGAGGAGGCTGGGAGGAAGCCTGACCACTCCACCCCCAGCTCCTCTTCCCAAAGACCCCCAGGAGTGGGCCACCTCAGGGAGGAGACCAAACCCCCCGATGCACGTGCAGGCTGATAGCGGGGGGCAGCCGCGGACAGACTGCGCTGTTGACTCAGCAGGAGAGGCCTGGGAAGCTGGGTCACCGACCGCTTGTGCAAGCGCTTTGTCCCGGGGCTAGTGGCTCCTCGGCTAGACCGGGTCCTCCCTCCCCCCGCCCGGTTCCAGCGAGGATGGAGTGGAGCCCGGCCTGGCCCCATGTGGGCTCTGAGCCGGGATCCAGTGGCAGCTGAGAGTGTTGTGTTGCGGGGGGCGGCGCGTCTTACTCCTGCATCCATCTGTCCACGCTGATCTGGGCCCATGCCAACGCCCATGGCACTGCCCCAGCGCTGGGGACCAGTCTGCCTACACCACCGCCGCAGACGGTTCCGCCTGGCCTGGCTGGGGGAGAAGCCCAGCGTAGAGCCCCGGAAAGGTGTTCCGCTCCTGCCCAGGCCCGGCCCCCTGGTGGGAAGCGTGTGGCTCTGCAAAGGCAGGAGCACCAGCGGGGCCCTTGGAAATCAAACGGGTAAACTTGCCTGGACTGACTGTCTAGAAGGTTAGTAACTAACAGCTGCCAGTTCCCCTGCAGTCGTGGCTCTAAGCGCTCCAGCACAGCCCTGCACCTGGGTGCCGTCACCTGCCCCTTTCACAGACGGGGAGACTGAGACAGAGATGAAGTGGCTGCCCAAGGCGGGCTGGACTTCTTGCCCCCCTCCACCGCACCCCCGCCCCACCTCCACCGCGGCCCCGCCCCACCCCCGTCCCCACAGCACCCCACCGCACGCCCGCCCCACCCCTACCGCACCCCGCCGCACCCCCATCCCCACAGCACTCGGCCCCACCCCCACCGCGACCCCGCCCCACCATGCAGTAGCTTCTTCCATCAGCTGGGAGAGAAGGGAAAGCTGGAAAGGTGGGTTTATAAGTTTAAGAGGACTTTAGCATGTAAAGTAATTATACCAGCTTCAGGTCAGGAAAGCTTAGAAGGAGAACATTGGAACTAGGTGTGAGAAGCCATAAATGCCACAGTCAAGGGGTTCAGCCCTGTGTGTGGGCGCTGGACCGGGGTGGAAAGCAAAGAGGAAGGCAGAGGGGCGCCCAGCACGGCAGGCTTGTCTGGCCCAGACCCCTTCCCCACCTGTGTCAGGGCCGTGGGGCCCCCAAAGAAACGAGAGCCTCGCGGGGCGGGCGGTGCCCGAGCTCATCCTTGCAGCTCTTGGCGGCATCTCAAGTCTGGAAGCAGCCTGCGCGTCCCAGTAGCGGCTGCCTGAGCAGGTGACGGCCCTCCGTGGACCGCCCTCCCTGGGCTCCTGCGCCATCCATCCATCTGGAGTCCGGCTGAGAAGCCGGTGCCAGAGCTCTGACGCAGAAAGCGGACCGGGCCTGGCGCCATCACGTAACGAGGGCGTGGGTGCCCCATTGTGGCCCTGTGGCTGGTGCCCGGATGTGGACGACATTGCAGAGGGGAGGTCGGACAGCTGCTTCTCCTCCTCCCTCTGTAGCGTGTGATTTGTGGTGATGTACTTCTTCACGATTCTAGCCTCTGAGAAAGGTGGAAAGAAACTGAAAGGCCTCTTTCCTTTTCATCCCAGCGCCCCCACCCACCCGCCGGCCCAGTTTGCTGGGTCCTGTCGCTCAGGCTGACCTGGAGCTGCTTGTTCATGTCTCCAAGCCCCAGTTGTTCTGTGGTTAAAATGAGGTTGATAGCGCCCACCACACTGGGGCCTGGTGAGAGTGAGGAAGGTTGTGGCTGTAAGTGTGCGCCCCGGGCCGGGCACACTGGAGGCCCCAGGGGGATGAATGGACAGACAGATGTACGGATGGTGCCCTTTCCCTTCAGTCCACTTGCTGAGGTCCAGGCACTTCCCAGGCCCAAGTCCCAAGCCCTGCAGCTATGGGGCAGGGAATCGCCTTCAGGCTATGGCCCCCGACTGTGTACACCGGAGCAGTCCTTTGTGCCTCCTCAAATCAGTGAATAAATGGATGAATACGTGTACCTGCTTTCTTTCAGTCCTCACCAGCCACCCAGCTGCACTCAACCCCGGTGGTCTGGTTTGGCTGGTCCTGCTGGCTCTGTCCGTCCTAGACTCCCGCCTACCCTGGTTCTCCCAGTCTTGGCCCTGGAGCCAGCCCTGGCCCAAGGCAGATGATGACCCAGGGGAGGGGAGCCAAGCAGGAGAGGCAGGAGGACCCCCATGGCTCACTGGGACCAGCCCTGGTTCTGGTTCCCTGGGAGCGAGACCGACCTACCAGCTCACCCAGCTGGCCCCTGGGAAAGGCTGACGGGCCTGGAGAGGAGGCAGGACCCCAGGAACCCACCCATCACCCAGCTTTCTACTCCTGACGCCAGCTCTTCCTCTGCTGGGGGACATGGCCTGAGACCGACCAGCCCAGAGGAGCCCACCAGGTAGAGGGATGGACAAAAGCCGCTCTCAGGCTGCCAGCGTGGACACACAAGGGCCCCTGGGCCAGCAGGATGGGCCCCTGCAGACGGCCACCTCTGCTGCCCCCACAGCATGTCGCCCGTTTTGGTAGAATGGCTTGCCTGGCACGTCACTCCCAGGAGGTCTGGCTCCTGTTCTCAGGAGTGCTCTTCCGGGCTGGCACCCATCACGGGGCCCCTCTTAAGAGCAACAGCCTTTCTGCTCCTGGCCACCCCACCCCGCCCCAGCACTGGGCAAATACCCACAGGCCAGAGCAAACAGTCAAGATCATGACCATCCCAGGGAGGCAGGCCTCTCAAGCCACCGCTTCTGGAGGGAGGCCCACTTGACAGATGGGAAAGCTGAGGACTGTGCTCTGTGGCTCTCTGGAGGACAACTGGTCCATCTACTCACTGCAGGCTGGCATGCTGGTGAAGCTTCCGCTTTTGAGGCTTTTAGATTCATTTGCACGTTTAGGGACAGGAGTGGACTCACAGGCTTTGATGTAGGAGATAGGTGGGCTCCAGGTTAGACATTCACAACTGGCCTCCTGTTTGCATCTCCGGAGGCAACAGACAGGTGGGCTCCAGTTGAGGCGTTTACAGTCAGCCTCCTGTTTGCCCTCCGAAAGGAAAGTAACAACAAAAACAGGGTAAGTAGTCAGTGTTTGTCTCTTGTGAATGTGTTAGGGCAATAGTCACGGCAAGGACGGAGAGGTACAAAATCCTGTTTGAGTAAAGGCTGAAGGGATCTCTGCTTCCCCCTCTTGGAATAAGGGAGACACTACATACGCACAGAAAGGCTCCTTGTGGGTCAAAAGTCAAGGGGTAACTCCAGACCATAATGAGTCTTGCTCCTCCCAGAAGCCTTCACTTCGAGATCCATCTTGGCTGACAGGTGTGTGCGCATCCCAGGGGAGGGTCCCAGGGTAAGTCAGGTGTGGAGAAAGAAACCAGATAACTAGCCTGAAGGAAGAGAAAGACCCATAAGAACTGATCAATAGAAATGACTTAACAGCCTCTTTAGAGGGCTCCTCCCCACCAGGGGGGTTGCCCACACCCTTTCTCTCTGGGTGTGCCTCTCTGCCTGGCTTCTATCTCCGCTAAACAGACCATTTCTCTATGTGTCTTCCTACTTGTTGCTGTCTCTAATAATAAACTGTGTACCTGCATTTACAGTTTTTGCCCACATGATAAATGCATTTTTCACAAGGGGCAAAGATCCAGGGAAAAACAGCTTCTAGCCTCTAACCCTTGCTGGTTTGGTGGCTAGAATCCCTGGTTTTCATTCAGGCTCCTCGGGTTCAATTCCTGGGCAGGGAATTAAGATCTTGCTTCATGCCACTGCTCAACTGCTGCCTCGCTGAGATCAAATGGTGCCGAAACCCCCGGGGGTGGTGGGGAGGGGGGTGCAACCTGGGAATTAAGGTAAAGTTGCAGGTCTCACCCACATTGCTGGCTGGAGACTTCTGACTTTTGCTTTCTGTCTCTCCCCCATGGGAACTGGCTTGCACTCACATTCTGCTTTGTTCCCTTCCCAAGACCTGCAAGGCTTCATCAGCTCGGTGAAGGAGCCCAGGCTCTCTTCTCTTTCCTCTCTCCCGCTTTCTCTCACTTTGCCTAGACTACAACCCCCAGCACCCCCCATGCCCAAGGGCTGTGTCTTCATCAACGTTGGGAGTAATGCACTGGGAGCTGGAGCTCGGCACCTGCACCTGCCCCTGCCTCCAACAACTGCACTCTGCTACCTGATGTGCCTTATTTCCTAGGGTAGAAAAATTACCTCCCCTAGAGGGGGAGGATTCCAGAAACATTCCCTCCCTGCCTTCCAGCATCTCCCCCCCCCCACCCCCACCCCCACCCCCACCCCACTGTGTTGCTCACCGGCCTGCTCCCAGTTCTTTACTTTTTCTCTTACCTACTCTAACTTGGGAAACAAGATTTACCTTAGACTCCACACAAGCGAGGTGACAGACTTGGGGTTCTTCTGCTTAATCTCCCATCTATCTTACTCTGTGTCCAGAAATCCACTGTGGAAATGCTTCCATCTCTCAGCCCTCAGATCCTGACCCCAGTGGCATTTCCCACTGCGGCCCCCTCCATCCCTCCAGGAGTTCCCCTTCATGCCAGGCCTTGGCAGCCCGTGCACTGTAACAGACAGCCTGTCAGCTTGGCCACTTTAGTGCAGACTGCGGTGCTACAACAGACCTCTCTCAAGGAGAGCCCTGGCAACACGCTGGCAATAGTTTAAAAGCCCTTCTCTGGCCATGCCGGGTTGGACGCCCGGCGCAGGGTGTCAAAGCGGGGCCAGAGACGTCTGGCCATGATTCAATGGATTCATGACTCAAAACCCCATCAGACAATAAGATCGAGCGGAATTCAGGGGATACTCCAGTCCTCCTAAATGGATGGTACGCTGGTATGCTGGGTTACCTTTCTACAAGCTCTATGTTCTTGGTCGAAGGCTATTCAATGTGGGTGGATCCCTTTCTAAGCCAGAAGAAACACAGATGTGCTAAGAAAGGAAAAAATTAAGTCTTACTGTAGCAGTGCCTGGCCTTTATTTAAGTTGGGGATTAAAAATGAACCTGAAAATGGGTCTCTTATCTTTATTGCCATAGGATGGGAAAATGGACTGAGGGTCGCTTATGTCTAGGACTTTGTCCTATAATCAAAAGCCTGAGGAATCAGAAAAATTCTCTTAACATTCTAAAAAATTCCCTGTTAATTTCTCCTATCTCTTGGGCAGGGGTGGTAGAAACAAGCTTCCCCCACCCCTGTGTTCCCCCACACCTGTAAGTTCCCTTACTCCTTCAGATTCTTCTGACAGGACAAAGGCCTCACCTTCCCAGAGAGACAGTCTCTGCTGGGACAAGATTTTATCAGTCAACCTGCCCCTGTTGTCAGAGTCAATTTGAACACTCTCTGATTTAAATTTAATTACGAGACCATGATCACAAAAGGAAAAAAGAATGTGGCCACAATATTCTTTAGACTCTGGAGAAAATGGGCTGAAACAAAATTTCTTTTGAAATTGCAAAATCAGTTCTTTTTGCATATGCAATTAAAAACAACTGGCTTGTTAAAAGCTTGTTCCCTGATAGCTCAGTTGGTAAAGAATCCATCTGCAATGCAGGAGGCCCCAGTTCAATCCCTGGGTCGGGAAGATCCGCTGGAGAAGGGATAGGCCTATCCCACTCCAGTATTCTTGGGCTTCCCTGGTGGCTCAGCTGGTAAAGAATCTGCCTGCAATGAGGGAGACCTGGGCTGGGAAGATCCCCTAGATAAGCAAAAGGCTACCCACTCCAGTATTCTGGCCTGGAAAATTCCATGGACTGTATAGTCCATGGGGTCACAGAGCAACACACAATTGAGCAACATTCACAAAGCTTGTTAAAAAATATATACCTAAAGAAAACTTGAGGTTAACTCTTATGTCCTTGAGATACACAGCCCACCTTGCCTGAAACTTTAGCTTTGAGGTAATTTTTAATAGAATTTCAAGCCAAAGGGAAAAAAGGGGGCTAAGAGACATTTTAAATCTCAATCAGAAACTATGACATCCCTGTCTGTTCAGGTATGTATGTCTGTCTCAATATGTGTTTTTGTCTTTAGATAATATTGCTGAGGTTAATTTGTGAATGAACTCTATTCAATTGGTTTAAAGAAAAGTAAGCACTTACAAGTGAAACTTGTAATTCTAAGTACAAATGCACTTAATTCTAAGAAAAATTAAGCTAAATAAATTTCAGGTTCATGTAAACTGGGAAGTATTTAGTATTAAATTAACAGCTGGTATTAATGTTTATTGATCTAATATAGACAGGCCTCAGAGTCATTAACATTAAGCATAATATTTTCATTGTGGCTATGTTTAATATAAGTTAAATAAAATTTTGTCATATCTGTTACAAGTTTGCCAGCAAGGAAAGTAACTCAAGTGAAAATTTTTTTAAGGAAAGAATGCAAATGAGATTGGAGTTTTTAGATAAACTCTGTTAAGAATAATTATTCTTTAGGAATGTCTAAAACAGTCTGTCCAGATTTTGGTAACCTGAATTTTTAGGGTTGTCCTAAACTAAGAGATGAAAAAGTTTATGGACTAGCTAGGTCATTTTCTAAATAAAATAAGATTCTGAAACACTGATTACTGAAAACTAATTTCCTCTTACAGAAAAACTAAAAACATTTTGGACTATTAATGAAGAATGGTTGGTGCCATCCTGAGATGTTTTCTATAAGAAAGCAAAGGCTTTTAGAAATTATAACTGGTATTTATGCTCTCCAATCTATGGAATGCTAAGATAAAGATCAGTTCTTGGTTCCTTAAAGAGAGGAGGATGTGTGTTTTTGGTAAACAGGGTATGAGGAACAAAATTGCATTTTATTAAGGAAAAAGAAAGTAGGTCTGGCTCACAGGTGACTGTTTCTGAGTGGGAAAAGTGATTGGATACACACAAAAAAAGGTTTTTGGAAAGTGGAACCTGATAAAAGAGCTTTGTACCTGATACAGGCTTTCTTAAGATGTTGAACTGCCTTTGAAATCTTTCATTGTTATTTTCGCTAAGTGAGTAACTCCTCATACAGTAAATATTGTATGGTAGGTGTTGCTAATACAGATGTTCTAACAATTAAATGGAATTCATAAAGATCTGACATGTCCTGGTAGAATGTTACTAGTCATAGTTCTCGTTACTCTTAAAATGTTATTTGTCACAGCAGCAACCAGGTTGCTTTGCCTATTGAATTGCAACAAGATTTTAAACGTGCTTCTTAAGCTTGTCATCACAGAGAGCTATGGTTTCATTCAGAGGCCTGTGCAAAAATATTACCTCTTCAAGATTTGTTTAAAAAGGGAGGGGGCTTTCTAAGATTAAATTAAAATTAACTAGGTAAATAAATTTTGTTATTAACAGAATTTAACATATTTAATATGTTATAAATATATTTAATATAATATATATTATTTATTATATTGTTTTCTATATTGCCTGTTTCAAAAAGTGTTGTTTCTTACATTACCAAGTGTGTGACTGAGCCACTGATAAAATGATGGGCTACAGTTCCATATGCGATCAATGATTGTAATATTGTGACTCCACAATATTACAGAAGCAACAAGAGGGACTATTTCCCTGGACCAAGAGGCCAGTAAGTCAGGTGTGGTCCAGAGACTTTTGCTACTCACGGGGCCTGGTCCAGAAACAGCACACTGAGTGGCCGATGAGTGAAATCTTTGACAGACCTGGGAGTAAGCATTCCTAGCACCGTGGGACAAAATGGTCATGAAATGCCCCCAAATCATGGTCAACTTATAGCTGTGAAGGGGCCCTGCCGACTGAAGCCTGGCACTTGCTGTGTGCCTCTACAAAGGTTAAATCATGGCCAGTACAGCTGCTGCCCTTCAACACCCCCTGAAAGGAATTCAGGGCAGAGATCAGAAATTAGGCATTTACTTTGAGCTCTGGGAAAATGGACAAAACAGGCCTTCAGATAGTTAGATATTTTCATGTAAGGATTTTCTTGGGCCCAAATTCTTACGTCTTCTCATACCTAGAAAAACAGTAAAATTGTTACTGGAGACAACTACTTTGGCTTATATGTTAATACCACATTAAATGGCTAGAACCTACTCAGACAAACTTAGACAACTGGCTATCTGGCAAAGCACCAGGTCCAGATTGGCTTTCAGGCTCATTCTCCTGGGAAAAAAAAAAAGATTTATTTTGTCTGCTAAAGTTCATGTTGTCAGTCCTTCAACTACTTCTAACTGGGTCTGTTGTACCTACATCAATAACACTAGGTTAATAGAAAAATACATCAGAAAATATATATGACCACTCCAAATGGCTCCATTCCTGTGAAGAGGGTAACCCAAGTGTTGACTCTATCTGGACCAAGATCGAAGTTGCTCCTGGTTCCTACTCCTGCTTAGACTGCTGGTTACGGTAATTCTTTTACTGACCTTTGCTCCCTGCCTTTTTAACCTACTGGTCTAGTTTGTTCTTTCTAAGGACACAAGAGCTTCCCAGACAAAGTGATGGTGACACCTGACCCCCGACCCCTGTCACACACTGAGCCTGACTCTGGTCACACTCTGACCCTGGTCACACTGTGCACACTGACCCTGAGGCTCCTAGAGGAGCAGCGAAGGGCATAGACCTCCTAGCAGGGAGGCTTCCCAGCAGAGCACCCAGACCCTGGCTGGGGCACATTCCTCCTCACCCTGTGCACAGCTGCGACTTCAGAGAGGCTCAGTCTGTGTCTCCCTGTGGGGGTCAGGCAGAAACTCTAGGAGGAGCTAATGCCCAGAGGCCAGACTTGTTCCAGAAAAGGACAGGTGGGGTCCCTGGGTCTGAGGACGGAAGGCGTTGGGCTGGGCCAGACGCTGGAAGAATGGCCCAGGAGGAAGCTGGCGTGTGTGAGGTGCTGTCTGTTCCTGTTAGCCTCGCCCAGCATCAACCCAGAGGTCTGGGGAGTGGCGGAATCAGACAGGCCGGGCTGCCGTCTTGGCCGCCGCCCAGCCCAGCTTCCAAGTGACCAACCTGTCAACTCGCTGCGTCAGCCTCTCATCCCGCATCTGAAACTCTAGCACCGCCACTAGCCGTGGTGTCAGGAACCAGGTCTGGCAGGCAGCAGGCGGGGCGTCTGACACCTTCTGGGTGTTTAGGGAAGGCTAGGCGCCCCTCTCCACCCTGGTGCCCAGGGAGACGCAGCCCTCCCAGTCTCGGGATCAAAGACCACAGCCCACATGGAGCTGCTGTCCCCGGGACTAGAAAAGGCCAATGGGGGCGACCGGGTGGGGTGGGGGGCTCCCAGGCAGAATTTCAGCCACAGGATGAGAGGAGGGAAGGACACCCCGGAGCAGGAAAGCAGGGGTGGAGCTGGAGCAGAGCGAGATCTGGGAGAGGAGGGAGGAGCCCAGCGGGGCTGTGGTGGAGCCCGGTGAGTCAAGCCCAGCCCGCCAACCATGCCTGTCAACAGCCCTGTCCTGCACCTACCCTCGCTGACTGGGGCAGCGTGGGGCCCAGAGCGGGGAGGTAGGGTCACAGACAGGGCAGACCCCGGAGAGACCGAGGTGCACCCCCGGGGCGGGGGGGTGTGGGCGGGCTAGCAGTGCCTCCAGCCGCTTGAACCTAGGACCAGAATCTGAATCCGAATCCATTTCTCTCCCTTCTGAGTCTGGGGCCAGGCCCATCCTGTCAACTCGCTGACCTGGAGTGGGGCCAGGGGCTCCGACCAAGGTGTGCCAGCCCCTGGAGGGGACACCAGGATTCGTGTCCCCCTGCAACCCCACCCCTCCCCCACATCGTCCAGGATCTTTCTGTTGACCCAGCAGTTTTGTTGTCTTTGTGCCTTTAATCCTCTGAGCACATTTTGGCTGGTTGTCCAGGCGACCATTTCCCCATCACGACGCCCCACGTGACCCCCTCAAAGAAGCCGTGCACTGGGGCCTGGGCACCCTGGGAGGACTCAAACCCAGAACCACTAGACCAGGACTCAACACCACAGACAGGAGTGGGCATCCAAGGCCCCTGACAGCGGCGGGAGTCAGGGTGCAGGGGAGCCCCCCTCTGCTGCTCCCTTCCAGGCAGGCTGAGGCCATCCTGAGGGGCAGTGCCGTCTGGTGGGGAGAAGTCGGAGCACCCCCGAGAGAGTTACAGAGGCAGGCGAGGACCCCCAACCATAAGAGGGGGGTCACCAGGGGGTCATGAGGGTGCGGGGAGGGGCCCAGACTGCGGGAGGCAGAGGAATGAGGAAGGGGTGGGGAGGGGCGGAGGAGAGCCATGGAGGAGCGGGTCCAGGTGGAGGCGGGTGGGGCCCCTGGGCAGGGGGCGGGCCTCCGTACCTCCGCCACCTGGGAAACCGATCCCCCTAGTCTGCTCGGCTGACCGGTCGGGTGGCGGCACGGTGCTCCCATCCCCGGGGGCAGGCCCAGGACCGACGCGCGGCAGGAACCAGACCATGTGGGGGACACGGCTGGCACTGCCGGTGCTGGTGCTGGCCGCCTGCTGTGAGCTCGGTGAGGGGTGCCCGGCAGCCGGAGGGGGCAGCGGGGGCCAGGGAGAGGCAGAAAGCAGGGAGGTGAGGAGGGCGTGGGGGGCAGGCACCGACAGGCACCAGCAGAGGGGCGCCTGCGGCCCAGGGAGGGTGAGGACAGGGACAGCGGGAGGCACTGTCCAGGGCTGGGACTGGCAGGGTGGTTGGCCTCCAAGGCCCTGGGTGCCCAGTGCGGGGAATGGCCCTTCATCAGGGGCATGGGCACCAGGGATGGGCTCTCCGCTGGGGCAGGCGGGCAAGGTCAGAGTGACATTCCCAGATTCCGGGCTGTGGTTCCCGGGGCAGGATGCAGGACATGCCGTGGGGACCCCGGGGAGGCACCCCCGGGGTGGGGGTGGCAGGAGGCAGAGAAGAGGGAAGCGAACCGGACATCCTGGGGGACTTGGGTCTCAGATGCCCAGACCCTCACGGGCCCCACTCCCAACCCAAGGAGGAGCTGGTGGGGTGGGCCCCAGCCAGGCGGTCCTGCCCAGAAGGAAACGGAGGTGTCCTGGGAGACACAGTAACAGCAGTGGGGGCGGAGGGCCAGGCTGCGGGGGTCTGCCTGGGGCACCGGCGGCGCTGGAGGGAAGGGGTCAGCCTTCCAGCCCGTGCCCTGACCCGCCTGGGTCCCTCTGGGCCTGAGCTCTCCTCCTCTCCCTTGTTAAGCTTCCACCAGCAGCACAGAAGGCCCGGCCCAGCCCACCCTGCAGCCATACACCTCCCTGCCTGATCTCCCATCCCCCTGCAGCACTTGGGGTCCTGCATGTTGCTGATGAGGACGCCTGGGGCGTGCAGGGGGTGACCTGCTGCAGGGAGGTCCTCCCGGCCCCTGCCGGGCCCTTTATTGCAGAGGCGTGGGTGCGGCCCCACCTCTGCGTGCCTCCCCAGCACCCCCAACACTGCTTCATCTCGGCTTTGGCCAGCAGGCTGAGCCCGACCCCCAGGGGCACACTCTGCCTCAGGACTCAGGGACCCAGCTCGCGGCTCTTGAATCTTCCTGGGGTTTTGGTCGGTGGGAAACTGGAGGCTCGGTGGTGTTGTCCCCCTCAAACCTGAGCTCTTGGGTCCCAAGGCTTGGGAGGGACAGGCCTGCCTGACTGGCCCCGGCCGCTCCTTCCCCAGTGGTCACCCTGCAATGCTACACGTGTCCCGAGCCCATCAGCGTGTCCAGCTGCATCACCATCGCCACCTGCAACGCCAACGAGACCATGTGCAAGACCACACTGTACTCCCTGGAGACAGGTCAGTGGGCGGGCCGCGCCCCGGGGTCGGAGCTGCCTCCAGCCCGGGCCCTGTGTGCGGAGGGCGGCCCCCCCTGTGTCATCTAGAGAGGGCTTTCGGTCCAAGCAGCCAGGCTGCCTCCCTCTTTCCTCACCCTCCTTCCTGGAGTGGGAGGCTCTTGCAGCCTGGCTGGGGAGTCATGGAGCAGCCTCACCCCTCGAGGCATCCTGAACAAGTCACCGCTCGCCCCTGGTGTAAGGGTGGTAGAAGGAAGGAGGGGCCGGGTCACGGAGGGGCTGAGGCAGAGTGGGTGCTGCGGGAGGCGGCTGGGCTGGGGCTCGGGGGCCAGCCTGACACGGGCGCCCCCGTGCCCTCAGTGTACCCCTTCCTGGGGGACTCCACGGTGACCAAGTCCTGTGCCAGCAAGTGCGTGCCCTCAGATGTGGACGGCATCGGCTGGACCCGGCCCGTGTCCTGCTGCAACACTGACCTGTGCAACGTGGATGGGGCGCCCGCCCTGGGTGGTCCCCGAGGCCTGGCCAGCGCCCTCCTCCTGCTCGCCCCACTCTTGAGCCTCCATCTCTAGACCCCGGCCCGCAGCCCCGTGTAGCCCAGCCCCCAGCGCCTCTGAAGAATCATGGCCCACACCTGCACCAGGCCTCCTGAATCTGTTTTCTGGGAGCAGACCTGCCCGCTGGACGGGGGGAGGGCTGCCCGCTGCAGCTCTGGCTCCTCAGCCTAGGCCGTGTTCCCTTGGCCCTTCTAGCCCCTCCATCTCCCCACCCACTCTGCCCGGCCCAGGCTCTCTCTCAGCCACTCCGCTGCCCCATCTGTCTGTGGGGCCTCCATCTCCCTGTGATGGGGTAAGGGGGGATGGTCACTAGACCTGCACATCCACTAGACCTGGACACCCACTAGTCCTGAGACACCCACTGGTCCTGCACACCCAGCAGACCTAGCTCGGGGGGCCTGGCTGTGGCAGGACAGGAAGTGGGGCCCACAGGGGGCACACCACATCCACCAGGGCTGGATCAGGGGTGGCCTCTCGGAGGCGGGGGCATTAGGACCGCCCTTGAGTGACAGAGACGTTGGCTGGGTACAGGATGGCAGGCCGGGCCAGGTGGAAGGTAGGCAAGGGGGACCAAGAGAGGACCAGGACCTGGGATTACTCCACAAAGCCCCCAAGGCTCACTGGCCCAGTCCTGAAAGAGGCCTTACGCCGGGTCAGGCCTGTGGTGACAGGGTCCCCTGTGTCGTGTGGCGGAGGGGGCAGAGCCCGGGAGGCTGGAGGGTGAGCTCCAGTCCCTCTCCAGGCCCACCCCAGAAAGCCCCTCAGAAAGCCCCCCAGAAAGCCCCCAGCCCCGCCTCACCAAGCCCCACCCCCTGGCCCCCAGGCAGCCCAAGCTCCAGTGCAGAAGAGAGCCCTGTCTCCCCGGGCCTTGGGCCAGCCCCAAAGCCTCCAGGCTGCCTCCCCAGGGAGCCCCCACCCCACAGGCTCTCATACCCCCTTCCTGCCCCCGCCCCTCCCCCAGGGCCTATTAGCACAAGCTTGGGCACTGGAGGAGGGTGGAGGGCAGGAGATGGACCCTGGGTACCCTGGGATGCACCCCTGGTCTCTGCCCCGCCCTGCTACGGAAGCTGCTCTGAGGCCCTGGGTGCACACAGCACTGAGTCTCTAGGCACGTTGAGACGGGGCTGCACGGCCTTCCTTCTGCACCACTAGGTGCCCCCCAGCCCACAGCCCTGAGTCCGGAGAGCCCCCACTGTCCGTCAGCCCCTTTAAGGGTTTCCTGCCCCTGGATGGAGGGAGGCAGCTGCTGGATGCACAGTCGGGTCCCACTGAGGATGCCCACGCCTGTGGGACGGGAGGCGGACAGCCTCGGGGGCCGCCTGTCCCTCGGACCCTGGGAACGCCACACCTCCTCTTCCTGTGGGCAAGACTCGCAGTCCCAGCCAGCTCCCAGGGGCAGGACCCTTGCAGATCTGCTGCTGGGAGAGCACCTTGGACAAAGCCCCAGAACAGCAGGGGCCAGGAGGCCAGGAACGTTCACACAGTCTCAGACGCCACCCCCGGGGCCGTGTCTCTGGGTGCTGACCTTGGTCAAGGAGGAACCCTGCCCTCAGCTATCCACCAGGACTCCCACCTGGCTCTTGCCATGTCTCTCACAAAAACAAGGATGGTCGTGGGCCACTTAAGCCTTAAAGCCGGGATTGAGACTCAGTAAGGGCTCCCCTGGTAGCTCAGCTGGTAAAGAATCCGCCTGCAATGCAGGAGACCCCAGTTCGATCCCTGGGTCAGGGCATAGCAACCCACTGCAGTATTCTTGCCTGGAGAATCCCATGGAGGAGGAGCCTGGAAGGCTACAGTCAATAGGGCCGCAAGGAGTCAGACACAACTAAAGCGACTATGCACCCAGGCATGACTCTGCAAACACACGCACACATAGCCCTACAGGCAAACACGGGAAGGCTGTGTGTCCACCCTGGTCACTACCCCACCCCCCTCAGCACCCTCCCTGCCATCTCCACCTCCAAGGTCTTCCGGCTCCTTCAAGACTACTTTCCAGGGGGCCTGCCCCGACGGCCCACTGGGTCTCCTGGCCTGGAGCCCAGACCAGCCCACCCGGCTGCTGCTCCACATTCATCACCACCGCGACCTTCGCCAGCTAGTTTTCACAGCTGCCCCCTGGGCTATGGTCCTCTGCCTGCTTTACACCTGAAAGAAGGGGGTCAGGGTGGCTCACGAGCAGACCTGGTCACACAGAAGACTGGGGCTGCCAGGACCCACCCTGTCTCTGAGGCTCCACACCAGACCCTGCCCGGCTCCACTCACACAGTCCTCGGTGCCTCCACGGCCCAGGCCCCGGGGAAGGGCCGCCCCACTGCGTTCTGGGCCCACGCCTGCGTGTGACTCCCTCGTTTAACCTGCATTAACTACGGTCCTCCCTTTGCAAACAATTCCCTTTGTTTCCTTGCAACCACCTCCCCATCCACGAGGCCAGGTCACTTCTGCCCTCCAAATGCCCTGGGTCCCTAGTTCCATCACAGAAACAGAAATGCAGTCTGGAGGAAGGAGAGTCACCCCAAGGTCACAGACAGACAGCAGCACAGCCAAGACTCAAACCTAGGCCTCCCGAGGGCCAGCCCCAAGCTCCTCCCAGCACGTCACCCTGCCCTGAGACTGGGGTGTAACTCCCTGCCCTGCGGCACGGCCCACTCCCACCCTCCATCCAGCACATACTCCTTCATCCACCACCTCCCCACCACTTATTCTTTCATAAGTGGTGAAAGAATAAGTGGGCACGAGCCTCAAATGCCAGAACACGCCCCCTCCCTTTCCAACCAGCCCGCCCACCACCCATGCATCGTCCATCCTTTCATTCCTCCCTCCACCCATCCACTCGCTCAAGCATCACCCAGTTGTCTGTCTTTTCAACCATCCATCATCCATCCGCCCGTCCATCCACACACCCACCCACCCACCCACTGTGCCCTCCGAGGACAGAGAAATCCAAGGCTGGGACAGCAGACGGGACCCAGGCCTTTGGCACGGGGTGGACAGGTGGCAAGGTCAGCGAGAGGCAGAGCGCAGGGTGGATGCTGGGCAGCGCGAGGTGAAAGGCGGGCCTCACGGCGGGTCCGGGAGCCCTGCTGTCTGGGGCCGGGAACAGGAAGCTCAGGCCTGGTCTAAAGGCCATTTGTGAGGAAGTGGCTGGCGGTGATGAGGGCACCATCAGGGATGTGGGCCCGGGGCACCACACTCGGCAGCAGAAAGGGGCCTGCTGGCTCCAGGCCACCCCTGCGCCTCACCAGGCACTCGCCTCCTCTGCACCTGGTCTGACACCGCCACTCCGGACCTCAGCCCAGGGGTGCGGGGACAGGATCAGGTACACGCCCGGCAGAGGACGTCTGGGGTGGAGGGATGGGCCCTGGCCTGGGTGAGTTTGGGAGAGACCTGAGTCCAGGCCAGAGCCTGACAGGCGGCCCGTGGCTCCCGTGCGGCGGCCAGGGGAGGGGCCGGCCAGCTCCAGCACCCGGGGCTCCCGCCCCGAGGGCCGGCACCCACGCGTCCTCCACCAGCTGCCTCCCCAGCTTCCACCCGGCTGACTCATGGGCGGCTCCTGCCACCACCCAGAGTGGGGACCCAAGGGCTGGGTATAAATCCCCACAGGCGGCCGGCGGAGACCGTGGCTGCTCAGCTTGACTAAGGGATGGCCGTCCCCGGGGCCCTGCTGGCCCTGCTGCTCACCGCGGCCTCGGTCGTGCACCTGGGTGAGAGGGGCGGTGCGGCTGGCTGGCAGGGGGCCTGGCACTGATCCTCGCCCAGCCCACCTCCGCGGCGGGGAGGGGGTCACCACCTGGACTGGTCGCCCTTACCCTCTGGTCCTGAGCCCGGCTCCACGCGGGGCAGGGGTCACGGCCTGCTCTCCAGGCAGGGAGACCGAGGCTCGGGTTGGGGGTGCAGGGATCACGTCTAAGCCGGGAGGCTGGGCCTGAAGGGGCTCAGCGGGGCAAGGTGCTCCCCCAGGGAGGGACGCCAACACATGCTCCAGGCAGACCCATGGGGAAGGGCCCAGGACTGGACCACCCCTGGCCTCTTCTCCTGCCCTTCCTGCGACCCCCAGGGTGGGTCTCAGGGCCGGGTGGTGAGGGTCTGCTCCCGTCCCTCCCCAGGTGAGGCCTTAAGTTGCATCACCTGTGAGCAGCCCACGGCCCTTCCTCTGTGCAAGAACATTACCTACTGCAAGCCGGACGAAATAGCCTGCAAGACCACGCTGGTGACGGTGGAGGCAGGTGCGGCGGGGGCCCGGGGCTCCCAGCTCCCACCTCAGGGCCACACTGCAGACCCCAGCAGGGGCCGGGGTGACTTCCAGGCCGGTGGTCAGTTAGGGTGTCCTGGGAGGAGGCAGGAAGAGCAAGGTGAAGGGCGCAGACTGGGATGGCCAGGGAAGGCCGGGGCGGGGTGACCGCGCTCTGATGCCTGCCCTCCCTCCAGAGTTCCCCTTCAATGAGAGCCCCGTGGTGACCAGCACCTGCGCCAGGTCCTGCGAGGCCACCGACCCAGACAGCATCGGGGCTGCCCACCCCATCTTCTGCTGCTTCCACGACCTCTGCAACTCCGTGGGCGCTGCCAGGCTCAGTGCGGGAGCCCTGGCCCCCCTGGGGGCCGTGGTCCTCAGCCACCTCCTTCCCTGAGGTGCCCGACACTGCCGGCTGGCCGCTCTGTTGGCGCGCGCCCACGGTCCGAGCTCAGCAGGCACCAGGCTACTCATGGGACCCCGGGGGAGAGAATTGTTTTGGGGCACCCTCTGCCCTCCTCCCCTAAACCTGTGGGGTACATAAATAAACCTAGGAGACCATCTCTTCCTTCTGGACACTGAGAGCCTACAGGGCCGCCTTTGGGGAGCTGGGTGGGACCAGCCGTGTTCCGGCACTTGAGCCTCGTGCCCACCACTGCCGTTCTGAGCTGCTTCACAGACAGGCGGGCAGAGGCTTTGGGGACAAATGACTTCCTGCAGTCCGACCAGGACTTGTTGCTCAGCCCAAGGAAAATCTGACTCTGCTTCCAGAATATTTCCTGGGGCTCTGGAGGCATTCCCCCACCCCATGCCCCTCCCCAGGATGGGGAGGAAAAGGGGTGGAATCCAGTGTTCTCCGAGGGTGGGTGGGTCTGTGGGGCCCAGGTCTGCCGCGGCAGCAAGGTGGGGACCTGGGGAAGAGGGCATGTGGGGATGGCCTGCCCCCCCAGACTGGGTCTTCCCAAGGGTGTGGGGTTGGGTGTACCTGGGTCTGCGGGCACCCACACAACTCCCCAGGCCCCAGTTGCCTCCTGTGAGACAACAGGCCTATTACACCCTGAGCCCCGGGGACAGCTGAGATTAGAGAGGAGTGTGTGTATGAAACACGAAGGCTGTGCCCGCTTGCCTCAGACCCCCAGGGCTGGTTCAGGGGCTTCAGGGGCCCCCCGTGGTTTGGCCTGTCTGCTCAAGGATGGGCTGCAGAGTGTCCTTGGGGGCTGACCACCCCCTGGAGACTAGGATCCTTAGGCCCCAGGAAACCCTGCCAGCTGTCCTTGGCGTCCCGTTGCTCAAGCCCCACTGCAGGGAGTGGGAAGCAGGAGCTGGACTGACCCCCACCTGTCAGTGTCCACCTTGCCGTCGGGCGTCTGGGCTGGAGATTCTCCACATTCTGCATCACAGCCAGACTTCCAGACCACCCCTGATGTGACCCTGCACTTGGAGGCCAGGGCCACCACTCACCTTGAGGCACAGTGAAGCCACGTCACTGTCCCCTTCAGTCTCACCAGCAGAGCAAGAGGGGGGCACCTCTGGGCGCTTCAGGGGTGCAGGGCAGGTGTGCAGCTGGGAGAGGCATGGCAGCTGCCTGCTCCCAGAGAAGGCGGGTGGGTGGGGGCAGGCACCTGCGGGGCCTCCACGTGGCCAGCAGAGGGCGCGCACCCCTCGGACTCCTTGCCCAGCACCAGGGTCATGGGTCCTCCCTGCCCACACCTCCAGCGGGAGCCATGCAGGGCGGCCTGAGCACACCGGGGCCCGCCAAGCCCCTGCCCTGGCCCTGGGCACGCCCGCTGGTCTGCGCCCCTGTGGGAGCTGGGTAGGTCACTGCTGGGGGCCACGAGAGTGGCTAGCAGGTGGCTGCAGGGTGGACGGCAGCTGCCCACACCATCTGCGAGCGTGTGGGGCCTTGAGGCAAGTGGGTGCTGATCGCACACCCCCACCTCCCGTCACGTGGAAGTGGGTGGGTCACAAAGAGCTGTGGCGGGGAGACGCTCCATAATGGGCCCTCTGCCCCCTGCTCACTGGCCAGAGAAAGAAGGGCCCCTCTTCCACCATGAGTACCTCTTCCATCAGGACAGATGGCGAGGAATGCCACCACCTCCCCCAGGAGCTCCGCCTCCCGGGACGTCCTGCAGGCAGGTGGCAGGGGGTGGGGGTCACCTGGGGAGCCAGACACCGCACAGACCACAGGGGCGGGGGCCTGGGGTGGACGGTCCTGTAGCCACTGGCCTGCGGGAGGGGGAGGGTGGTCCAGGGAGAACCAGGGCCCAACCCACATGCGGGCTGACAGTCATTTGAGCTTCTCAACAAAAGCGGCCACTGCATGGGATCAGTGGATCTTGTGAGAACTAGGCTGCAGATACACTCCCAAAGCCCAGTCCTGAAGCCAGGCCCCCTAGTCAACAGGTACCCTTCTCTCCTCTACTACAGGCCTGTCCTCCAAGTGCAGACCCAGAGCCTCCCCTCCCCACCCCCCAGCTAGGCTGCATCTCCTGAAGTGGACACAGAAGTCCCCATACCCCTGGGGCAGCCACACGCAGCCTAGATGCCTGTGACCATCCTGAACACCCCCCCCCCCCACCCGCCCACCACCAACAACCGTGCCAAGCGGGGCAGACCATGCCCAGGCACCTCCATCCCATCTCCCCAGCCAGCCACTAGGGGGCCACTGGCTCAGTGCACCATTTCCTGTCTGTGGTCCCGCCAAGAACTTGTCCTGTCTGGCAGCAGTCAGCTCAGTCACCTGCCACGATCCCCCAAACCCTGCCGCCCCTCCCTACAGGCCCTCTGCAAACATGTATCACGTGAAGAGAAACAGACCTTCTGGGAGGGGGCCCATGTGACCTTTACGTGGCCATTGGCTCAGGACAGGCACGAGGCCTCGCCTGGCAGGCCTCAGGGCCCTCAGGGAAGATGGAAGGTGAAAAGGGCTGAGGCTCCAGCCAACCACCCTGGCAGCGCAGCACTGCCCTGCTCCGAGCTTCTCCAGCCCCACCACCCCATCGCTGAATAGCCTGCTGCACACCCAGCCACTTCCAATGGCCCTTCTCTCCCAGGCCCCAGTGCTGGCCCCTGCTGGGGCAGGCAGGCAGAGCATGGACACCACCCCCTCCCCCCCCACGCACCTGCCTTCCGTCCCAGGGGTCCCATCCCTGCCCTCCTGGGGGTGCCTGCACAACAGTCCCTCTGCTCACCCTCTCCACCCCCACTAAAGCCCACTGACCTCTGCCCCACCTGCCAGCCCTCACCCTGCCTAGTAAGCCCAGGAGCCTGGGGGCCCAGACCCAGAGTCTGGGGTGGCACCTCCCAAGCCTCTGTGGACAACCACAGAGGAGAGGGCCAGTCTGTAAAGGGCTTGGGGCAGCTCCTTTCTGGCCTCAACCCCGTGATCCGCAGAACGGGCACAAGTCCTGCCCTGCCAGCGTGGACCCCAAGTTCACCCAGCAATCCCGACAGCACCCCCCGCCCCACATCAGAAGGGCTTCGGAAATGAAGACTCCCCAGCACGCTCACGTTGAAGGCCTTTACTCTTGGGCTTTCCTTAAATAAAACAGAAACACAGCAGTGTTCCCCGTGGCTGAGGAGGACCATGCCGTGGGGGCAGGGGAAGAAGAGGGCCGTGGCCGTGCTCCTGGCCCCGCCGGCGGGGGGTGGACGAGGCGGCCAGGGAGAAACCCTGGGCCCCTCTGGGCTGCCCCGGGGGCTGGCGGGGGCAGCTGAAGGGGCACAGGTGAGCGGGCACCCTGCCCGGGGCAGAACCCACCCCCAGAGCCCAGACTGTCCCCAGTCAGGGACGAGGCCCACCTGCACTGCCCTCGTGCTCTCCACGGCCCTGGACCAGTTCCTGCTTCTCCCCAAGCCACCCTCGCTCCAGCTGCAAGGCAAGAGAGCGGGCAGGCCCCGGCTGGCACCTCAGCAGGCTGGTGACACCAGGACAGAGCTGCTTGAGCAGCCCCAGCCCCCTGCAGGAAGCAGCTCTCAGCGCAGGAAGAAACAAACAGATCAACAGCCGGGCAGGACGTCGGGCCAGGCAAGGACAGCCCCAGCGGGAGGGCAGAGGCGCTACAGGCCCAGAGAGGGCAGGACCCCAGCTGGGGTGACACAGCACGGTCCTATGGGCACCAAGGGGTGCAGACAGGTGAGGGCACCCAGGCAGGACCCCATGCCTCTCCCCAATCCCTCCTCAGCAGCAGGTTCTGACTAGGACCCCCCACCCCCAGCTGTGACAGCTCACCGCCTCCACCAGAGCCGCTGCACAGCTGACCTGCGCTGGGCCCACCGTACTCTCCAAGGCCCCGCTGCCACCCCAGCACCTGGTGACCAGGCCTCTCTCCTGAGTGCCCTGGGCCCGTCTGCCTGGCCACACTCTGCCCCGCCCCCACGCGCAGCAGAGGGATCTGCCTTGAAATGCTGCTCTGATCCTTCCAGCTCCTCGGGGGCCCATATCAGGACCCAGGCCTTGGCCAGCTCCCTGCCCCGCCCCCGGCCCTACCTCCAGGACTGCTCCGGCCTCACCCCCAATGGCAGCCTCAGACTCCAAGCTCTGGCACTCAAGGCAACTCCAGCCCGCTCCCTGCGCCAGGCACCCGCCCACTCAGAGCACGGAAGCCTGGCTTCACCTGCAAGGCAGCCCACCCCAAGCCCCTGCTGCCTGCATGCCAAGGGCCCTGGGCCTCCTGGTTTGCCCATCGTCACCACCCAGAGGGCAGATCTGGCCTGGGTGCCTGCATCACCCCCACCCCGTGCTTGGCATGGGATGAGGTATGGAGGGGCATCAATAATGGAGGCAGGGGAGGGCCTTGAGCGTGTGAGGGGGCTGGGTGGGTCGCAAGGTCACTCCAGCTCAGAGAGGGCCCAGTCCAGCCGGCCCATGCTGCACTCTCTGCCCCCTGGCAGGTGGGGAAGGGTGGGCAACGGCCTCCAGGTCAAGGCTGGTGGGCAGGGATGGCAGGCTGTGGCGGTCACTGGTCTTTGAGAACGTCGTGGAGCCCGCTCTCGGCCCGGAGCAGCTGGCTGCTGGCCTCATTGTAGGCGATCCAGTGCTGCAGGTCAGCTGGCAGCTCTGGGGGCTCCACCTGCAGAGGGAGATGGGGGTGAGACCGGATCCAGACTCGGCTGCAGCCCAGCCCTCTCCACGAGGCTGGGTCACCCCACACCAGCCTTTCAGCACGCAGATCCCGGGCACTGGGCTCAGCCTGACCCACGCTAAACCCGACACTGCACCTGGGGCCCTCTGCCCCATCTGGGACCGGACATCCACGGGGTGTCCCTGCCAGGCTGGGTGAGGGCCATCTCACCTCTCACGTGGGAGTCACCCTTCAGCCCATACCTGACCTCATGGCACCCTCCCCTGCAGGAAAGTGGCCTTGGCTCCCTCTCCTCCACACTTTGGTCGCAGCTGAGTCCACGGATTTACAGCCTCGATGGCTCCCCCCCTCCCACTCTCCTGACAATGAAGGGACACACACAGCATCTCTGTGGGTGTGAGGTGGGTGGGATCCAGGCTCTCTGGGGGTGTCCTTGACTCAAAGAGACAGAAAAGCAGCGGGCTGGGCCTCTGGCCTGCTGTGTAGCCTCAAGCATTTCGCATCGCCTCTCTGAGCCTGTTTCCCCACCTCTGATATAATGCAAAGTCATGGCCTCACCATGAGGTGAGGCTGTCTCCCTCTTCTGCACCTGTCCACGGCCAGAGAGGGCAGCGCCCTGTCTGAGGGCACCAAGGGGTCCAGCAGGTCCTGGCTCTGGCATGCAGGTGCCCAAGCATTAGGCACCTGTCTGCAGCAGGAGCCTGCCCTGGCAACCGGCACCGCAGCAACGTCCCCAGGGCGCAGTTGCCATGCCGCAGCGGCAGGCCCAGCTGGGCTGGGAAGAGCAGACCCCGGGGAGGGGCCTTGAGCCCCAGGCAAGTGCTGCGGCCCTCTTTTCTCCAACTGGAAAAGGCGCAGGGCCTGCAGCTCTAGAGAGCTCAATTCTCACCAGAACACAGGGGATGGTGACCCAGCCCCTCAGCTCTAATCTGGGTGAAGGGGGGGTCTCAGGTCCTGAGAATACCCACCAATCTCCTGTCACCGACACCACCCCCACCCTAACTCCATCCTTCGTTCAGAACCGAGAACCCGTGAGACGGGCTCAGAACTCTCGGCCACACTTGGACCCCCTGAGGAGAGGGGTCTTCCCTGTTCTGGAAAATGTGGAGGATGTGGCAGGGAGCCTTGAGGAGCCAGGTTCATAAGAAGCGGCGGGAGAGGGGCAAGCTGAGTCCAGCTATAAAGAGGTGATCAGGGAACCCTGAGGGGTCTCACGAAGAAAGGCATCAGTGAAGAAGGCCCTGGCCTGGGACCAAAGGGAAGGGCGGGATGAGAGCGTCCCTCAGAAGGGAGGCGGCAGTGTGGGGCCAGGAGGCCAGGGGTCCTCAGGGGCCAGGGGAGACGTGCGGGGGACGGGGGACGCTCACCCTGCGCTTGCACAGGTGCTGAACGACTCGCTCTGGCGAGATGCCCAGCACGTGCTGGCGGGAGCGCAGCAGCGCGCACACGAAGCCGTCGCGCAGGCTGATGAAGCGCGCCTCCACGTAGAAGGCGCGGTCGTCCCAGCCCAGCAGGCGCGTGCGCACTTCGAACGGCTCGAACAGACGCAGCGAGCGGCGGTAGCGCGCGCAGGAAGCAGCCAGCACGGCGCGCGCCCCGAGCGCGCGCAACGCCTCGAGCACACCACAGCGGGCCAGGTGCGCGGCGCGCGCCACGTCGGCCTCACGCAGGTAGCGCGCGTTGTTCATGTGCAGCAGCAGGTCCAAGTCCGAGGGCAGCACGCGGCCCGCGTAGCTCTGCTCAGCCAGCAGGTCGCGGACGCGCGGCTGCAGCAGGCGCGCGCGCAGCACGGCGCACGGCACGCGCACGAGGTACCAGCCGTCCAGCAATGCGAAGTAGGCTAGGGCCAGGGCCAGCAGCGCTACGAGCAGCTCCAGCATCGTGGCCGCGGCCGCAGCGGGCGCCGGGCGCGGGAGAGCCGTCAGCGTGGTTGCCGGCTCCGCGCGCAGCGTTGCAGCCGGCGGCGCTGATTCCGCTGCTCAGCCGGCCGGCCTGGGAACCGTTGAGCAGTGCGCGGGCGGAGCGAACCATCTCGCGAGGCCGGCTGAGGGGGCGACGCGCCTGGCGCCGCGGGCGAAGTACCGCGTCTTGCCGCGGCAACCCCCCCCCCGCTCGCAGTGGTTTGTCCCACCCCGCGGCGCGAGCGTCTTTCGCTTTCTCCGCGGCGGGCGGGGCATAGGGAGGCGAGCCCTGGGGTCGCAGCGGCACCTGGCGGTCACTCCCAGCGTTACAGACGCAGGAGCGTCCCCGGGTCTCCCGCAGCGTCGCCCCCAGTGTCTGGTAGCGCGAGCCCCTCGCGCCTTTCCCTGGCCCTTGAAGACTCGGATTGACCCCGGAATTCCACATCTAATTTGGGAGAGCCTCCAGCACTTCCCTGGCCTAGGCTGTGGAATTGTGCGGGAGGGATGGACATAGCCCGGTCCCCTGCGGCGTTACTTGGAGATGACTGGAAACCGACCCTCCTCTGCTCCCGAACCTCCAGGGGCTCCCCGCTTTCGCAGGACGACAGCCCCATGTGCGGGCGGATTCAAGGAGTGTCTCACTGTGGCCCCAGTACACCTGTTCAGTCTCAGCCTGTGACCTCATTAACTCCTCTGCACTCACCCCTGCCCCCCAAGATCCTGACAACCGCAACCTCATTTCCAAGCATTCCCACCCTTTGCCCTTTTTAGAAACGGGAGCAAAGAACATCCAGGGTGGAGAGGGAGGAGTTAGTAACTGAAATGACTCAGCAGTGGATTCAATGGTAACTTGACTTAGGCACCTGGGACGCCTGGCCTGACGCGCTGCTGCACTGAGTCAGTGTCCTGTCCGTCTTCTCTGCAGGGCTTTGCGCGAAGACCAGCTCCCCTGACCAGCCTTCAGGCCTCTCCACCGACCGCATCTGCCAGTGACCCCCGAGGCCGCCTGCTCAGGTCAGTATTAGAGTCCTGGGAGGGTGGGCTTGCAGAGTGAGGGCTGCAGTCCAGTGGCTCTGAGAAGGTGTCTGGCAGCAGCTGGACTGAGGAAGCCGTCTGTCTGTCCAGTCCACTCCCAGTGGGCTTGGGCTGCAGGGCTCTCGCAGGCCGGGAAGAAGAAGCTCCTGGGGCAGCCGTGGTCTGCAGTCCACGGAGCTGGGTGCTAGGCGGCCTCCTCGCCAGGGTCAGTGTCGGGCAGAGGCTGAGTGGTTTGCTTTTCTGGCTTTGCTTCTGGGACCAGTAGCTGGGCGGAGTAGGGCCAGAGTTGTCCTAGGTCCCTGGATCTGTTTGGATACTCCCAGGAACAGGGGGCTCATTTCCTGTCAGGGCGGGTCCACCTGCCCTAGGAAACCCTGGCAGTAAGAAGACCCTTCCCACACATGCTCACACTTGTGCCTGTGATGCTGTCCCTGCCCTGGCTGGGCTCCGAGCCGTCTGTCCGGGGGTGGGCTAGCTTCTTAGGGTCAATAGAATGCTATGCCCTTGTCACCCACCTTGTCCCATCCCCCAGGGGAGGACCCCATAGCTAGAGAGCTGGTTCTGGAGACCACAGCGCAGCTTGGTGGGTGAGGCTCCAGCGGCCCCGCCCTCCTCACAGCCCGTGTGCCCACCACCTGGCTCCTTCTGAGCTTCTGCTGTGCAGGTCACCCAGCACACACACGTACACACACACATGTGCATACACGCATACACACATGCACACGTGCACACACAACACACGGGTGCACACACATGCACCCACATACACATGCACACACGGATGCACGCACACACATACATACACATGTACACACCACACACGGGCGCACACAGACGTGCACATCGACACGCACACACTGCACATGCTGTTCCCTCTACAGGGGACCCTCCCTTCCATCTGCCCCTTTCTGGAAACCCAAACTGGGCTAGATCCCCAGAGTACTTTTACACTGGTGCAGTCCGTAGGTAGCGGGTGCTCTCTCCCGTGGCCAGGGCTGGTCTGTCTTGTTGACTGCCAAATCCCAAGGCCAGCGGGATGCCTGGTGCACTGAAGGTGCTCAAAATGTGAATGCCATAAGCACCAGCGCCTTCTCCACGTCCCCGCCATCCGGCTGCCTCTGTCCCACCCAGTGGACACACAGATCTTGTGATAGGTCGCTGGCACCTTGTGGAGGGCTAGAAGGAGTCCTGGGTGCAGGACCTTGATCCCTTCCCTTGGCCCTGGAGCCTCCGAACCTGCGGAACCAAGCAGGGCAGATGAACAGAGGGGTACTTCTGGGTCCCTTGGTTCCTAAGGACTCTCGTATCTGGGTAGCGCCAGGCATTGCCGCCAGAGGCAGGCCTGCATACTAAGCTCCACTGGCCGCCTCCTGGATTCGAGCCTCCAAGTGAGGAGAAGCATGGGCTCAAGACGCCACCCGATGAAGCAAAAGCAGCAGTGCCTGTAGTCAGAACCAGCAGGCAGCCCCTGGACCCTGAAAAGTTGTTGCTGAACCCACGCAAAGACGCCGGGATTCTTGGCCTCTGGAGGAGAAGAATTCAATCCAGGGCCAGAGACGAGGCTTGATCGCTCAGAGCTTTTGTGCAATAGGGTTTATTAAAGTATAAAAGGGATAGAGAAAGCTTCTGACATAGACATCAGAAGGGGCCAGAAAGAGTACCCCCTTGCTAGCATTAGCAATGGAGTTATATACTCTCAAATTAGTTATTACAGTGAATCAAAAGAATGTCTGGAGGTTGTAAAGACCTCACCAGACTGTCAGGGAGTGTTTAATGGGAGGATTCCTATGTGCTATTTCTCATAAGTCCTCTGTTCCTTATCAGCTTCTGCCAGAAGCGAGTAGAACTGTAGGCAGCTCTCAGGACTGAGGTCATTGTGTGAGACAGGCTTGGGCCTCCTTTAGTAAACATTCTCTTTATGACAAAACTGCTTAGTCTCGCCCCCCTTTCTTGAGATGTGGATTGTCTCCTGACCTCGTGACCATTATTATGCTTTGTTTCCTTGGTAACGGTTACTGTATGTTTGGTTTTCTGATTTTTATCATTATCGAAAGAAATTTCTTGTACTACAGCCTATATATACTCACAGAAAAATCATTAAAGCACCTTTGCTCCATCAGAGCTTGGGTCCCTGTGTCTTTCTCTCCCTCTCTCTCTTCACCTCCCTCCAACTGTCTCACTTTCTTATCGTCGACTCCGGACCACCAGGTTCCGGTCCATTAAAGGACCCCAACAAGTGGCACCCAGAACACGGACACTGGTATACGTGGCATTTCGGACGGAGTGACTCCAGGCTTATTGAGGTCTGGACCTATTGAGGTCGGTAAGTACTAAGACACGGGTCAAACGGCTGGAAAGCCCCATCATTTCTCTGTTTTACTTCACTGTTTGTTTAAAGCTCAGGGACTTTTGGTTTCGCGTCAATGAATAGAGGCTTACTTTCAAATAGTGGTTAAATGTAATCCTTGGTTCCCTGATAAATGCAGTTTTGATTTAGAAATTTGGCACCGGGTCAAAGAAAGTGTTGAATGAGCCACCAAACAAGGAAAAAATATTCCAATTGATTTCTAGCCCCATGGGCTCTCATTAAAGCTGTAATTCTGCCATTTCAAGGTAAATTCTAGCCCTTCCAATATTCGACAACAGACGGAACACTTATTACATGAATATAAATTAAATGATAAAACTTTACAAAAGGCCCAATTAAAACAACCTAAAATATTTCAAAATTTTCTTACTAGCCCTGGCCCGGCTGCTCCAAATGCTCCTCCTCTGCCAACAGGCTCAACTCCAAAAGTCTCTCCTTTGTTGGAACCTAATGAAAGTTATGCTAATTTTTAAGCTAAATTAGAAACTGCTATTTCCCATACTGTAATCGGAGAAGAAACCAAGAAACAGCTAGAGAAATTACTTGCTTATGAGAATACAAATCAGGAATGTCAAAGAACTATCGCTGCAATTCGTGAGACTGGGACTATTATTGATTATTTGAAGGCTTGTCACAATCTAAGATCAAAAACTCAAAAGATGCAAATACTAGCTGAAACAACGGTTACTACCTTTATTTATTTATTTTTTTTTAAGGTTACTACCTTTAAAAAGGGGAATGAAGGATGCTTTACGCATGGAGATAAAAACCATTTAAAAAGGGACTGCCTGAAGAAGGCTAATAAAAAACCTCCAAGAATTTGCCCTCGCTGCCGTAGAGGAATGCATTGGGCCAAAGACTGTAAATCTAAATCCGATATTGAAGGAAAACCTATCCAGGAAACTCCAAACAGGGGACACCGCCCCCCCCCCCCGCCCCGCCGCCAGGTCCCCTACAACAAAAACCAGGGGCAAATTCTATCTTTTCCCTCAAACCCTCAACATCAATATACCAGCCCTAAATGATTTTTTCCTTTACCCTTAAGCAGTCCCTTCTAGAGTACCTACCGGACTTTTTGGACCCCTGCCCCCACAAACCTTCAGTCTTTTATTTGGCCGATCTAATTTGGCTTCTAAAGGAATTACTGTTTACCCTGAAATAATTGATTCAAATTATAAAGGAGAGATTCAAATTATGATGTCATCTCAGATTCTATGGCAATTCAGAAAGGGGGACAAAATTGCTCAATTACTTCTTTTGCCTTACATTTTTATTAACTCCTCTAATAATGTACAGACAGGCGGATTTGGCAGTACAGATCAAAAACAATCCTTATGGGCATCATTGGTGTCTGAATATGCCTGACCAAATATAAATATCAAAATTAATGGTAAAAGATTTTCTGGTCTCCTCGGCACTGGATCTAATATTACTATTATTTCCAAACACTTATGGTCCAAATCCTGGCCTATACAAAAGTTCTCTTGCCAAATTGCAGGGATTCCTCAAACCAAAGTACAAGAAATTTACCAAAATGTTCAAATCTAGCCATATGATAGACCAAAAGGCCACCCTACAACATTAAGACCTTATGTGATAGATGCACCCCTTAATCTAATAGGAAGGGACTTACTTATGCAATGGCAAATTCAGATATACATACCACATTTTTCCTAGGGGCCACTGCTTATTTAACAAACAAAACAATTACTAAAATAACTGAGAAAAATGACAAGCCTGTTTGGACAGAGCAATGTCCCTTACGAAAGAAAAATTACAAGCTACTAAAGAACTTATAGACACACAATTAGAATTGAAATATATTGAGGAATCTTGCTCTTCTTGGAACTCTCCTATTTTTGTTATAAAAAAGAAATCTAACAAATGGTGTCTCTTAACAGACCTTAGAAAAGTTAGTGCATCTATGAAACCTATGGGTGCATTACAACCAGAGATCCCATCACCTATTACTATTCCTCAAAATTGGCACATTATTATTACTGATTTACAAGATTGCTTTTTTAATATACCTTTACACCCTTTAGACTGGGAGAGAGTCACTTTCTCTCTCCCTTATCCTAATCATATCGGGCCTCATAAAAGATTTCAATAGACTATGTTACCCCAAGTTATGCTTAACAGTCCTAGTATTTGTCAAAATTTTGTAGCCAAGGCTTTACTTCCTATGTGACAGCAATTCCTTCATGCATATATCATTAATAATATACTATAACTACAAAAAGGAGAAATGATATTTTTGACACTGAATGGCCATGATATTCTTTAGACTCCAGAGAAAACTGATTAAAAGAAAATCTTTTTTAAAATTGCAAAAGTGGTTCTTCTTACACGTGCAGTTAGGAAAAGGTTCTTGTTAAAATACTTTTTTGGAGCTCCAGTTCTGCCTGGGAAACAAAAACAGGCCTAAGAAAAAACCTAAAGTTAACTCTCATCCTGTCCTTGGGATACACAGCCCACTCTATCAAGGACTCCAGCCATAAACAAATTGGTGGAACTCAAAATAAATAAATAAAAAGATATCTTAAATTTCAAATGGAAAACTATGCCTATCTATCTAAAATTATCTATGTCTGAATATATGTCTTTGTTTTTGGATAATATGAAGTTAATAAACTCTATTTAAATTCAACTTCACATGAACTGAAAAATATTCAATATTAAATATAATGTTTATTTAAATGTAAATATAATTTAAATATAATTATTTGTTAATCTAATTAAGACATGTCTTAAGTCATCAACATTATATAATACTTTTATTATGCCTAGGTTTAAGGTAAACGAAATTTGTCAACAAAAAGGTAACTCTTTTATATATATATATATATATATATATATAAATGAGATGAAAACCTTTAGATAAACTCTATTAAAAATAATTATATTTTTGATAGAATAATCTATTATTATAATCTATTATTACAATCTAAAACAATCTCTTAGGATTGGGGTAACTTAAGTTTCTGGAGTTATACTAAACTAAATAATAAAAGTTTATTAAATAACTAGGTCATTTCCAAATGAAGTAAGATTTTAAAACATTAATTACTGAACATTAACTTCTTCTTACAAAAAGTTTTTCTTACAGAAAAACTAAAGAGATTTTAAGCTATTAATAAATATGTATATATTTATATAAAAAATAAATATATATATTATAACATATAATATGATATAATAAATATATTCACCAATCTGTAAAATACTAAAATACAAGACACTTCATAGTTGCTAAAGAAAAGTAAGATATATGCTTTTTTTAAAAAAAAGAAAAATAAGATATATGCTTTTAATAAAAAGGTATAAGAAATGGCAAATAAAATGATGAATACAAAAATATAAAAAAAGGTTTATGACAAATAAAAGAGAATTTTATGGCAAATAGATGTGACTCATTACCCTGAACTTTCTTCCTCTTCCTTCTTCCATGTCTCAATCAATACAAATTCTTCTTTTCTAGGGGCCACACCTGTCCAAGGTAAAACTACATAACATGTTATAACCCACCTATCAACTTACTTTGCGATAATGAGAACACCTAATTCTATAAAAACGGACAATGCCCCTGCCTATATTTCTAAGCAGTTGAAACAATTTTTACATTCCTTCTCTATTAAACAGATCACAGACATTCCTTATAACCCACAAGCACAAGACATAATTAAACAAACACATCACACACTGTAACTGCAAATAAAAAATTAAATAAGGGGAAATACCCAGGAACACTTTTATCTTCCTTATCCAGAACAGACTTTACTAGATTCTAATGCAATATATTCTTTAAGCCTATAACTACTGTTAATATAGCTTTATTTCTGTTTCCAGTCTGTAAGATTCTTAAAACAACATCAACTTCGATGCCTGTTTCACAATACAAAACAAAAACAACATAAAAAAGACACCATTTGCCAAATAAATTATTTGTTCCTAAGAATATCAAAAATGCAAAATATTCACCTTCTTTTCAGGTCTGTCTTGAAAGTATAATCACCTTCTTTAACACACTGAACAGAGATTCAACAGCTGCCAGGCTGCATTTCTTTTCCAAGGACAAGGTCAAATATATTTGGATATGAGCAACATTTCATTTGTCAAGTTGTTCTGCATCAGTTTTTCAATAATTTCACTTAGGAAAAAATGTTTGAATGTTTGCTTCTAATCCTTTGCCCCAAATAACACAAACCGCTTAAAACACAGTCAGATTCCATTTCTTTTTATATCAGGAAAAATGTATGTACTGAATGAAGAGAAAATCAACCCATTAATTCAAAACCACAGCCAAATACCAGTCCCAAACAGATCTCTAGATGACTTTTTTCTTTTGGACTGAAATGTTTCCTAGGAATGTTTTCATCATTATCGCTTTCCTTTCTTTCTATAACTATTGTTAACATAGCCTTATTTGTTTTAAATTTTTTAAACTCACCTCAAGGAGATATTTTGACAAAAGCAGAAAAACATTTTGAAACATTAAAGGACACCTGCCTTCCTTTGCCCATTTGATATCAAGATGGGTTTAACTAATCAATGGAAATCTAAGAAACTAATCTTACAGGGAAAGGGGTATGCTTCTATTTCTCCAGATGGATCCAGTGACCTCACATGACTTCCTCTTCAGAAGATTCAAGGGGGCCCCCAGCATTCAGACTAGAGACAAAACAACAAAAACCCCAGGAGGAAGGAATTCCAATACAAGCCATGGCAGCTTTAAGAACTTCCAAAAAACGCCACACTCGACATCACCGACCTTATGATCTCCCTCCTTGGGGACAGATAAAAATCCTTACTAATCAAACTGAAAATCTGATTTCTCAACAGGGAATGCCTCGGAATCCTGAAAATACTTTTCTTCGCTATGCTTGCTTTGCTTGCTTTTTTCTCCCCCACTCAGGCTGACTTGATTGATCACACTTATTGGGCTTATGTACCTAGCCCCCGTTTTTAATTGTAGGTTATAAAATGGACAGATGTAAGACCAATCATATCCACTAATGACTCAACACATATGCCCCCTCCTTGGAACTTGGAGGGGCCCTCTCATCCTGAAGAAGAAGAAAAACTAATTAATATCTCTCTAGGTTATGAAGTCCCTCCTTTGTGTATGGGCCCAACAGAATTATGCATAAATATTAGCCGACAAGCTTGGGCTTTCGCCCTGCCTCCAAAAGAGGACTTTTGGATGCTGCTTGGATTATTTACTGCCCTTTCTTTGTCCATCAGCCATGTTTACACTACTGAAACTTTAGGGAAAGAATTAGGGGAAGAACAAAGAACACTGTGCGAAGGGTTTACTAATAAGAACTTTAAATATATTCCTGTTCATTGGGACAAAGTCAGGCCAGATCAGGAAAATCAGTGTTTATGGCTAATCATACAGTTGTCGACTGGGGACCCCATGGTATGTGGTTATCTAACTGCTCATACGATATTAACAGCACTATGGGTGATTATGTTACTCAAGTAGCATGGGAGGTTACTAATACTACAATGGAGCATTACCATGACAGAGGACTTCTTGGGTGGCTTGACGATGGAATGCCCCCCCCCACCCCCATCCTCGAATCGTCCTTGATAAACAGATTGGGCCTAAACAATGGGACATTTGGAAACTTGCTGCAAACCCCGAAGAACTTAGGACTTGGACTGGACATTTCACAGGGACCAATTGTCATATAAATGATTTCTTTCATTATAATCAATCATATTTCATACAAGCTTGTGTTCCACTTCCTTTTGTTATAGCTATAGGAAATTTACAATTCAATAAGACTTTATGTTCTGTAACTTGCATAAATTGTAAATTATACACTTGTCTTAACTCCTCTATTTCCTTGAGAAATGACTCACTTTTGATTCTTGGATCTCAACATAATCTGTGGTTACCAGTAAATTTCCAGCGGCCCTGGGAAGAAGGTCCCATGGCTGGACCTGCTTCCCGGTTAATTACTAAATTGCTCCAGCGATCTAAATGATTCATTGGGTGGCTGATTTTTGGCATTTGGGGATTAACAGCTATTTGCACCACTGCTTCCATCACTGGCGTTACTTTACAAACCTCAGTTCAAACACATAATTTTATCCACTCAGGCTCAGATAGATGAGGATATTCAAGATGAAACACAGGAACAAAAAACAGCCATCAAATGGGTTGGAGATCAATGATTAGATGTACAAAAACAGGTGATACTAAAATGTGGTTAGAATTCTGCTCAATTTTGTGTTACTCCTGTTCAATTCAATAATAATCCCTACAACTGGGAACAAATCAAATTTCATTTACAAAACATACATGATAATGACTCTCTGAATGTACAATTATTACAAAAAGAAATATTTGAAACATTTTCTAATAATCTGCCCTCTTCCACTAATTTGGAAACTTTAGCTGAACAACTAGCTGATCAATTATCTAGGCTAGCCCCACGTGGATGGTTTCAAAGCATTACTCACAGCATCGGGTCTGGAACTATAATTTTAGTGATTGTCTTGACAATTCTATTTGTCATCTACCGTTGCCTTCATGCAAAGATTGTTAAAACTAAACAAACTCTTATGGTCAGAACTCTTTTTACAAATATTATAAATAAATAAGGGGGAATTGTCAGGGAGTGTTTGACGGGAGGATTCCTACATGCTGTTTCTCATAAATCCTCTGTTCCTTATCAGCTTCTGCCAGAAGTGAGTAGAACTGCAGGCAGCTCTCAGGACTGAGGTCATTGTGTGAGACAGGCTTGGGTCTCCTTTAGTAAAACATTCCCTTTACAACAAAACTGCTTAGTCTTGATCCCCTTTCTTGAGTTATGGATTGTCTCCTGATCTTGTGACCATTATTATCCTTTATTCCCTTGGTAACAGCTACTGTACATTTGGTTTTCTGATCTTTATCATTATCAAAATAAATTTCTTGTACTACAGCCTATATACACGCACAGAAAAATCATTAAATCACCTTGGCTCCATTAGAGCTTGGGTCCTCGTGTGTTTCTTTCTCTCTCTCTCTCTCTCTCTCTCTCTCCCCCTCCCTCTGGCTCTCTCTTTCACTTTCTTATTGTGGACTCCGGACCGCCAGGTCCTGGTCCATTAAAGGACTCCAACACCAGACCTACTCCCATAATTTACATTTTGAGATAACAGAATTAGCCAGAAAGTTTTTTCCAGAGACTGTCCTCAAGCAGGATACATTATTGTTATATAATCCTAAGGAATGTCGAGGGGAAAAAAGTTTGTCCTTTCTTCCTCCTTGAGAATTCCAGACCCCTCTCTCCTTGGGGACCCCTAGACTTCCTATCAACCCGCCTAGGAAAGGACTCTCTCATTCCCCCCTTTTCTTTTAGGAGAATTATGTTGCCAAGGGAAAGGCATAACATTCCATAACTACTTCCTGCTATTTAGGGGCGCGGTCCCTAAATTGTTGAGGCAACATATTCTCCTAACCCTCATACTGAGGGTATCTGATCTAGGGGCCCCAAGTAATATTTGGAAGAGGCTGTGGTGTTATAGCCATGCTTTCCGGGAAACAAACTCACTCAGAAGGACAATGCAGATAGTGGAGTGCAGGTTATTACACCGGCGGGCCCAAGGCAGAGTCTCCTCTTAGCCAAGGACCCCGACCAGCATTTGTGAAAATCTTTTATACCCCATGTGTATGTGTCCAAACCCACCACCCCAAATCCCTTAAGGCTTACAAAGGAAGGGTAAATACAATCACAGTAAGCCCATCATTCACGTGTTATGTGTTCAAACAGTTAATAATCAATAAGCCCACAGTTACATTCCAACCAGTTAATAACCGATAAGCCTGTGGTTACTTTTGGATAGATACTGTCTGGAGGCAGGGGTGATTAGTGTCTGTTTTCTCTTAGGTGATGAGTAACCTGGATATGATCTTCAAGGTTCCCCTGTCCGGAGGGGGTCTTATACATCCATTGTCGTTCCCACAGGCACTAAGCAGACAGTTCAGAATCCACTGGAGAGGTGGCCGAGCATGATCAGCACGGACAGGCCTCAGATGGAGTCCAGGCCCTATGAATTCCTTCTTCAGTGGCACTCGTAGGAGCTTGGACAACCATCTGTAAATTAAAAGCTTTTAGACGGTTAGAAAACCCCATTATGCAGTTACAGACATAAGGCAAAATAGTCATTAAGCCAAGTTAAAATCAAAATGGAAAGTCACATTATGTCCATAGTTACATCAGTCCATCCTAAGGTTGTTAGATGTCATCAGTTTAAGAAGAGGCATCACATGTGATTGTTGTTGAAGGTATTTGCAGACTTGGAGAAAGTCTTTTCCTTGAAGTGGAGATGCCCACCACAGGAAGCCTTCCACTGATGAAGAGGGGAGTGCTCTACAGATCCAGCAATTAGACTGATTATTAAATGCAGTGTAGGAGTGAGCCCAGGACAGGAAGGCATTGTCTTGAGGATCAAACAGCAGACTCAGGATCTTTGGAGTCAGCAGAAGTAGGCCCACATAGATTATCAGGCCCATCTGAAAAGTACAAAGTCAGAGCATGGAAAGTGAAGACAAAATGAAGTCACTTAGCTCTGGTCAGGGTGCCACCTCTTAACTCAAGTGTGATGCACCCACGAATCAATTCCTGGCACTTTGACAGCTGTGGGAGAAGAAAGAATAACCTGGTAAGGGCCTTCCCAGAGGGGCTCAAGGGATGGGCCCCCAGACCCCAATGTTTTTATGAGGACCTCGGTTCCTGGCTCAAATAGAGGCTTGCTTGACTCAGAGCCTGGATCAGAAGTTGTCTCCCGGAGTTCTGTTAATGCCTGTTGAAAAGCTGAGAGCTGAGTTACATAATTAGTTAATTCCAAGGCTTCAGGATCTATAACAATGTCTGTGTGTAAGAAAGGCCTTCCATAAATACATTCAAAGAGGGACAGTCTCTCCTTTTTGGGGGCAGTTCGAGCCCTCATTAAAGGTATGGGTAGGACTTTAATCCAATTGTCTTGCATCTCTTGAGTTAATTTGCGCAGATGTCTTTTGATAATGTCATTAGCTTTTTCAACCTTTCCTGAGGATTGGGGTCTCCAGGAGCAGTGTAAGTGATACTCTATTCCTAGAGCTTTAGACACCCCCTGAGTTACAGCAGCTTTAAAGGCGGGGCCATTGTCACTCTGAAGGCTCCGTGGCAGCCCAAACCTGGGGATAATTTCATGGATTAAAATCTTTATAACCTCCTTAGCTTGTTCACTACGACAGGGGAACGCCTCAATCCATCCAGTAAAAGTATCCACCCAAACTTGTAAGCATGAATATCCACTAGCTTTTGACATATGAGTAAAATCAATTTCCCAGTCCTCTCCAGGATACTTTCCACTTCGTTGTAATTCAGATTTTGCTAGCTTTTCAGTCTTTGGGTTATTTTTCTGACAAATCTCACACCTTTTGATAATGTTCTTTAAAGTTTTCATTACATTTTTACCTTCAAACTAACGAGAAGCCATCTGGTAAGTACTCTCTGCACTCAAATGAAAACTCTGCTGTAAACCCTTAAGAATTTTCCATTGAGTACTTTCAGGAATCCTCATTCCTCATCCATCCTCAGACTGTAACCATCCTTTATCAGTAATCTTTTTTTTTTTTTTAATTTTTAAAAAATTTTTTTTTAATCTTTTTTTTTTTTATCAGTAATCTTTGCTCCTCTTTTCTCGTATCCTTCTAATTCTTCCTCAGTATATTGTGGTTTTTCCTGTTCCACAGGACCTGTCCAGATCAAAGGCGTCTGTAGTGAAGGGGTTTTGTAAAGTGCTGCTTTTCTGGCTTGACAGTCAGTCAGCTGATTACCTTCAGCTACTTTACTCCCATCCCTGTTGTGTCCTTTGCAATGCATAACAGCTACTTCTTTAGGACAATATATAGCAGTTAAAAGTCTCTCAATCTCCCTGAAATGTTTAATAGGTTCTCCTGTTGCTGTTTCAAACTGTCCTTCTTTCCATATTGCAGCATGAGCATGTAAAGTAAAATAAGCATACTTAGCATCAGGGTAAATATTTACCAGCCACCCTTTGCTTAACTCTAGAGCTTGGGTCAGAGCCACAAGCTCTGCTAACTGTGCACTGGTTCCCTGGGGGAGAGATTTTGCTTCTAAAACCTGTTCAGCAGTCACCATGGCATAACCTACTTTACACTTTCCATCCCGAACAGAAGAACTGCCGTCTGTAAATATTTCCATGTCAGGATTGTCTAATGGGGTATCCATTAGATCTTCCCAAGCTGCATAGTTTAAAGTTAGGAATTGGGAACAATCGTGATCAGGTGTTTCACTTTCCTTGGAAAGTGGCAGGATTTAAATTTCCACAAACTTTAAGCTTAGTTACTGGTCCTTCTAACAACAATGACTGATATTTAAGAAGCCTACTGTCTGTCATCCAAATATTAACCTTAGAATTTAAGATTCCACTCACATCATGAGAAGTCAGTACAGTAAGGTTTCATCCATTAATTATTTTTAGAACTTCAGGTGCTAATAAAGTCGCTGCCCTAATTACTCTTAGGCAGTGGGGCCACCCACATGAAATTACATCTAATTCTCTGCTTAGATAAGCAATAGGTTGCTGGTGAGGCCCTCGGGGTTGTGTCAAAACTCCCAAGGCCACACCTTTTCTTTCAGTGACAAACAAATTAAATTCTGACCCCGTGGGCAAACTCAGAGCAGGATCTTGCAGGAGAGCAGTCTGAAGAACCTTAAAAGCCTTTTGAGTATCTGGAGACCAAACCAGTTCGTTGATTTGAGCCTGCTGAGTTTCAGCTGTAAGTTTATAGAAAGGCCGGGCAAGTTCCCCATAACCCGGAATCCAAATGCGACAGTAGCCTGTGATTCCCCAAAATCCTCTCAATTGTCTTAAAATCATAGGTAGGGGATGATTTAGTATAGGTTTAATTCTCTCGGGGCCTATGGCCCTAGTCCTTTCTGATATGATTAGGCCCAGATATCTAACAGATTGTTGACAAAGCTGAGCCTTTTCTCTTGATGCCTTGTAACCGCAGCCTGCCAGAAAGTTTAAGAAGTCTTCTGAGGCTCGTGAACAAGCTTCCTCTGTCTCAGCACAGAGCAAAATATCATCTTCATATTGTAACACCACTGCTTCAGAGCTATTAAAGTTTTGTAGATCCCGTGACAAACTTTGCCCAAATAAGTGAGGACTGTCACGAAATCCCTGGGGCAAAACTGTCTAGGTTAATTGAGAAGCTGGCTGAGTAGGGTCTTCAAAGGCAAATAGAAATGGACTTTCCTCCACCAAAGGCACTGAATAGAAGGCATCTTTTAAATCAATTACTGAGAAATATTTGGCTCGTTCAGGAATTTCAGACAATAGAGTATAAGGATTAGACACCATGGGGTGTGAAGGAACTACAGCCTCATTTATTATTCATAAATCTTGAACTAGTCTCCATTTACCATTTGATTTCTTTATACCCAAAATAGGAGTGTTGCATGGACTGTTACAGGGAACTAATAGTCCCTGCTCCTTTAAATTCTCAATGATGGGTTTTAACCCTTCCTTAACCTCAGGTTTCAGTGGATACTGCTTCTTATGTGGAAATAAGTGCAGGTCTTTGAGCTTGACAACCACAGGAATAGCATTTTGTGCTCGACCCACAGATTTTCCATCAGCCCATACTCTAGGATTCACATTTTGTTCAATTAAAGGGAGAGAAAGGGAGGGCTCCATATTCATGAAAACAGAGGCATGGACCTTGCTCAGTATATTCCTCCCCAAAAGGGGTGAGGGAGACTCTGGCACAATCAGAAACTCGTGTGAAAATAGCACAGAATCCCAGTCACAACTGACAGATACACTGAAGTAATACGTTTTGACTCGTCCAGACAGTCCCATTATGGAAGCAGGTCGGGAAGAAAGTGGGCCAGGGGCTTCAGTAAGCACGGAGTAAGTTGCCCCAGTATCTAAAAGGAAATCAACGGATTGGCCTCCCACAGTTATTAATACCCGGGGTTCCTCAGGTGTAATTAGGACGGGAGCTTGTGTGGGGACCCCCGGGCACCTTCCGTCCTGATTGTCTTGAGAGTCCAACCCCTGAAACCTACGCCTCTGGGGGCAGTCTCTCCTCCAGTGTGGTCCCTTGCAGACCGGACATGGAGCCGGGAGCAGCTTAGATGCCTGAGGGCAATCCCGCTTGAGGTGCCCCTCCTTTCCACAGCAATAGCAAGCCCATCCCTTTTCACCTGGGTCCCTCTGGGCATTTTTCTCAGGCTGTTTAAGAACGGTTTTCATAGCCATTGTGAGGGTTTCTGCCTGTTCCTATGTCCTTTTCTGCCTTTATTTCGTTTCCTCATATTCCCTTCCATAATAGACTGAGCCAGTTGTAACAGATTATCTAAAGACTGATTTCATCCATACGCCCGTTTTAATAGCTTACAGCAATATCTAGAGCTGAGTGAGTGAGAAATCTATCCTTTAAGATCATTTTTCCGTCTTCACTTTCGGGATCAATCTCAGCGAATTTGCGAAGGGCTTCTCTCAGTCTATCTAGGAATTTATCAGGAGCTTCCTTCTCCTCCTGTTCTATGTCTGCCAATTTGCCATAATTTAAAGGCTTAGCACATGCCTGCCTGAGTCCTTCAAGAATACATCTGACAAAATGACTCTGATCCCATCTTCCTTTAGCTGTGTTGTAGTCCCAGTCTGGTTCTGTAGTTGGGACCACCTGATTCCCAGTGGGGAGGGCAGTTATCTCATCCTCCCTCTTCCCTACTGATTAATTACCAAACCATCTCCATAAGCAACCGCTTTCCCCAAAACTTGAGTCTTTGAGTCGGGAGTCAGCGTTTGTCCCAAGATATACATCACATCCTTCCAAGTAAGGTCATAAAGCAGAGTAACACCTTTAAAAGCTCTAATATATTTTTCTGGGTCCTCTAAATAGTCTCCAGATCCTCCTTGATTTTTTGTATTTCTTTATAAGAAAAAGGCTTATTAACTCTCATAGACTGATTATTTCTCCCGGTGGGTGCTTCATGAAGAGGCAACAGCTTGTGTGGCTGTTCCTCAGTCTCTCTGACTGCTCTGCGCATATGATCCCAGGGATAGATTGGAGAAACCTGATTTTCTTTATCCCTTTGTCGCCTGTCCTCCATCTCATCTAGCAAAGTAGGAGGACAGGAGGGACCTGAAGGTGTTACACCCAAATCTATACCCTTAAGACATAAGTCTGGCATATTTCGCAGAGAGAAAAAGGGCAACACATATGCTGCTTCTACCCATTTTCCTTGTTTTCTAGAGAACCAGTCTAATTGTAAAACAGTGTTATACTTAAGAGACCCTCCAACCGGCCACCGTTCACCGTCCTCCAATGGATACCATGGCCATGCAGTATCACATAGGAAGAGCAGGTGTGTCTTCCTTAAGCCCTGGGGATCAAATCTTTCCCAGTTTTTCAGGATACAGTTCAAAGGAGTGAGGCTGGAATTTTTAGCTCCCATCTATAAGACAGAAAAAAAGTGACCAGCTCCATCTTTCTACTGGAGGCGTCCCTCCCTGCCCTAGATGGGGGTGTAGACAGACTTTACACCAAAAGCTTTTCCTTCCTGGTTGGACTTAGTCTGTCCCTTACCGACACAGGCGACATACTGGTCCCTTCTGGTTCTACCACCAAGACAGGGTGGGGATGCAACAGGGGTAGACCTGATGGCATCCCTGACTGATGTCCAGCTCTTCACCATTACCTCTGATGCCACCCAGGGTGCAATCAGAGTAACCTTCCGGAATGCCTCCCAGGCCAAGACCACTGGGGGAAACATTCGTCACCTGAGTGCCTGTGCACAACCCTGAGTATATTCCTGACCACAATAAGACAGATACAAACATAAAACTGAAATGTTTCTTCCAAGTGTCACCACACCAGTATAAGAATCTCCTAAGCGTCACCACACCTGTATAAGAGTCTCCTCTGGTCCACTAAGAGCCAGCATTACCAAAGGGAAAAATAATCCCTTGTAGTTCCAATCTGAGTAACCTTTAACCTCAGAGATGCTCTTGGAGCTAGAACTCCATCTAGCTTCCAAACTTTCCATGCCTAGCAAGGCTAGGCACTTCCTGACTACCAATCCAAGTTTGGGATCTAAGTAACAACACACACTAACAGCATAGATCACAAGTCCCTTGACAGTCTATGATCCGACAGATTAGGTTAGTACTCCTAATTCCAAGGAGTTATGAAATGGTCAAAGAGACGGAAAAGTTTGACCAAGAAAGCAGAGTTCAGTCCACACGCTTTGCCCATTTCTGGTCAGTCCCTAAAGGAGACATGGGTGCCTCTTGGCATTGGCAGGTTGGTATAAACCCCCGACAGGTTTCTGCCATAAGCCTTATGAGATCACCGTGGAACCGCAGAGCAGGGCTCCTCACTTGCTTTGCGCAGGGCGTGTCATTCATTAACACAAGCACACCGTAGAGTTAGTAAAGTACAGCAGAAAACGTGTTCGCTAGGAGAACAAAGAACTAGAGCTCCAAGCATCCTTACCTTGTCCTGAAGAATCCCAGATGAGCCCCCAAGATGAAAGGTTGCTGCTGAACCCACAAAAAGACGCCGGGATTCTTGGCCTCTGGAGGAGAAGAATTCAATCCAGGGCCAGAGACGAGGCTTGATCGCTCAGAGCTTTTGTGCAATAGAGTTTATTAAAGTATAAAAGGGATAGAGAAAGCTTCTGACATAGACATCAGAAGGGGCCAGAAAGAGTACCCCCTTGCTAGCATTAGCGATGGAGTTATATACTCTCAAATTAGTTATTACAGTGAATCAAAAGAATGTCTGGAGGTTATAAAGACCTCACCAGACCTACTCACATGATTTACATTTTGAGATAACAGAATTAGCCAGAAGGTTTTTTCCAGAGACTGTCCTCAAGCAGGATACATTATTGTTAAATAATCTTAAGGAATGTAGAGGGGAAAAAAAGTTTGTCCTTTCTTCCTCCTTGAGAATTCCAGACCCCTCTCTCCTTGGGGACCCCTAGACTTCCTATCAACCTGCCTAGGAAAGGACTCTCTCAACCCGGGCCCCACCTGGACCCCGCCCCTGGGTCCGGACCCCAGCAATTCCGCGCGGGGGTCCCGGATCCCGGTGGCAGCAGCTCTGTGGGCACTTTTGGCCTAGCCAGTCCCAGTTTGGGGCTCACATGGATCCACACACGCCTGGGTCACCACATTGCCGTGAGGAGGTAGCCTGCAGGCTGGACAGAACCACGGAGCAGACCTGTTTGTCTGCAGTGCCAGCTGGGCAGCCAGTCTGCTGTGGAGCAGGAATTCAGTTCTATAAAAACGGGGTGGTCACCCTGGCAGAGGGCAGCTCTGTCAAAGTGCAGGGGTGGACCCTGGGAGACTCTGGGGGGACTGACCAGATTACTCCCAGGGCTGGAATTCCTTTCTGGGTGCTGTGTGCCCAGGCCCAGGCTGGGGGCAGAGACAGTCCCTGAGCATTCAGCAGCGAGCCGGTGACTCACCTGGGGACTGACCCCCGCAGCCTATGTGGGCTGGATGATGGGGTCTCCAGGGTGTGCTCTACAGTCCTGGGGTACCTCAGGGGGCCCTTCCTGAGTCAGGAGAGACACCCACCGGGCGTGGGGAAGCACTGGGCACCTCTCCTGACTCGGGAAGGGCCCTTGAGGTACCCCAGGACTGCAGAGCACCCCCCAGAGACCCACACTCCCTGCTGTCCAGCCTGCCTCCTTGAGCAGCTGGAGTCAAGTGGGGAGGGTGGGGATATCCCCAGGGAGTCAGACCAGTCATCAGCCTGCGGGGAGCCCACCAACCTCAGCCCTGCAAGGGCCAGACAGGTGGTCCAGTGCAGCCAGAGTCCTTGGAGGAGGACAGCCCGGGACTGAGTGTGGCTGGGAGCTGGGGCCAGAGCAGGAGATGCCCACTGGGGGGGTGCGGGGAGCCGGCCTGACTGCTCAGGCCCCTTCTCGGCCCTGAGAGAGATCAAAAGGTCCCTCTCTGTCCCGCCACCCCTGATTTGTTAAAGTGCAAATTGGCCTTTCTCACCTCCCTCAAGGAAATCGCTGCAGCCACCATTTGCCTATTTTCCTGACTCTGATAAGATTATCGGGCTCCTGTGAATGGCTTATGTCTAGGTAGTCTTTACCTGATTGTAAGATGCTGGTGCCATGCTCTGCTGGAGTTAAGATAAACTCCTAAAACTAGTATCTGCAGTTCTGCACGTATACAAGTCTTTGATCTAAAATTTGGTGAATCCTGTTAGTATATATATGTATGTTACCCCTCAATAAAGTCGTCGGAATCAGTCACAAGCTGACTCCGTCCCTCTCAACCCCATCTTTCTTAGTCTTTTATTTCTCAGGTGCACTGGTGATTGCGTCCTTGACCTGTTCATCTAGCCGGCAGGCCCGGCAAGTGGCGCCAGAACGAGGGACGTGGGCGGATCCCAGAGCACAGCCACCCAAAAATATTGAAAGTGATCCCGGGAGAAAGCCTCACCTATTCAGGTATCGTTGGAAAACTGTGGGTGGAGAGGGTATAGTTGAGAGTAAAAATTATGGGGCAAAGTAATAGTAGACAGTTCTTTGTTTCTATGTTAAAAACTATGCTAAAAGCTAGAGGAATTTCTGTCTCTAAACAGAAACTAGAAAGATTTCTTGTCTTTGTGGAGGAAACTTGTCCTTGGTTCCCAGAGGAAGGAACTATTAGCCTTGAAACTTGGATAAAGGTGGGAGAACAAATTCAAACAGTTTATACCCTCTGTGGACCAGACAAAGTTCCTCTTGATGCTTATTCTCTATGGACTCTAATAAGAGATTGTTTAAACCCAGAACACGAGAGTAGGAAATTTGAAACAGCCTTGAAATTTATAGCACCCAAGTGTTCAGGTGCCCCCCAACGGGTAGCGGAGCACATATATGACTCCCCAATTGTTTCAGGTTCCAGAAAAAATGATAATGAGACTACTGCTCTAGAACAAGACTCAGATTCAGAACTTTCTCCTGATGAGGAAGACGATTTAAAAGAGCAGGCTTTTGAGCATGACAAAGAAGGATGGGATGCCTTTATAGTAACTCAACAAAAGAATAAAGACCAAGGCTCCCCTTTTTCTGAACTTAGAGAGATGCTAACATCCATATCTCAGAGAATGGAACAACTAGACTTATCGCCCATAAATACAACTAAGCCGTTGCATTCTAAAACGCCATCTGTTATAGCCGGTTTAGATCCTGACCCGCTGCCGCCGCCGGTCCCGCTCCCTCCCCCTCCTCTCGCAGAAGCGCCTTTGATTCCAACAGCGCCAGTATATGTTCCATCTAGCCTAAAAAGGCCAGTACTTTCACCACTACAAATGGCTGTGAAAACAGCCCGAGAACAGGGTGAAAATCTTGAGGGATATTCTATGATTTTCCCTGTTTTTCAAGATGCTAATCATCGGAGGTATCATGAGCCTCTGCCTTTTAAACAACTGAAACAAGCTTGCACTCAATGCGGGCCTACTGCGCCGTTTACTCTAGCCATAATTGAAAGTCTTTCATCTCAATACTTGCCTCCTAATCTCTTGTGGTGCTCAAAATACGGCGAGGTCTGTAACATCATTGAAGACCGTAACCGCCGTAATGGGCTGCAGGTTACTTTTGACATGCTAATGGAGGAAGGACAATTTTGAAACCTTAATCAACAACTGACCCTTCCTCCCCTAGAATACTAAACGATGAGGGGCGAGCTGCTCTGGCCCTGGTTGAAAAGGCCCTCTCTCAGCATTTTGCTACCTACTGTGATTTTTCTCAACCGTGGGGACTATATGTGTTTCCCTCTAAACATACCCCGACGGCAGTGTTATATCAAAATGCTCCCTTACAGTGGATCCATTTACCTGTATCGCCTTCAAAAGTTCTTACTCCTTTTTTTGATTTCATTAGCCTCCTCGTTGCCAAAGGAAGGCGTCTTTCCAGAGAAATGTTGGGAGCCGATCCTGCTTACATTTATGTGCCCTATACCAAAGAACAGCAGGAATGGCTTTTTCAGTTTAATGACTCGTGGGCTTTGGCATTTTCCTCCTTTACAGGTCAAATTATTAATCATTTACCTTCTGATAAACTTTTGCATTTTGCCAGCCAGCATTCATTTATTTTTCCAAAGAATGTTTCTAATGTTCCTATTCAAGATGCTCTTACGATCTTTACTGATGGATCCTCCAATGGAACTGCTGCCTTTGTGGTTAATGATACCCCTTTCTCCTGGCAGACGAACTATACATCGGCTCAAGAAGTAGAACTTTCAGCCGTTCATAAAGTATGCTCACAATATTCCTCACAGTCTTTTAATTTGTTTACTGATAGCAAATACATTGCTCATGCTTTGCAATATATAGAAACTGTTCCCTTTATTTCTACTGTGAATTCTAACATTCAACATTTGTTACGTTCAATTCAGTCTCTGCTGCAACAGCGCACCTTACCCTGCTTCTTTGGACATTTACGTGCCCACACTGGGCTTCCTGGACCTCTATCTATGGGAAATCAGATGGCTGATTCTCACACTAGAGTTTTTCTTTCACAGGTGGAAGCAGCACAGCAATCACATGCGCTACATCACCAGAATAGTAATACTCTTCGTTTGCAGTTTCAAATCCCTCGAGAGACTGCACGACAAATTGTTAAATCTTGTCCTGTTTGCCCTAAGTTTCTTCCAGTTCCACATCTTGGCGTTAATCCTCGCGGGCTTCTACCGAATCATCTTTGGCAAATGGATGTCACTCATGTCCCTTCCTTTGGTCGTTTAAAGTACGTTCATGTATCTATTGACACCTTTTCAGGATATATTGTGGCATCCTTACAGACTGGTGAAGCCACAAAACATTCTATCTCACATTGTCTTTATGCTTTTTCCATTTTAGGCACGCCAAAGATTATAAAAACTGATAATGGCCCCGGCTATGTCTCCTCTGCCTTCAAAAATTTTTGTTCCTCTTTTTCTATCACCCTAAAAACAGGCATTCCTTATAATCCACAGGGTCAAGGCATCGTGGAACGTGCTAATCAAACTTTGAAACTACAGCTTCAAAAAATACAGAGGGGGGAGCTCTATCCCCTTCTACCCAGAAATTACCTTAATCACGCTTTATATATTTTAAATTTTTTAATTTTAGATAAAGAAGGACATTCAGCTGCGCAGAGATTTTGGGACCCTCAGATTTCCAGCAGAAAGCCGATGGTCTTGTGGAAAGACCCGCTGGATAATAACTGGCATGGCCCAGATCCTGTGTTAATTTGGGGGAGGGGTCATGTATGTGTTTTTCCACAGGATGCCGAAGCACCGCGCTGGCTCCCGGAAAGGCTGGTACGCCAGACGGAGGAGATTACTGAATCAGCAATTAGGTCGGCTGACTTTACAGCAGAGGAATCTTCTCCCGACAAATCAGCAGATGCATGAGTTTATCCTTCAAGCAAGGAGGATGGCTGCAGAGACGGCCCAACCTCGATATGCGCTGGCTTATATCGCCCTCGCTTTGGCATGCGCGATAATGAATCAAGCCTTCCCTCAGGCTGAAGCCAATGCTTTCGTTTCCTGGGCTCATTCTTATGCTGATTTTTACAATGAAACAGCCTGCTGGGTCTGCACAAGCATGCCTTTATCGGTTACAGAAGGATTACCCTGGTGGGTGCTTCCCTTTCCAAAAAATGAAACTTCGGCTTTATGTGATTTTTTAAAAGAATATCAGAAGAAACATCGAAGCTTAATTACAGTTAATTTTGATATAGATTCTCGATGCTCTGATCCTTTACACGCTTCTTCTTTTTATTTTAATGTAACACAAAGTTATCAGGAAATTGTTAATGCGTACTTATATTACGAAAATAGATCTGTTTCTTCTCCCAATGATTTTAATCGATTTGAGGGTGACTACTACCAAGTTTGGGACGAATATTTCTGGATGACCCCTGAAAAAGGACAGCTGCTGACATTTGCTGGGAGCAAAAGACTCATGTACCAACATTTGGAGGCCGAGAATTTCCAGGATATCACATGAAACATATGGGACTATTGCCTACCCACAAATGTAAGACTGTAATGGATGTAACGTTTATTGTCAACAAGTCTGTTATTTGGCCAGGGACAGATTGGGAAAATAGCCCTGGTATAAGATGGGTAGCCCCAAATAACACTCGATGGATTTGTGGATACAACCTTTGGCCCTGGCTCCCTGTAGGATGGGTGGGGAGATGTACCCTAGGGTTTGTGTTTGCCCCTGGGAGAATTCATAAGCAAAAAATTAGTCAACCTGTTAATTTACCTTATGTTAAAGCCCGGTGGTCACGCTCTGTTTTTCATTGGTATGTTTCATTGGTATGATTATTTAGCCTCAATTTTTGTGCCCTCTTTAGGAGCCACTGATATTATGCTCAGGGTAGAGGCTTTGAACAATTTTACAAAACAAGCTTTGACAGATACTAGAAGAGCTTTAGAGGCTCTTAATGAAGAACAAAAACAGATGAGAAAAGCAGTTCTACAAAATCGTATGGCTCTGGATATTCTAACAGCCTCTCAAGGGGGAACATGTGCCTTAATAAAAATGGAGTGTTGTGTATATATTCCTGATTATTCCTCAAATGTTTCTGATGCTTTAGAAGATATGAAACAACAAGTAGCCGCTATGGATTTTTCTGACTCCAGCATTTGGAGTCAGATATCTGCCTGGTTTCATAGTGGTTGGTGGAAATCTATAATTTTCATCATTATATGCATATTGTTATTGCTGTGTTTTGGCCCTTGCATTTGTCAATGCTTATCTGAGATGATAAATAAAAGATTGCTGATGTTTTCCCGTTTGCAAACGCGGCCATTTCCTTCGAGGGAGATATAATGGCCATTAGTCAAAAGAAAAGGGGGAGATGCGGGGAGCCGGCCTGACTGCTCAGGCCCCTTCTCGGCTCTGAGAGAGATCAAAAGGTCCCTCTCTGTCCCGCCACCCCTGATTTGTTAAAGTGCAAATTGGCCTTTCTCACCTCCCTCAAGGAAATCGCTGCAGCCACCATTTGCCTATTTTCCTGACTCTGATAAGATTATCGGGCTCCTGTGAATGGCTTATGTCTAGGTAGTCTTTACCTGATTGTAAGATGCTGGTGCCATGCTCTGCTGGAGTTAAGATAAACTCCTAAAACTAGTATCTGCAGTTCTGCACGTATACAAGTCTTTGATCTAAAATTTGGTGAATCCTGTTAGTATATCTATGTATGTTACCCCTCAATAAAGTCGTCGGAATCAGTCACAAGCTGACTCCGTCCCTCTCAACCCCATCTTTCTTAGTCTTTTATTTCTCAGGTGCACTGGTGATTGCGTCCTTGACCTGTTCATCTAGCCGGCAGGCCCGGCAGGGGGGCCTGGTTTGGGGTGGGCAGGAGCCAGCTGTGTGACCTCAGGTCAGCTCCTTCACCTCTCTGAGCCTGTTTCTACTGGAGTTCGAATGTGTAGCCTTGCCAGTTCTAACTAGCTGACTGCGCGATCTCGGGCAAACTGCCTCACCTCCCTGCTTCAGGTTTCTCCTCTGCGCAGCCCCACCTCTAAGTAGGGAGGAATGAATGAATGATTGTGCGGGAGGTGGCCGAGAAGAGCCTGGCGTGTGGCAAGGACTGTCATGTCTGCTGGGTCATCACCCGCTACTGGAGACGTGAGCGGATCAGACAGCATCTCCCCCGTGCAAGGTGCAAGGGTCATCTTAAAAACAGAAACACGCCGGTCCATGTGGAGGACCACTTTGGCCATGGCAGGGTTTCTATTCCTCACCAAGGAGAGACAGAGGGTAGACAAGAGTGGTTTCCCTGAGAAGTGTGACCAGGGTGTCAGCTCACAGAATGCGCCTCATTCCTGCACAAGAAGCAACACCATAAGGGTGAGATGGGGGCAGGTGTCGTCCCGGAGCTTGGGGACAGGGGTTTGCACTTCCTCTTTGCCCCTCCCCGTGGCCTCTGTGTGGGGACAGGGGGTGGGGGGCTGCCCCTGCAGGTGGCCCCGTGCTGTCCGCACCCTTGTGGGGGCCGTCAGCGCCCTGTCCTGCAGGAGGGGAGACCTCTGCCTGGGGAGCCGGGCTGGGAGCAGAGCTGTCGTGGAGGCTCACGGCTGCGAGACCGCGGGGACGGCAGGAGGTGGGGCAGGACCCGGGTCTCAGGCATGGAGGGTGCAGCCAGGGCTCCCCTCTCACGCTCGCCTGCAGAGTCCAGAGCAGGGTTTGGGGGCCCTGAGCCTCGGCCCTGGGCGGAGCGACCCCCACGGGGAGGGGCCCGGAGCCCGGCTCAGTGGGCTGGCTGCTCTCAGCGCCGCAGTCCTTCCCTCTGGACCTTGGGTCCTGCAGAGGCTTTCCAGGCGCCAGCGCTTGGGATCCTCATCCTTGGCTTTCTTTCTTTCTATGAGCTCTAAACATGCTCCACGTTTCCATGTTTACACCCGCACAGCCCCGGACCCCGACCCTGACCTCCGCGTGGGGCAAGCAAGGACAGAGGCTCTCTGCCGCCAAGCCCATGGGCCTTTATTAAGAGCCTACTGTGTGTATGGCGTTGCTGCCCCCCAACCCCCATGAACAAGCCCTGCCCTCCGAGCTTCCCCTCTTGGGGCTCTCAGGACCTCACACTGCTGACTCCAGGCCTACTCAGAACACTTCCTCTCAGCCTTTGCAGGGCCCTCCCGAGAGCCTGCTCTGTGCTGGGTGTGGAGGACACTGCAGGCAGAACTTGGCTCAGCTTGTGGAGGGGCAGGCAGGGAGGGCTTCCTGGAGGAAGACATGCTTGAGCAAGGGTTAAGGGTGGGTCGGAATATTGGGCAGGGGTCTGGTGGGCTATCTGCTGGCTGTTTCACATCATGAAGCCCAGCCTGCTGGGCAGTGGGAGCTGGGCAGGAGTCCTCCAGGGAGCCGCGGAGCGCTGGGAAGGGCAGGGGGCATCACCGACCTGAGTGAGGTTCTCGGAGGGTCTGTGACGGGGCCAGGTGTGTCAGGAGTGACCCGGGCCCTGGACACCGCTGCCTGGCATGGGGCACAGAAGGGTCCTCCTGGATCCTACAGCTGGGCCCGGCCCCAGACGGCCGAGAGCAGCAAGCAGCGACGAGGTGACGCCGGCCAGCTGCAGGGCGTGGGCCCCGCTGGCGTTGCTCAGGTTGGTGCAGCAGCACGCGTTTTTCTTGCTCCCGAAGGAATTCCTCGCGTCCTCCACACAGTGCGAGCTGCAGCCTTTGCTGGTGACGGTCAGGAGACCGATGGCTTCTGGAGGGGGAGGGGGGTGGAGATGCTGGGCAGGGCTGGGCCCTGGGCACTCACCCACCTGCCCTGGCCCAGCTCCCGCGGCCTGCCTCGTGTCCTGACTCCGACTGAAACTCCAGAGTCAGCTTGGGTCGACCCCAAGACGATGAGCCCTGTGAGGCTGGGGGCCTGGTCTCATCCATGTCCACATGCTCGGGCATCCAGACCCTCTGCCGGCACTGGAGATGCTGTGAATGAGTGGATATAGGATAGAGAGATGAGGGCCAACGGGTGCGCAGAGGGTGAGTGATGAAAGGGACGGGTTATGGGTGAGGGGACAGACGGATGGGTGGATAAGGGGTAGGGTGGGGGTGGATGGATGGGAAACGGAGTGCCCATATCTGTGCGGGGACGGGAGAACAAGAGGGCCGGTGGGCGGGTGGTCAGAAGGATGAACAGTCCAGTGTGGAGACCCAATCCCGGGACCTTGGAGCACCTGCCAATAGAGGGAAGGTGCGGGGCATCCGGGGGATGGAACGGGGTGGGGGGGCAGGATGGTGTGTCGGGCAGGGTGTCCAGGGGATGGCGCGGGGGGCAGGGCAGGATGCAGAGAGGTCAGGGGAACATCGGCCACTCACCGACGCGCTCGGTCCAGCAATGGTTCTGCAGTTCTGCACGCACTGGCAGCCCTTGTTGTTGCCCTGGTCCTCGCAGGAGTAACACTGGAGGGCGGTGCCTGTGGGGGGATGAGGGGTGGGGTGAAGGGCTGCCCCCTCTGCAGGGCGGGGGGACAGGAACCTCGTTTCCTCCTCTCCTGTATGGAGTGGGGGGCACTGTCCAGTGCACAAGAGCCACAGACTAGGGGCCCCGCACGTGCGGGCACCTTGCCCAGCCTCCCTAAGGCCCTGTCACGATGCCATGCTCCCGAGAGGGAGGTGCACCAGGCAGGGGGAGGGCAAGGTGGACAGGACCCTTCCCAAATGGCCTGCATCACTGGGCAAGATGCCTCTCAGTGGCCCCGTCCCCGCAGTGGCGAGCGGTGGGTGCATCCCTGGCCGGGCCGGCTCTGTCCCTGGGGCAAGGCTCCAGCTCCTGGTGATTCGTCTCCTCGGGCAGGACGGGTCGAAGCTGAGGTCCACACTTCCCACCGCCAACAGGCCACACGTAGGCTGCATCGGTGCCTCAAGCCCCTTCTCCCGTCTGCCTCCTCCCCCTTGGCCCCTCTTGCCTCCCTCATCATCCCACCCCCAGGGCCCTGCTCCCCCAGCTCTTCCCCGGGCCCACTCAAGCCTCACCCGGCTGCAAGGCCCAGTTAGCAGTGAGCAGGGGGAGGAGGACAGCCTTCATGATGGTGGGCGTGGGCGAGCAGAGCCTGGGCGGCTTTAAGGGCTCTGCTGGCGGTGGGGGTGAAGAAGGAATTCATAGGGCCTGAACTCCATCTCAGGCCTGTCCGTGCTGGCTGTGCTCGACTGCCTCTCCAGTGGACTCTGAACTCTCTGCTTAGTGCCTGTGAGGACGACAATGGAAGGATAAGACCCCCTCCAGACAGAGGAATCCTGAAGATCACATCCAGGCTACTCATTGCCTAAGAGGAGGCATACCGTGATCACACCTGTCTCCAGACAGGTCATAAACTTTTTTTCGTATCTGTCAAGATGTAATCACAGGCTTATCGATTATTAACTGGTTGGAATGTAACTGCGGGCTTATTGACTATTGACTGTTTAAGACACGTACACATGGGGCAGGTGGTGGGTTAAGACACGTACACATCGGGCAGGTGGTGGGTTAAGACACGTACACATGGGGCAGGAGGTGGGCTTAGACACGTACGCATGGGGTATAAAAGATTTTCACAAATGCTGGACGGGGTCCTTGGCTAAGAGGAGACTCTGCCTTGGGCCCGCCGGCGTAATAAACTGCACTCCACTATCTGCATTGTCCTTCTGAGTGAGTCTGTTTCCCGGAAAGCGTGGCTATAACATTTGGTGCATGGGCCGGGAAACTCCTCACTTTAAGGAGACAGGTCTCATTTGAGGCCACCCCGAGGCTTTGTGGCTTGAATCTCCTAGAGGGGGGAAGGCGCCTCGCCCCTCTGGAAGAATTCAGCCTTTCAAAGCCCGGTTTCTTCGCTTTGGCAGGTAGTGGACGGCAGCAGGGGAACTGAGCGCTCAGGTGAGGAGGAGCCCACCCAGCAGGGTGGAAGAGGGGGCCTGATCACCCCCCTGGGAGGGACTAGAAGGAGCGGGGACCCACAGGAGCCTGGAATAGGCAGGTGGCGATTGCTTGGTACACAGGTCGACGAGCGTGCTAGGGTTTAGGAAGGAAATTTGTGAAGGACATTTAGGAGGTGTGTCCACGCCGTCTTGGGGAAAATTATTACCAAGCGATCGCCAGGAGATTTTTAGGATAGGAAACTGGTCCTTGTATGCTCATATTCTGCCCTCCCCCAGGAGGTGTCCCGTCTGCTGTGAAATTCTTGACCCCCCCCCCCCCCCCCGGGAATTGTTAGGCTAGAAGGAGGGGGAAACAGAAGTGAGTATGAATTGGCTTTTCCGGAGATGGCCTGGGACATGAGATATTTAACCCATCTGTGTTTTCATCCACACCTGATCAAGCCCACCAAGGCAGAATGGACTTTAAGGGAAAAACAGTCTCGGACCATGTGATGTTCTGGTTCAGCTGTACTGACCAGCAGGTGAAGACACGCTGATCCCCCTTCTCCCTCTGGGATGTGGCAGGTAAGGCTCTTCTCACCCCAATTAGGAAGGAGGCAGAATGGCAATTCAAGTGTCATGGAGTGGAAATATCAGAAGTACATAGGGTACTGAGAACTTCGTAGACAGAACGAAAAGGAAAAGTAGAAGAAGGTCTGAGAAGGTAAGCAAGATGGGGGGAAGTGAATCTAAGGCAACTGTGTTGGAGTGAAAATTTTAAAGAAGGGATTAGGAGGAGACTATGGGGTGAAGATGAAGCCTAACTGCCTCCACATACTCTGTGAGGTCGAATGGCCCCCTGTGGGAGCAGGATGGTCACCAGAGAACACCGTGAACTTAAAAATAGTGGAAGCAATCTACACAGTAGTCACGGGAGAGCCAGGACACCTGGATCAATATCCATCTATTGACTCATGGCTAGGGTTAGCTTGAGACCCTCCTACTTGGACAAGGTTCTGTATCCAGAAGGGAAAGGGAAATATATTAAGGGCACAAAAATTGACTGATGATAAAAAAGGAAATTCTACAGGATTTGGACGGGGATGACCTGACCCCTCCCCCATGCTGGATAATGACACGCCTGCCTCCCAGTGCTCCACCAGGACCGGAGGCCGCCTTAATGCCGGATCCAGGGCCAGGTGAAGTTTCTGCAACAGCCTCTACTCCTCCGCCAGCTTTCCCGGAGTTTGTAGAGCCGCCGTTTGGGCAGGCTCCGATCCCGGTGACAGAAGCCTCTGGCCAACACTTCCAGGATCCGGCTCCATCCGAACCGCCCAAGCTATACCCGCCTCTCCCGGTGAGTACTGACAAGAGGGGGAGGGAGACGTTGGAATTAAGCAGAGACCGCGCTCTGCCAGAGAGCTGGAGGGAACGAAAGAGAACAGACAAGAGACTTATAGTGCAAGCTGCTGCTCTGGGAAAGTCTATCTCGGGCCCTCCAGAAAACCTCATCTGCCCCAGGGACAGGACAGTCCTTCAGCCGGTCCCAAGGGAGGCCCTGGGCCCGTTACAGCCAAACCAGTGTGCCTGGCGCCGAGCTTTTGGCCACTGGAAGAATGAATGCCCTAAGGCAAGGAAGGAAGAGGAAGCTCCCGCAGTTGTGGGGCTTGCTGACCTGGAAATTAACTAGGGCTGCCAGGGCTCAGAGATATCAGGTCCCTGAGAGCCCATGGTAACTGTAAAAGTGGGGGACCAAAACATTGACTTCATGGTGGATACAGGAGCAGAACTGTCAGTAGTAACAAAACCTGTGGCACCACTGTCCAAAAAGACTACCTCTGTAACTGGGGTATCAGAAGAAGAGATGATTAAATCGTTTTGCCAGCCCAGAAAATGTCAGATGGGGGCGGGGAGTGGGCACCAAGTGATTCATGAATTCCTCTACATTCCTGAGTGCCCAGTACCCCTGTTGGGAAGAGACTTGCTCTCCAAACTAGGAGCACAAGTGACTTTCTCCCCTGAGGAGAGGCCCACCTTCTGGACGGACTCTATGACTTATTTGCCCTCTCTCTCAATACCAACCTAAGATGAGTGGAGGTTGCATGAGCCTCTGAAGGCAGAACCGGGTGGGCCAGAAGAGCATGAGGGAGTTAACTCAATTATTCCCTGAGGTCTGGGTGGAAGACAACACCCCTGGCTAAACATCACGCCCCAGTGATAATGGAACTCAAACCAGGCACCATCCCGGTTAGAAAGCGCCAGTACCCGCTATGGATAGAGGCCTGAACCGGCATATTGGCTACATCAATAGATTGAAACAAGCAGGCATTCTACTAGAGTGCCAGTCGGCTTGGAATACGCCAATCCTGCCAGTCAAAAGGGAAGGAGGACAGGACTATAGGCCTGTACAAGATCTCAGGCTAGTCAACCAGGCTACTGTGACTTTACACCCCACTGTTCCAAACCCCTATACCTTGCTTAGCCTCCTCCCGCCGAGGACTAAAGTTTACACTTGCCTAGATCTCAAGGATGCCTTCTTCTGCATACACCTCGCCCCAGCGTCACAGCCCATCATTGCCTTTGAATGATCCAGTGGGGAGCACCAAACAACAGCTCATCTGGACTCCCCCACAAGGGTTTAAAAACTTCCCAGCCATCTTTGGGGAAGCCTTGGCTTCTGATCTGGACTCATTCCATCCAGAAGAGTATGGATGTCAGCTCCTACAATACGGGGATAACCTGCTGCTGGCTGCCTGAGACCAAGGAAAAATGCTGGAAAGGGACAAATGCACTGCTCCAGCTGTTGATGGAAGCAGGTTACCGGGTGTTGAAAAAGAAGGCACCATCTACAAAGAGGAGGTAAGGTATCTGGGGTTTGTTTTAGAGAAGGACTCAAGGCTCCAGACCCTAATTGGGTCCTATATACTGATGGCACTAGCCTGATAAAACAAGGACAATGGCTGTCAGGTTAGCCAAAGCGGAAGGGGCCATCAAGACTGAAAAGGGATGGTGGGAATTGCCAAGTGGGAAATTATTGGTACCGGAGGAGCTGGCACACACTCTGGTAAGCCAGACACACCAAGCGACCCACCTAGGCCATGCTGCCTGCTCACAGGTTAATGCTGCCTCTTGGATATTCAGACAAAAACCTCCGGGTATTCAACTGAAAGGCACACTGCCCCTTGAACACCTGGGAGTGGACTTGACTGAAATGAAACCTCACCGACACTACCGTTACCTGCTGGTCATGGTATGTGCATTCTTGAGATGGGTAAAAGCTTTTCCTACCTGGACTGAAAGAGAATCAAAAGTATCCCAGTGCCTGATTAGGGAAATGGTTCCTAGATTTAGATTTCCTACCAGCATTGGATCAGGCAATGGCCCTTCTTTTGTAGCTGATTTAGTATAACAAGTAAGCAAAACTTTAAACTGCACACTGCATATAGGCCCAGAGTTCTGAGATGGTGGAATGAACCAACTAGACACTTAAAGGGACTCTCCAAGTGGATCAGAGAGACTGACTGCTCCTGAGTGGACTTGCTTCCAATGGCTCTGCTCAGACTCAGGATGACCCCACAGTCCCAAGGCTATTCTCCGCACGAAATTGTGTATGGGAGGCCTCCTCCCATAATAAAACAGGTGTCAACAAATTTGCCTCAGGTAAGGGGGGATAGGATTTCACAGCAGATGGAACTGGGTAAGGTAATAAATTGGGTAACTGAGTTTGTACAAGAAAGGGTGCCGTTCCCCCTTGGGGAACAGATTCATGAGTTTACACTTGGTGACCAAGTATGGGTCAAAGATTGGGAACATGATTTGCTAGCCCTTTGGTAAAAGGGCCCTTATGTTATTCTAACTACCCCTACTGCAGTTAAAGTTGCAGGCATTGCCCCTTGGATCCATCACACCAGAGCGAAGAAGGCATACAACACTGACCCGGAAGACGCTGAGTGGACCACCCAGAAGGACCCCACCGACCCACGGGGAACCAAGATCATTCTGAGGAGGAAGAAGAGAAGGAGATCCCGGACGAGCCCTCTACAGGATGGAGCTGGGTAAACGACTCCTGCTGCTCGGCCTCATCAACGCAATTCTGAACCTGACCAGTGTTCCTGCACAGGACAACGTCTTCATCTCGTGGGCACATTCCTACGCGAACTTCCACAACTCCTCCAACTGTTGGGTATGTGGGGCCATACCCCTGTCAGTAATGGACGGACTCCCCTTGTGGGTATCGCCACTCCGTTACGGGGACTTTATACCACTGTGTTCCTTCTTAGAGCAACAGAAAGGAACTTTTCTCTCTCTCACCAACCATAACCTTTCTTTGCTCTCCTGGTGTAAGAAGAAGCCATCAATGGGCCAGGGACATAGGGTTACATTTAACATGAATACCAGCCTTATGGAGATAACAAAGGCTTATACCTCATATATGAAAATTAAAGAGGAAAAGGGCTCCCTTAACAAAAGGGGGATAAGCCTCCCGGTACCTTGAGCAATACTACCAGGTCTGGGATGAATATTTCTGGATGACTCCTGAGAAAGGACAGTTGATTACCCCTGCTACTATTTGCTGGGAACAAAAAGAACAGAAAGTTGGATTTGGAGACCACCCCCTTGACCCAAAAGAATTAAAATATATGGGTTATTTGCCCCCTGAACAATGTAAACAAATCTTGGAAGTTACCTATCACCCCAATCAGTCTGTTCAGTGGCCCGGTTCCTACTGGAAATATAATCCTGGAATCCACTGGGTAGCCCCCAATGGGACCCAGTGGCTCTGTGGGCTTAACTTATGGCCATGGTTACCAGTTGGCTGGGTGGGGCGTTGCACATTAGAATTTGCTTTCGCCCATGGCAGTATTAAGCCTGGCCTACACCAGCCTCCAGTAAACCTGCCTTATCTGCATGCAAGATGGACACGATCTGTGTTCCAATGGTATGACTATCTTGCTGCCTTGTTTATACCCTCTGTAGGGACAACGGATATCATGGTTAAGGTAGAGGCCTTAACTAATTTCATTAAACAGGCCCTCTTAGACAGTAGTAAAGCCATTCAAGCTTTGAACGAAGAACAGATTCAGATGAGGAAGGCAGTAATTCAAAATAGGATGGCATTAGACATACTCACAGCAGCCCAAGGAGGGACTTGCGCCGTAATTAAAGTCGAATGTTGCGTGTACATCCCTGACCTGTCTGGAAATGTATCTACTGCCTTGAAGAATATGCAAAATCAAGTGAAAGCCATGTCTAATGAAAATATTCCCTTTTGGACTTCAGTTCTCTCCTGGGTAAAGGGAGACTGGTGGAAAACCATTGTAACTGTTGTTATAGTACTCTTAATCATACTGCTCTGTGGGCCCTGCTTCCTACAATGCCTTGTGAATTTTGTAACCCAGAGGTTGATAGCATTCTCTCATGTGGGTGACAGGAGGGCTAAGGTACAATATATCTCAATGAATGATGCTCGTTGTGGAAACTAAGAGCATCAAGAGAGGGGAATGAAGAAGGAATTCATAGGGCCTGAACTCCATCTCAGGCCTGTCCGTGCTGGCTGTGCTCGACTGCCTCTCCAGTGGACTCTGAACTCTCTGCTTAGTGCCTGTGAGGACGACAATGGAAGGATAAGACCCCCTCCAGACAGAGGAATCCTGAAGATCACATCCAGGCTACTCATTGCCTAAGAGGAGGCATACCGTGATCACACCTGTCTCCGGACAGGTCATAAACTTTTTTTCGTATCTGTCAAGATGTAATCACAGGCTTATCGATTATTAACTGGTTGGAATGTAACTGCGGGCTTATTGACTATTGACTGTTTAAGACACGTACACATGGGGCAAGTGGTGGGTTAAGACACGTACACATGGGATAGGAGGTGGGTTTAGACACGTACGCATGGGGTATAAAAGATTTTCACAAATGCTGGACGGGGTCCTTGGCTAAGAGGAGACTCTGCCTTGGGCCCGCCGGCGTAATAAACTGCACTCCACTATCTGCATTGTCCTTCTGAGTGAGTCTGTTTCCCGGAAAGCGTGGCTATAACAGGGGCGGGGCGTGGTGGTGGTGGTGGCAGCTGGCCACGGTCACCACTGGCGGTCCAGGCCCCAGGGCAGGGCAGATCCGCAGCACCCGCTGAGCTGCACCCTCCCTGGCCTTCTCTCTGTTTCCAGAAGGCAGAGCCTGCCGGGGACAGGGGGCCATTTCTCAGCCACCCCGGGAGGAGGCCCGCAGGTGGCTTCCCCACCATCGCAGAGAGGGCGGTTCCATAAGGAGCCCAGAAAGGCTTCCACGCTCAAGACATGAGGGTGGGAGGTTCGTCAGCAGGCCAGCTCTTTGGCCACACCCAGGCGCCACGGGAGCCACGGCAGTGATGCGTCCATGTCCCGGCCTTCTCCCATCACAGCGGCGCCGGCAGCCTCCGGGAACCCGCCTGTATTGCCAAAAACTGTTTTAGGTTCGACAGACTTGTTAACAAAAGAAACTACTTGTTACACACAAGTAAACAATTTCAATATTTAACAGAGGACTATTTGACTTAATTCTAATATACAGTCATTGAAAGAAAAGCAAAGAAAGAAACAGAACAGAGAGCAGTTAACAGCGTATTAAATATCACCAGCTTGGGCCAACTGCTTATCCAGACTTAAAAGCTCTGGGAAGACCCTCCAGCAATCTGGAGCCCTAATTGGGAAAGGGTCCCCAGCGGTGCGTCCACCCTATGGGTGAGACTTCCGATTGCAGTTTTGGGGGCTCCTGCTTATAAGCCCAGGCTGCAAACTGATACCATCATCAGCAAAAATGCAGCTCTGTTTTTTTAAAGTTTTACAATGCTGATCACTTCACGTTGTGAGTTAGACCCTGGAGGTTGGCCAGACCAATCCCTTCAGGGGCTCAAGAATTCCAAGACCCTTTCTGATCTAAAGTGTTGCCTGACTTACTGTGCTTGCGAGCTTGCCAGAGGCCTGACCTCCTGTTTCCGAAGCCTGAACAAGACTTCTTCCATTTTAATTTCCCTAACGCGGCCCTTCCCACATTCCTCCAAACCCAGCGGTGGGGGGTGGGAATGGTGGCTCCTGACCACTGTTGACCTGGGGGCCAGGAGTGATCCCTGCGGTCCTTTCACCTGACCTTTGTGAGCAGTCTTCCCGGGACCCCTTGGAGCTGACGGCCCAGGCCACACCAAGTGTCTGCTGGCCCCGACGTGAGTCTGGCATGAGCCCCTCCCTGTGGGGAAGAGTGCCTTTCGTTTCCTCGGATCTTCTTGGCCTTGCCGATGCCCTCAGGGAGCAGATGTTACTCCCCTCTTTTATTTACCCTGGAAAAGGGCCGGGGCATGTCACGGGTGGAGAGGACACTGCTGGAGGGTGAGCACTGCGGGGGATGCCCTGGGCCGTGGAGGCCTACCTGGAACTTTCTCTCTGAAGCCCGCCCCGCCCAGGCCATCATCCCCCACAGGCTCAGCTGCCTCACATGGAAAGCAAAATGCTTGTGCCTTTGCGTTTCCACTGGGGCTGCCTGTCTGCACCCCACCCTCACTCCAGCTCACCAGGGCTGGGGCCTTTCTTTTCTGTCTTTGTATTCAAGGCATTCAGCACCTAGCACCAGCCTGGAAAACTCATTCTTCAAACACTGACCATTGCCTCTGTATTTGTTGATGTGATTTGATATGAAGTGGTCATTGTGAGGCAGTGGTTCTCAGACGGGGGCGTTATTTCTGCGGCCCAGGGGACCTTTGGCAGGGCCTGGAGACATTCTCGGTTGCCCTAATGGAGGTCTCCTGGGGTCCAGGGGCGCAGGTCGAGAGTGCTGCCCTTCAGTCACCGCAGTCCTTGGCTGACGCCAGGCAGGACTGGCTTTGCTGGCATTGGGACCCGTCATCCTTTCTTCCCGTTTCTCCCTTAGCAGTGGATAGTTCTCAGTCTATCCCACTGCTGTATTTGGAGGCACAGAACTTGTCTGGCTTCACAGATTCACAGCTGGAGAGGAATCTGCCAGGATGAATCCTACCCAGACTCGGCCACGCGTGATGAGAGGAGATCGGGGGTCGAGACTTTGGGCTCTAGGCGCTCGTGTTGGCCCTGTAATGAGTTAGGGCTTCTGAGGTCATCGGGATGGTGTGAGGGCACCGTGCGTATGAGAAGGACGTGAATTTTGAGGGGCCGGGGCTGGACGGTGTCCTCCCCAAATCCATGCGCTGAAGCCCAATGTGATGGTCCTGAGACAAGGGCTGGACGGCTCAGGAGGTTGGGCATCCACCCTGTCTCTACCACGTGAGGATACAGGGCCAGGGGGCCACCTGCAGACCAGGAAGAGGCCCCAGCAGCTCCTGCCCGTGAGAAGCGCTGCCCGCAGACTGCCGGCCTCCGGAACTGGAGAGCAGCAGATGGCCTTGTTTGTCACCCAGCCTGTGGCATTCTGTTATGGCGGCCCTAGCTGACCGAGATAGATGACTAACAGCCGCAGCTCGGATAGTGAAGACCTTGGCCCTGATGCCCTGAAGACTGTTATTAAACGCCACTCCTTGATCACAGTTTGAGCTCGATCTTGGCCCTAAACTGAGCTCTCACTGGGGTCAAAATCTGAGCTCTGACGCTGCCACTCAGGCGTCCACTGAACCTGGACCGTCCGGTGGTCCCACTTCCTGGGAGGCCTGCCCAGCTCCCTGCAGCCCCTTCTGGGGTGGACGGGGTCAGGCAGCGCCTTCGGCGTGATGTCCCCTGAGCCCCCTCTCCTCTGTAGCCTCCTCCTGGGACTCTAGAATTTCCTGTTCTTTGTTGGCCCTCCACCTACCCGCCCATGGGCCAAGCCAGTTCCCTGGAGATCCTGCCTGCTCACCTGGCTCAGGGGTCTCCTGGATCTTGCCAGGGTGACACCGGGCTGGCAGAACCGGCTGTGGGGCAGGACCCCACCTCACAGGGACCCTTGCCAACAGACCACCGCCCCCTCCTGGGGCTGCCACATGGCCCTCCACTTTAATGGACACTGTTTTCAGATTAATTCACTACTTTATGCAGAATTAAAAAATAAAGATGGGATGTTATTGCAAAACCACAGCTGAACTCTCTTCCACCTTTGTAGACATTTTCCTTTAGAAAAATGCATGTATAAGCAGGAGGGTAATTCGTTCACTGCCACATCACTGACCGACTGGTGAGAGGGGCCGCAGGGCAGGCTCCCACTGTAGGTTCTCAAAACTAAGGCCGTGTCTTGTAGCTCTGAGTCTGTGAACATGTGTACCTGTGTGAGCAGTGTGTGTGGGGCGTGTGTGGAGTGTGTGGGGGGCACTGAGACCCTGTCCACCTGACCAGCACCCGGACATGTCCATCCTGGGTTCGGGGGGAAATATTCAGTATTAAATACCTGATATTAATGTTTGTTGATCTAAATAATGTAGGCATGTCTAAGAGTAATGAACATTAAGCAGTGATAATTTCTAAAACCTTTGTTTTCTTGGAGAGAACATTTTAGGATGGCACCAAACATCATTTATTTTTAATCCTAAATCTCTTTAGTTTCTCTATAAGACGTAGTGTTTAGTAGTAAATATTTAAAATTCTTATTTTATTTGGAAATGACTTAGCTATTCAATAGACTTCCAACACTTAGTTTAGTACAACCCTTAGAAGTTCAAGTTACCCCAATCTGGATAGACTATTTTAGACAGACATTCCTAATAGAGTTCTCATTTCATTTATAGTTTTTTAGAAGTTTCTTCACTCAAGGTAATTTCCTTGCTGACAAATTTGTAACAGATATACTAATATTTAACTTATATTAAACCTAGGTACATCATCAAGTGTGAAACAGATCGCCAGTCCAGGTTGGATGCATGAGACAAGTGCTCGGGGCTGGTGCACTGGGATGACCCAGAGGGATGGGATGGGGAGGGAGGCGGGAGTGGGGATCGGGATGGGGAACACATGTAAATCCATGGCTGATTCATGTCAATGTATGGCAAAACCCACTACAATATTGTAAAGTAATTAGCCTCCAACTAATAAAAATAAATTAAAAAAAAAATAAACCTAGGTACAATGAAAATATTCTGCTTAATATCAGGTATTTAATACTGAATATTTCCCAGTTCACATGAACCTGAAATTCATTTAGGTTACTTTCTCTTGTGTTTAGAATTATTTGATTTGTAAGTGCTTACTTTTTTTTAAGGCCAATTAGACTAGAGCTCATTTACAAACTGATCTCAGCAATCAGCAATTTTATCAAAAAAACAAAGACACACACTGAGATATACATACATCCAAATAGGCACAAGAGATCTTATAGCTTTGCTTTCCAAACTTAGTTATGAATAAAAGAACGTTTGGAGTAAGATTTTAAAAGGCTTTATTCCCCTTTTTGTTCCTTTTGTTTTCACTTGTCTAGATAAGTGATCCAGAGAACTCTGGTCTAAAGGTATAGGAGGAGTTACTTCCTATGGGCAAGAATTCTTAAAGAGATAACTTTTTTTTCAACTTTCCTCTTGAGTCTAAAGAATATTATGACCACATTGTCAAAAATTGTAATTTTTTTTTGGTGACCATAGTTTTATAGACAAAATTTAGGCCAACTAGACCAAAATTTAGTACTCAACTTGGCCCTGAAAACAAAGGCAGATTGGTTCCAGAAGGGATTTTCCCTCTGGGGAAGTAGGTGTCTTAGTTTGATCAGCCCCAGGCTGTTGATTACAGGAGGAAGTACTGGAAATAAGGGAACTTCAGTTCATTTTCCTATCCTTGTCAATAAAGATCTAATATTCTTAGGCCACTTTTCTTGTCATTGGATCATACTTATAGATTAGCCAGTCATTTAAAAATTTTCCCAAGGAGTTCCCAGGTCGGGTGTGGAGCCTTAGAGTGAGCAATTCACATATTAGCTCGAACAGTTTGTACCAGATGTCTGTGCACTCAAACCAAACCGAACCAGAACTTCACCAGCCAGGAGTCACACTCCAGATGAAACAAAAGGCAAAGAGATGCCCAGAAGTCAAAAGCCAAGTGGCAAGAGTGCCCCAAAAAGATACTAAAGTGATGCCCAGAAATCAAAAGCCAAATGGCATAAATGCCGAACGTGACTTCCCAGTTCCACTAGACCTGTGATCTCGCAAAGTCAGTGCGAGCAGCCTTTTTAGTTCTGATGGTTTCAAGCAATTTCTTGTTGATTTTCTGCAAAGAAGTTACTCTATCATTTCCTGCTTTAGAAGCTTCTAGATACCAGTCAAAGCACGGCCAGCTTTTTCTAACTGTGCACGCAAAAATATCAATTTTAGAATATCAAAAGAACCCCAATTTGGCCATTTTAGGTTCAGATCTCTTTTATTATAATTTCTCCAATTAACTAGGTACTTGCAAGTATGAGCCCCGTATGTATTGTACATGAGTGTTAGTCAGAGGCTGGCTTTCTGACATCCCTTCGTTTCTGTTTTTGAGAGATTCTGTATCCCATTTCAAGCTGAATTTGTCAGGGATAAAAGTCACTAGTGAACTTGTGTAGTGGGCCCATGTGCTGCTTGTGAGCGTAACTCCTCCAGGAGTCACCCCAGAGCTGTTTCCGCTCATCTTACATGTCTCGGGTTCTGCCTCCAGCAATCTAAGACCACCGAGGCTGCTCGGGTCGCTGAATGGCAGTTCTTATGTGTGAACCCCGGATGAACAAGTATTTTAATTAATGACTGGGTTTCCCTATGGGACCACAGCACTGTATGAGGACTAGGCCTCCACCACTCCCATAAATTTCTCAGTCACCTGAGAAAACTGAAACTGGCCGGGAGGGGTCTTGTCCCTTTTCTTCAGAGCAAAGCTCTCATGTATTTTCCTCACTTTTATCCTGACAAATTCTATAATGGCAGTCAAACTGGGGAAAAGTGTCAGAACAGCCAAGACTGTTCAATCCCCTACAATGGAGGGACCTCGGCATCTTTCAGCCGAGCCTTGGGTATTCCTAGATTTTTTTCCCAGTCGAGCCCCCCTACCCAGTACCTTTCCACTGGGTGGGCAATTCTCCTGGCACCTTTCAGCCAGACCCCCACCCAGTATCTTTTGACTGGGTGGGAATTCTTCAGTATCTTTCAACCGAGTCCCACTCAGTGTCTAGACCATGAGTGGGTATGCCCTGGATGTTTCACCCGGGCCCACCCCAGTATCTGTCCTACTAGGAGGGGGCAGGTCTGCTCCACCGCCAAATAAACTCAGAATCTCAATCAATACGGGAAATTCAAGAACCAGGAGAGACTTACCCAAATTCATCTGCACTCCTCAAGGAGGCAGACGGGCGCAGGGGGCAGCTGCTGGTACCAAAGCTCCGGTTCCTCATTGAGTCCAGTCAAAGGAAGGAAGTCCACTCTGGGTTGCTTCGTTGGTCACCATAACTGTCAACTAAAGAAAGATGTACAACTTGAGAGTTGTGAGTTAAGTTTTATTTGGGGCAAAATGAGGACTGCAGCCTGGGAGGCAGTATCTCAGATAGCTGAGAGACTGCTCCAAAGTGGCAGTGGGGGAAAGTCAATATACAAGGTTTTGGTGAAGGCGGAATTCAATACCATGAAGCACTCATTTTACAAAAGGTTTTTGTTAGTCATGAGGATCTGATGTCACCAGGAAGGTATTTAGTGCTTCTCTAGATATGAGGAGACGCAAAATCTGTTCCTAAAAACATCCAACCATCTAAAGACCCGTCCCACCAGATTCCCTGGAGCACAGAGCGCCTCACTCCACCTTGAACTCCCTCAGGGGTTGTTGAAGGTCAACAGCTGTAGCAGCATGGGGTTCAGTCTCTGTAGAGGCAGATGGCAAAGGCCTTTGTTGTTCAGTCGTTGGCAAGGCTCTTGGTAAGTACCAATTTGTAGTTGACATTTACGATGAACGGTGTCAGATTCGTGATCTCTGAAGAAGATTTAGCTTCGGGACCAGGGACGAGGCTTTTGTGTAGCAGAGTTTTATTAAAGTGAGAAAGGGACAGACAACGCTTCTGACACAGACATCAGAAGGGGACGGAGAGTGCCCCCCTTGCTAGTGTTAGCAAGGGAGCTGTATACTTTTTAAATTAGCTATTACAATAAATCAAAAGAATGTCTCAAGGTTGTAAAAATTTTACCAGACCCACTCCCACAGTTTACATTTTAGGATGACAGGATTAGAATTTAACAATAGAAAGATCCTACCAGACCCACATTCTAAAATATCAGGATTAGTCAGAAGGTTTTCAGGAAGGAGAAACTGCCCTCATGCTGGATACATTGTTGTTTTATAATCCCTCAGTTCAGTCAGTTCAGCTGCTCAGTCATCTCCGACTCTTTGCGACCCCATGAATCGCAGCACGCCGGGCCTCCCTGTCCATCACCAACTCCCAGAGTTTACTCAAACTCATGTCCATCGAGTCAGTCATGCCATCCAACCATCTCATCCTCTGTCGTCCCCTTCTCCTCCTGCCCCCAATTCCTCCCAGGATCAGGGTCTTTTCCAATGAGTCAACTCTTCGCATGAGGTGGGCAAAGTACTGGAGTTTCAGCTTCAGCATCAGTCCTTCCAATGAACACCCAGGACTGATCTCCTTCAGGATGGACTGGTTGGATCTCCTTGCAGTCCAAGGGACTCTCAAGAGTCTTCTCCAACACCATAGTTCAAAAGCATCAATTTTTCAGCGCTCAGCTTTCCTCACAGTTCAACTCTCACATCCATACATGACCACTGGAAAAACCATAACCTTGACCAGGCAGACCTTTGTTGGCAAAGTAATGTCTCTGCTTTTTAATATGCTATCTAGGTTGGTCATAACTTTCCTTCCAAGGAGTAAGCATCTTTTAATTTCATGGCTGCAATCACCATCTGCAGTGATTTTGGAGCCCAAAAAAATGAAGTCTGACACTGTTTCCACTGTCTCCCCATCTATATATAATCCCTAGCACATAGTTTAAACTGAGTTGTTTGTTGTGTAATCATCAGTTCCGGGCTTAGAGAAAAACAAAACAAAACAAGTTTTATGTGACTAAAGCTAAGGAATGTAGAGAAAAAAAGTTTGTCCTTTCCTTCTCCTCGAGAACCCCAGACCCCTATCTCCTCCCCAGGGACGCTGGACTTATCAAACTGCCTAGGAACTGACTCTCTCAGTGACAGCTGGACCCAGCCAGGCCTGGTGGCCCAGGAGGACCTTTCTGGGGTGCATGGGATGCAGGGGCATCCACTCAGCCAGATCCTTTCCAAGACTTCTGGGCTGGGGACCGTCTGGCATGGTTGGGGGCCAGACCCTGTGCACTGGGGGGATACTCAGGGGAGGGGGCCCTCCGCGCCAGGCTTCATGTGGCACCAGGGGATGGTCTTCCTCCTCCTGTCTCTTCCAGACCCCTTCCTCTCTGCCACAGTGGACTCAGTCCTGGAGACAAGGTCTGAGGTCTCAGTGAGCCCGGTGGGAGCTTCCACGGGAGCTCCATGCAGGTTCTGGGAGGCACAAGTGATCCTGTGCCCACAGGTGGCAGCAGAGTGCCCCGCGGGGACAGAGTGGGCCCCTGCAGAGGAGTCAGGGACGGCGCCTGCAGGGTCAGAGTGGCCTGGACCAGAGACAGGGGCTGGCAGAGGCCAGCTGCTGCCTGGATGTGGAGGCCAGAGTGCGCGTGTTGGAAGAAGGGGGTGAGAGACAGAGGGCGGGGATGGCTGGGTTTTTGGCCAGAGCGATGGGGACGTGGAGCTGCCACTCACTCCGGTGGGGAGTGTGAAGCTGAAGCTCGCGGGGAGGGAGGGGTGTGCACCCAGGTTTACAGATGGCTGGTTCAAGGTGCGTTAGAAGGCTATGAGGGGACGCTGGGCGCTGGGTAGGGCACACGCGGCTAGAGCTTGTGGGCAGGGTCCCGGCAGGAGGCTTACGTTTCAGCTGCCTGCCTTTGCTGGTAGGCATAGCGCGAGGCTGGAGGACATCCCGGGAGCGGGCATGGACAGAGAGGAGAGAGCCAGGGGTGAAGGTGGCCAGGTGGCAATTAGCAGGGGAGGGTGAGGAAGGAGGACCAGGGATGGGAGCATCCTGAGAGCCAAGGCAAGAAGCTATGAAAATCCGTCTTAAGTTCCCTGCTGCTACAACAAGTGGCTGTAAACTTGGCTTCAAACAACACGTATTTATCATCTTGCAGTTCTGGAGGTCAGAAGTCTGACATGAGTCTTAGAGCTAAACTCAAGGTGTCCACAGAGCTGGTTCTTCTGCAGGCTCCGGTGAGAATGCCTCCTTTTATTTTCCGGCTCCTAGAATCTGCGTTCCTCGGCTTGCGGCCCCTTCCTCTGTCTTCCAGGTGCACACTTCCTCCCGTGGCTGGCCTCACATCTCCTTTTTTGGCTCTGCTCCCATGGTCCCATGGTTCTCCAGCCCTGTGCTTCCTTCCTCCCCTTCATGAGGAGCCTGTGACGGATGACACCCGGCCCATGGGATAACCGGAATAATCTCTCACCTCAAGAATCGTAACTCAGTAGCATCCACACAGTCACTGATAACAAGTGAGGTGACCCAGTCACACAGGGCTCTGGGCATTCGGGCTTGGACGTCCTCTGCCCCTCATGCAAATACATTCACCCCATCCCAAGGTCCCCAAATCTCAACTCATTACAGTGTCAAGGCTTCAAGTCTTATCATCCAAATCATCTCAATTAGGGGAGGATGAGGCTCTAGCTAGGAGACACGGGTTTGATCCCTGGGTCGGGAAGATCCCCTGGAGAAGGACATGGCAACCCACTCCAGTACCCTTGCCTGGAGAATCCCACGGACAGAGGAGTCTGGTGGGCTACAGTCCATGGGGTCGCAAAGAGTCGGACACAACTGAGCGACTAACACACAGGAGGCTCTAGCGGAGGCTGGGGAGGAGAAAAACAGCGTTGGCCGTTGGGCTTCGCAAAGGGAGGGGCTCAAGCACTGCTTTCTCCCACCCGCAGCCTCCTGCCACCCTCGCCCAGCGATGCACCCCACCGAACCCACAGCTACGGTTACCGCTCGGCCCGGGCAGTCAGCCGCAGGCTCCGGCCGCCCGCGAGACCACAGAGATGCCGAGTCCTCCGAGACGCCTAGAGCGCCCCGGAAGTGGCTGGGGGGCCGCGGGCGGGGCGCTTCCGGCCGGCGGCAGCGGCCAGGCGTCCGCAGGTGAGCGAGCTCTGGGCCGATGTGGCGGGTGAGGCGGGCGCAGGGATTCGGGGCCTGGCTGCTGGTGCGGAGTGCTCCTGGGTCCCTCGGAACCGAGCTGGTCCGTCCACAGCCTCGGGCCGGGTCCCGCCGGCCCGAGGCAGGACCGGCGCCCGAGTTCCCTTCCCCCGGAAGGAGCCGTCCTGAGCCCTGGCCTCTTTCTTCTCTGTCTGGCTTTTGCCCTTCTGCCCCAGACGTGGTCCCCGAACTAGGAGCGTTCTCAGAACAGGCATCGTCTCTTAACCGAGCCGGCCCCCTGCCTTAGGCTGCCCCAGGCCTGGGCCCCGCACCTGCGCCCACGACGGCCTCGCTTCCCTGCAGGTTGTGCCGACGTCCACTCCTGAGCGCGGACCCCTGCCCAGCCCCTCTTGCCTCTCAGGACTCCATCCATCCCTTCCTCGGGCCAGAACTTGTGTCTTGAGCATTTCTCCCGATAGTCAACCCCCCTCCCCCCGCCCCGACCTCACGCTGTTGGCTGCTCCCGAGGAAAGGGGCTTTCTCACATGCGCCCCCTGAATTCCTCAGGCCTTCTCTGAGGACGAGCCTACCCCCGCTAGCAAGAAGGGGCCGCATGCAGGTGGTGCCCCGCTGCTCGCTTTCTTGCCCACGGTCCGCCCCCTACCCCTCCTACCCTCCCCTATGGCACAGGAGGATGTCCACAGCAAGGCTGCAAACGGTCTTCATTGTTCTTGCCGTGTTATGTTACCTTTTAGCTTAAGTTGCTTCAGAAGTAATATACCTGAATGTCACTTTTAAAGGAAGTTTCTGCCTCGTCAGCAGGACCCGTGTGTTTCCAGCTCCTGCTGCACACGCTTTGAGTCAGGCACACAGTGAGCAGTTTCTGGCACTGAGTCCCCTTCTCTGGCCCTTCCTCCTCCTTCCTGTTGTGCTTAGAGTCAGGCCCTCCGAAGTGACCGGGCCCCCTGTTTTCCTCCTGGTTTTTACAGTGGTTGTGCACTACACGTCTCCTTGAGGATGGATTATGGCCTTTCATCCCCTCTGCTCCGCATGGGGCCAGGCAGTGCACAGTCACACTGTCACACAGCCATTAGGATGAAAACAGGTCCCAGAAGGACCAGCACCCCCACATTGCAGACCGGGAGGCTGACTCAGAGGAAGGACAAACTTGGGGCTGGCTGCTGACAGGCCTAGGGTTTGTCTTTGGGAGTCTTGCTACATCTGAAAACACTTCACTTCTGTTGAGCTGTGGTCTCAAAGGGCTGCCTTTGTACATTCCACATGTGAGTAGTCCTGTGGCTTCACCCACAGCATGAAGTTGGGTGGGGCCACACGTGAGGGTTTGGGAGGGAGGTGAGGTGGGGTCCCGCCTGGAAGAGCGGCTGCCAGCTCTGCCTGCCTCTCCGCGGTGGGATGTGCTGGCTGTCCCTCCCAGGTCGGAGTGGGTGTGAGTGCTGTTTGCACGCTCATGTGTGACTGTGACCAGAGGTGTCCGAGGCTGTGGGCCCAGCAGTCGAGAGACTGGCCGCCTCTTCTGGCTCTGGGGGGAGCCTGAGGCCTGCCGAGCTTGTCTTTCTAGAAGGAGTGTGGGGCCTGCTCTTGAAGAAAGGGCTTGAGGGACTTGTTTCTGAAGAGGCTTGCAGGTTCCCCAGCCCCAGAATCGTAGAGGAATCCCTGCCCGCTGCAGCACCTTTGCCCCGTCTCAGCCGCTCTCGACGGAATGAGGGTTTTATGAAGGTTCTCATGTCAAGTGACCCAGTGAGCAGTTTTGGTGGGAAAGTTGAGTCTGGATGTGGGACGTGGCCCTCGGGTCCAGTGCTTGGCGACATCCCAGCTTCATTCAGTAGCCTCACCCTTCATGTTTTCCTGGGAGGTCAGATTGCACCCGATAGCCACTTATAGTTTGGAGCCGTCGCGAGCGACTCCGAGGTCCCTGTGGAAGCTGAGAAGAGCCAGTAAGCCCGGTAGCCCCCGAGCCGGCCTCTTGCGTCACCTGCTGGCAGCTCTGTTCATTGTCCCCCAGACCCTGCCAGTGGCTGCTTCAGTGTGGGTAGAGTGACGAGGACGTGCTTGTGAGGCCGAGGCACGTGCCCTAATGTTTCTCTTTCTTCCCCCTTTTACTTTCCAGATGATAAAGCACCATGTGCACGAGAGAGGCCCCCACGGCTCAGGCAGTAAAACCTCTATTAGCTGGAAACCACCTCCCAGGGCCCCTCTACTCTCCGGTCCGTGTTTGAGGGGAGTTGCAGCCACCGTCCCTGCAGAGAAGGCCAGAGGTCCAGCCGTGGGGGCGCCCAGGGTGGCTGACACTGGTCCCCCTGCAGAGAGGGTCGGGAAGCTGCTGGAGCTGGAGAGAGGAGCTGAGAAGGGGCCCTGGCTTGTGCTGGCCCTGCATCAGCTCTGGCAGGTGAGGGTGGGGGAGGAAGAGGCGGGAAGGCCACCAGCCCCTGCCCAGGTGCGACCCCCTCGGCTGGGACGAGCCCCTCCTCATGGCCTCCAAGCCGGTTGCCGGGCGGGGCCCTGGGGAGAAGCGCAAGAGGGTGGTGCTGACCCTGAAGGAGAAGATGGACATCTGCCGGCGCCTGGAGAAGGGCGAGAGCAGGCGGGCACTGATGCAGGAGTACAACGTGGGCATGTCCACCCTGTACGACATCAGGGCCCACAAAGCCCAGCTGCTCCGCTTCTTCGCCAGCTCCGACTCGGACAAGGCGCTGGCGCAGCGCCGCACCCTGCACACGCCCAAGCTTGAGCACCTGGACCGCGTGCTCTACGAGTGGTTCCTGGTGAAGCGGTCCGAGGGCGTGCCTGTCTCCGGCCCCATGCTCATCGAAAAGGCCAAGGACTTCTATGAGCAGATGCAGCTGACCGAGCCCTGCGTGTTTTCTGGCGGCTGGCTCTGGCGCTTTAAGGCCAGACATGGCATCAAGAAGCTGGATGCATCCAGCGAGAAGCAGGCGGCCGACCAGCAGGCGGCCGAGCAGTTCTGCGGGTTCTTCCGGAGCTTAACCGCGGAGCATGGCCTGTCCCCCGAGCAGGTCTACAACGCTGATGAGACTGGTCTCTTCTGGCGCTGCTCCCACAGCCCTAACCCTGAGGGCGGGCCGGCGCCCGGCCCCACGCAGAGCAAGGACCGGCTGACTGTCCTCATGTGCGCCAACGCCACAGGCTCCCACAGGATCAAGCCCTTGGTGGTTGGGAAATGGGGTGGCCCCAAGGCGGTGCAGGGCCTCCAGCACCTGCCTGTCGCGTACAAGGCCCAAGGCAGCGCCTGGGTGGACAAGGAGATTTTTTCTGACTGGTTCCATCACATCTTCGTGCCCGCAGTGAAGGAGCACTTCCGAGCCGTGGCCCTGCCAGAGGGCAGCAAGGCCATCCTCCTCCTGGATGGCTCCCGGGCGCACCCGCACGAGGCTGAGCTAGCCTCGGAGAATGTCTTCACCATCTTCCTGCCTGCCAGTGTCACTGCCCTGCTCCAGCCCATGGACCAGGGCATTCGGAGGGACTTCATGAGGAACTTCGTCACGCCCCGCGGCAGGCTGCAGGCCTTGGCTCCCCGCTGCAGCGTGCACGATGCCGTGCTTGATGTGGCCTGTGCCTGGGATGCGGTGCCGGGCGCCGTCCTCAGCCGGGCCTGGAGGAAGCTGTGGCCTGAGGCTGCACTCGTGGAGGGCTCATCCTCCGAGGAGGAGCCGGAGCGGCTCAGGACTAAGCCCCCCGACCAGGCCTTTGCGCACACCCCCGGGCTCGCAGCAGGTGCCCCAGCCCACCTCGGGAGCGCGGCCTCAGGGAGCCCGGAGCTGGCGGAGGCTGGAGGGGCAGACAGGGTGGCCTGGGAGCAGGCGGCGGTGTCCTTCGATGCCGTGGTGCGCTTCGCGGAGGCACAGCCCTGCTTCTCGGCGCAGGAGCTGGGCCAGCTGCGCTCGCTGCGCTCTGTGTTCAGCAGGCGGTGGCAGGCGCAGCGATGTGGGGCCCCCGCAGCCGCGGTCAAGCTTGAGGCACCCTGGGAACGGCCTGGGCCTCGCGGCACCCAGCCTCGCTCCCCGCTGCCCAGCTCGTCCACGGCCGGCGAGGCCTGAGGCGATGAGGTCTGACCTGCGGTCTCGGGGTCGTGTTCGTCAGGACAGCCTGCCCCGTTAAGGTTTTGCCGTGTGGTCTGCCCTGCCACCCGAGCACAAGGAGGTCTTCCTGAAGGGCCCACCCAGACCCGAAATGTCCCAGAACCTCCAGGGGCCGCCGCCCAGCTTGTATTCGCTGCCTGAGCCTTGCTGTGTACAAGGGTAGGGACATCTGTCTGTCCAGGCGGGGACAAGCCACCTTCAGCCGACTGACCGTGGTCCCCGCTGCTGCTTGATGGGGCTGACACTTGCCGAGGGCCCCCGCTGGCCCCCTGGGGCTGTCTGCAGGTCTGGGGCCGGCCCTGGATCAGGCAGGTCACTGAGGGTGGGACTCGTGAGTGAGAGTCTGCGTGGCCCCTGCCTGTGGCCTTGCAGGCCCTGTGTCCCCACGTCGGTCGTCAGCTCTCCTAGCAGAGTGAGCCTCACTTCATGTTGCCCTTGGGCTTGGGCCCCAGGATGCAGTGGGCTGCATGCCCACTTGACATGGTAGCATTGTTTTTAGAGCCAGCAGGAGCGGGCCACTGGGGAGCCCATTGCCCCAGTATGGGACCCCAGGTCACTGCCAGTGTTTTGAGCATCTTGGCTCCAAGTCCTGTATGTGGTCCACAGTCCCTCAATCCCCAGAACTTTGCATTTACAGCCTCCGCATTAGTAAACCTGGACCAGACGTTTGGAAGTTAGTCTGAGGTGATGTAACAAAAACAGTAAAAGGAGCTACTCAGATGCCTAGCAGCGTTGGAACTCTTATTTTGAGCTGTTGGCCCCGTAGTGATTGACGTGGGGAAAGCTGACTGTGTGAGCCGCTCTTGTAAAGACCCGTACCAGGAGACTTGTGCTCCCTGCGTCGCTGCTGGTGCCTCCGCTCTGCATCGCTCGTCACCAGATGGAGCGCCTCTGGCCAGCCTGGTCCCTTGTCACCAGACAGAGAGCCCCTGGTCACTTACGACCAGACGGAGTGCCCCGGGCGGCCTGGTCGCCCTCTTTGAATGAACCGGATGTGGGCGTCCTTTTCTGGGCTCTTCACCATTTGCCTTCAGTTCCACCGCTTCTTGGGCAGCTGAATCAGCCCACAGTTTTCATTCCTGTGTTTATTGCACTGAGACCCCTCTGTTCCCAAGAGCCAAGGGGAGGCGAGGGTTCGGCTTGTGGTTGTTTCTCTGGTATATCTTTGCGTCCTTCCAAACACTGAGGTGACAGTCTTGGCTGGCCTGCCACTGCTCTGTGAGCCGTGTGTTTCCTGCTGAAAACGTGTGTGAAGATTGTGAAACAAGCACAGGTCATTTTCAAGGTGTCCTTGCTGATTTTTTGGGCCAGACTGCCTCCTGCTGAGCCGTCACGTCGGCTTCCCTCACGTGTGGGGGCGACAGCTGTGCAGCGTGCCCTCTCTCACCACTTTTGGACTCTGTCCCCTGTGCTGTGGGCGTGTGGCAGGGTCAGGTGTCGGGGCGGCAGCCTGGACGTGGATGGACACATGGAGACGCTCCCTCCCCACGGCCAGCCCCGGTCCAGCGGCCTGGAGCGGTAGGACGGTGCTGGGGGTGGGCAGGCCTCCTAGGCCCCCTGTGAGTGCTCGGTCCCTAGCAGACGTAGCCCCCGGGCTGGATTCTTGTCCTGCCAACACAGCCTGCTCCCCTCCCCGCTGTGTCGTGGCCGATCAGTAAGCAGCCGTCACCGCTGGGAGGGAGCCTGTCCTTGGCACTTCTCGAACTGCTGCTTCCCCTGTTGTATTGGGTCTCGGGGGTCTGGTTAGACCCTCAGTGTGGGAGGCCCCGGAGGCTGTGCAGTTGGAGAAGGCCGATCAGGCCTGCAGGGTCGAGGTGAACCGCCCACCTCACCTGCATTTCCTGTTGGGGGTGGGAAGCAGGACACCCTGCCCTGCGCACTCACACCTCTGATGGCCGGGGTGGTGAGGGCAGGGGTGTTGATGGATGGGTGGGTGCAGGACAGAAAGGCAGGCGGTTGTAGCTCCTGCCTGGACCTATCAGCCAGGCTTCCCTGGGGTGGAGCCAGAGCCCCTTGGAGGCAGCTCGGGGCCATAGTAGCCAGATGTTTCTGGAGGGATGGAGGTTGGAGGCAGGGACTCGCACTGCTTCTGTTCCTGGGAGGCCGTGGCACAGGGCAAGCAGGACCCACCCCCGAGGGCCTGCCCAGCAGCTGCACAGACACCAGCTGCAGTGGGTTTCCTTAAATGTGCTTCTAGCACAGGGCGTAGCGTTCCTGAGTACCTGCTGTGTGCTGGGCATCGAGCTCATTTGGAGGCCCAAGGGTGGTCAGACAGCCCCTGACCTGCTTCCAGGGAGCACATGTCTCCCAAGAAGGGCTTCTGGGGGGCTGCGCTGTCCATGAGTCACATTCTCCACCGCCGTCTCCACAAAGACGCGGGCAGGCTGCCAAGGCGCCCGGGGTGAGCCGTGTGGCGGTTCCACGCTGAGGGTCCAGCCCCGGAGGCCTGGACAGCTGCCCCCTCCTCCCAGCACTCACCTGTCACTCACCGCCAGCAGTAAGCAGTGCTCAGAGGTTTTCACCAGGGGAGAAGCAGTCTAGTCCTGCAGGAGCGCGCCTAGTGCTGCTGCTAAGGAGCTGACCATGTTTCCTGCAGAACGCGGCGGAGCCCAACCCAGGGTGCTCTCAAGAGACGGACGTCGTGGAGAGAGGTTGATGCAGGCTGGACCGCTGTCTCCCTGTGGTCAGGGACCGGGTTCACTGGTGACGCAGGCTGGACTGCAGGCACCCTGTGGTCAGGGGAATCCCCAGCACTGACCTCAGTATCTTCTTCAGAGGAGCCAGGTGTAATGGGATTGGTCTGAGAAGCAGCTTCTGCCCAGGGCATTATTGAAAACAGCAGTCGGCCAGCTGTGAGTTGGAGTTTAACCGCTGGGTGCGGGCAGGGACCACACAGTCAGAGCCTTGCCAAAACCACTGCCATGGGGTGGGGGTACCATGGGCCTTCCTGAGGCCGTGCCCCTGGGAAGAAGCATCAGAGCCTCTGTCAGGGACAGAGGGGTGCCCCTAAGATGACCCAGCCAGTAAGACACGAAGCAGAGAAGAAGGTAAGTCCCAGTCTGGGGTGACCAGTACCCAGAGCTGGTATGATACATGACCTAAAAGGACCAGTTTTCAATCCAAAATTACAAACATACAAAGAAACAGAGAAATACGACCACATACCATATTGTTCCTAAAACGCAGGTGACAGAGTGAGATGTTGGATTTAACAGGGAAAGACTTCAAATTGACCATTACAGATACAGTCAGAGAACTAGAGGAAACCATGATTAAAGAAGTTAAGGGGGGAAAGGAAGATATTAAGTAGAGAAAATCAGTAAAAAGATGATAAATAAAAAGCTGTTTTTAAAAACATGGAAATTAAATAATGGAGTTGAAAAGTACTGTAAGATGACGGATTTGCCGGAGGGCTCAGCAGTAGATGTGAACTCGTGGGAGAAAGTTCGTGATCTTGATAGCACTTGAGAGATGATGCTGTTCACTTGAGAGATGATGCTGTTCAAAGAACAGGGTGAAAAGAAGGAAGACGCTGGGTGGTCTCAGAGTGGTGTGGGACGGTCTCACCCACCGCCCGGAACGGGAGGCCGGCGGGGCAGCAGCCTGAGCCTCCATCTCGGCTGGAGTGCCTGCCACCTCCCACCCACCCGGGCTTGCTGGGCGCACGGCCCTCAAAGGTGGAGAAGGCCAGTCCAGGCGGGAGGACGGTCCCCACGACGGCCCCATTTCACGGAGGTATCCTGAGGCCTGCTGCCGGCCATGGGCTTCCCAGTCAGTGTGCCCACCTCTGTGGGCTTGGGGCAGGAGGGGCTCCTTGAGCAGTGCCAGGAGGGAAGGCTGGAGACACCAGGTTCGGTGGAGGGTGGCCGCATCACTCTGGCAGTGTTAGCAGGCGCACAAGCCCAGCAAGAGGGCCCAGGTCTGGGACTAGCCTGCAGGCCAGGGGTCCCGGGTGGCCGCTGGGTCTGGGCATCACTGGCTGCCCCTGCCCTCCCACAGGCCCAGCTGTGAGGTTGGTCACCCCTCTGCCACATCCTCTCGAGAGACGGTTTCCTGGGCTGGGGACAAAATGTGTGTAGATGTGGAAGCTGCCAGGAGTTGCAACAGCCCCACAGACCCTTTCAGACAAGGGGCTGGCTTTGTTCTGTCTCTGGGGGCCGTGCAGTGCCTTCTGGGGGACTTGAGAGAGTGCAGGCAGCCCCAGCCTAGAACCTTGAAGGAGCTGGAGGGTTCCTGAGCAGCCAGGGGTCCGCTGTACGTGGCTTGGGTGAACCCTGACGCTGGTCCCTCACTGAGCCCCAGTCCTTGGACCCACTGCTGCGTCCTGACCCTGGTCGCGGGCTGAGCCCCCACTCTGGCCCGTGTGCGCTCTCAGCTCCCAAGGAGGGCAAGACCAGGGAGTCTGGAACACGTGTGGGACTCACTTGTACCCTGGGGGAAGGCGAGAGCCTTTGTGACCTCGCCCCTCCTCCCCCACGTGTGACGTGGCACTCTCTGTGACCACACACGCGCCCCCACCCCCCACCGCCTCTACCCCGGCTCCAGGCCCTGCTGACAGTGGTCCCGGGGGCGGAGAGTGACTGTGTGGCTGACTCACAGCAGGTGGGAGAGGTGTGAATGTCAGAGCTGGGCTTCCCCCAGTGCAGACCCCCGCGCATTCAGGCAGCTCCTGGGGGCGCCTCAGGGCTGTGCCAGGCCCCCCTGTGTCACCTGTGGGCAGGTACACACCCGAGCCAGCGCCAGGGCCCCTCCAGACCAGCCCCATTCTCCGAGCCCATGGGGATTGGGGCCCAGCAGCTGCCTGCCCTGCCTCTGCCCACCCCTTGCCGGGGTCCTGGGCTCTTCCCAGTCCAGCTGAGGCCAGTCGTCTCTGGCTGCAGGAGTCAGGAGGCTGTAGGTCCTGGGGTGGGAGGAGCCCAGAGAGCCTGCTGGGGGCATCCTTCAAGGGCCGGAGACTTCCCTGTCCAGCCTGGCGCTGTGCTCGCTCCGGGGCCTGCAGCCAGCTAGCCCTGTCCAGACAGACAGCCTGGAGCCCAGGGCCTGGGGGAGCTCCCCAGAGTGGGGCACTGGGAGGACAGAAGAGACCTGGAGAGCAAAAGCTGGCGTCCTGGAGGAGGGGGACCATGGTGCCCAGGGCAGGACGGGACTCACCTGTGGGGTCCCTCTGCAGGCTCTGGTACCGACTTTGAGGGTGGGGCCCAGGGGACAGGCGTGAGGAGCGAGGGGCTGGGGAGCAGGCGATGGGCAGGCTTTGTGCCCTTGTCCCCCAAGGCTGCAGCATGAGCTCAGGCCTCCAGGTGCTGAGACACTGGCCACCACGAGGGCAGGTGGGGCTCCCTGTGTTGGAGACGCTGTGTTCTGTGTCTGGACCTGGCAGGGTGGAAGCCTGTGTCAACTTGCCCATATCTCTGTGGCTCCCCAGCAAGCCTTGGAGGAGGCCTGGCTCCCCATCTCAGATCAGAATCCCTGGAGCACAGGTGAGGTAGTTTGGGTGCAGGTTCTGGCCCCGGGTCCCAGGCTCACTCTCCACCTCCCCCCATCCTGAGCAGCGGGCCTGCAACTGGGCCAGCAGCTTGTCAAGAGCTGAGGCCCCTCCTGCAGCGAAAGGGTCAGGGGCAGCCAGAGGGTCTAAGGAGGCATCTGTTAGCTCAGGAAGCAGCGTGGGCCCGAGGGTTCTCCTCAGAGGAGGCTCAGCTGCAGTCTCCAGTGAGTGGGCGTCTGTCCCCCATTTATTAATAAAGCAGAGTAGTGATGTCACTGGCGCGCTCAGTGAGCCTGCCACGCCACTAGCCGACGCTTCCTAATTAGGAAACGGAGTCCAGCTGTCCTTGGGAGGCTCTGCAGTGGATGGCATGAGGCCTTGAGTGGCTGCCGTCTACTGGCCTCAGGTGTCTGATCTGCCCCGCCATCCTGTAAGGGGGTCCGGCCAGGAGGTGTGGTGCCCCTTGGCAGTGAGGCTCCGGAGATGGTGATGGTGGTGAGGATGATGGAGGTTATGGTGGTGGTTGTGGCAGAGATGACCAGTTGTGGTGCTGGATGAAGACGCTGGTGATGGGGTTGCTGTGGTCTGGATGTTTGTATACCCCTCCAGATTTAACTGTTGAAATCCTAAGCCCCAAGCTGACAGTGTTGGGAGGCGGGGGCTTTGAGAGGTGGTCAGGTGGAGCCTTGAACTGGATTAACACCCATAACAGAGACCCCAGAAGGCCCTGCGCCTCTTGCATCATATGAGGATGCAGCAAGGTCTGCCGTCCACAGCCAGGAGGGCTTTCACCAGAACCCAGCCACTCCGGCACCCTGACCTGGGATTTCCAGCCTCCGCAATGGTGAGGAATAAATTTCTGCAGCTTGCGAGCCACCCTGTCTGTGGTATAGTTAGAGCACCCCGGATGGAAGAAGGCAGGGATGAAGTAGCATGGAGGCAAAGGCACTGGTGGTGGTGCACGGGGCAGTGAGGAACACACGGCGTCAGTGGTGTGGTGGTTGGCGAGGTGGTGGTTTTCATGGTGGTGGCAATGTTGAGGATGGCGGGTGATGTGAACTGATCTGTGTCCCTCCCCCATTCATATGATGAAGCCCCCAGCATGACAGTGTTTGGAGGCAGGGCTTTCAGGAGGTAATTGAAGTTAGATGAGGTCATAAGAGTGGGGCTCTTTTCCAATAGGACTAATGCCTATACCAGAAGAGGATGATGGCTTTCAATTCCCCTCTTTCTCACAAACCAAGAAAAGGCCTTGTGAGAACACTTCAAGAAGATAGCCGTCTACCAGCCAAGAGAACTCTCACTAGAAACCTGATGGACTGACACCCTGATCTTGGACTTGCCAACCTCCAGAATTGTGAGAAAGAAATAAATGTCTGTTGTTTAAGTTGCCCAGTCAGTGGTGTTCTGTTACAGGGGCCTGAACTGACTGACACTGGGAATGGTGAGGGTGGTGGTGGTGATGATGAAGGTGGTGGTGATGATGGTGGTGATGACGGTGATGACAGTGGTGGCAGAGATGGTGATGATGGTGGTGATGATGAGTGCTGATGGTGGTGGTGGTGGTGATGGTGATGGTGGTGGTAGAGATGGTGATGATGGGATTGGTGATGGTGGTGATGGTGATGGTGGTTGTGGTAGAGATGGTGATGATGGGATTGGTGATGATGGTGGTGATGGTGGTTGTGGTAGAGATGGTGATGATGGGATTGGTGATGATGGTGGTGATGGTGGTGGTGGTGGTCGAGATGGTGATGATGGGATTGGTGATGATGGTGGTGGTGATGGTGGTGGTGGTAGAGATGGTGATGATGGGATTGGTGATGATGGTGGTGATGGTGGTGGTGGTCAAGATGGTGATGATGGGATTGGTGATGATGATGGTGGTGATGGTGATGGTGGTTGTGGTAGAGATGGTGATGATGGTGGTGATGATGATGGTGGTGATGGTGGTGGTGGTAGAGATGGTGATGATGGGATTGGTGATGATGGTGGTGATGGTGGTGGTGGTCGAGATGGTGATGATGGGATTGGTGATGATGGTGGTGATGGTGGTGGTGGTCGAGATGGTGATGATGGGATGATGATGGTGGTGGGGTGGTCGAGATGGTGATGGGATTGGTGATGATGATGGTGGTGATGGTGGTGGTGGTAGAGATGGTGATGATGGTGGTGATGATGATGGTGGTGATGGTGGTGGTGGTCGAGATGGTGATGATGGGATTGGTGATGATGGTGGTGATGGTGGTGGTGGTCGAGATGGTGATGATGGGATTGGTGATGATGGTGGTGATGGTGGTGGTGGTGGTCGAGATGGTGATGGGATTGGTGATGATGATGGTGGTGATGGTGGTGGTGGTAGAGATGGTGATGATGGGATTGGTGATGATGGTGTTGATGGTGATGGTAGTGGTGGTGATGGTTATGATGGTGATGATGATGGTGATGATGGGATTGGTGATGATGGTGATGGTGGGATTGGTGATGATGATGGTGGTGGTGGTAGAGATGGTGATGGGATTGGTGATGATGATGGTGGTGATGGTGGTGGTGGTCGAGATGGTGATGATGGGATTGGTGATGATGGTGGTGATGGTGATGATGGTGATGATGATGGTGATGATGGGATTGGGGATGGTGGTGATGGTGGTGGTGGTAGAGATGGTGATGATGGGATTGGTAATGACAGTGCTGGTGGTGCTGGTGGTGGTGCTGGCCATAGAGGAAGTGGTGTGACAATGGTTACACAGCTTATAAGTGGGACACTTAGAATTCAGAGCCTGGACTGTGGGCCGTGGATCTTAAATGAGTGCCTCCTGCTGAGGGTGGCACCAGGGACCACATGTGGTGGGTAAGCCTGCAGGCCTGTCTGGGTTGGCTCTCCAGGAAGCTACCTCCTGCCTCCCCAGGCTCCCTCTCATATTGCCAGGGGAGACACTGAGATCCTGTGGGCTCCTGACATGGCGTTTTATGTTCATCTAGGAAAGTGTGCCTGCCCAGTTCAGGGAGCACAGCTCCTCGGGCGGTGCTTGGATGGTAGATGGAGGGCCTGCTTCCTCCCAGCTCCCCTGGGCAGGGGCTGGGGCGGTGGGAGATGGACGGCTCCCCACGCTGCTCCTGCCCGTGGACACGGGTGGTGGGCAGTAAGTTGCCGGGCAGATGAGTCCGCTCTGGTGATGGGCTGGCTCAGATGGGTCCCAGGCTGAGCTGGGTGGGGAGCAGGGCCTGGGAGGGAGGGCTGCACTTGGGGGTCCTGACCCTGCAGGGGTGGGGCTGCCACCTGGCTCCCCAGGTCCCCAGTCTCTGCCCCAATCCTGAGGGAGCCAAGCCCCTGAGACACCCCCATGGGGGCACACGGGGCCCCAGGACAGCCTGGTTCTGGGGTGGGTGGTGCTGTCGGGGCCAAGGGCAGGGGGCTGGTGCAGACCCCCGCCAGGAGGTGGTCTGTTCAGGGCCCTTAGAGGAGTGGCCCTCGGGCCTGCTGCGGGGGCCAGGGATCTGTGGAAAAGCCCCTGTCTCTCAGCTCAGACGGGCTATGTCTGTGGACATGGGGCATTGAGGCTGGAGAGGGTGGAGGCAACCTCGGGGCCCTGGACCCTATCCTAACCTTGGGTTGGAGGATGGACCACCGCCCCCAGAGGCTATACCTGGGCCCTCCTGCTCCCCTCCTCTCCAGTCCCCCCAGGGTTCGTCCCCAGCCCCAGCCCAGGCGCCCCCAGGAGGGCTGGCTTCCTTCGAGGTGGACGAGAACGCACCAACAATGACCACTGTCTGCAGGAGGCCTGAGTGGCTGGGCCAGTGGGCGCCGCACAGAGGTGGGGCTGGTGGGAGGTGCGGGGCAGGGAGAGCCTCCACCCCCCAAGACCTGAGGGGCCCCAGGGCTCCCCCCGCAGGGAGCACCCCATCCACAGGGCGGTCGTTGGCCGGGGCCAGCACGTGGGTGGGTGGGAACAGGCTTGCTCCCAGAGCTGGTGGGCAGCACCCAGCCCAGGACGGCTGGCCCAGCCTGGCCTGCGCCCACAGGCCCCAGCCCCAGGCCCAGCCCCTCTCTCAGGGGCCCATCCTCTGATGTGCTGCCAACCCCCAGCGGGGCCCTGACTCCCAGGCAGTGCAGCCAGGCAGGGGCAAGTGTGTGTTGAGAATCCATGCAGTAGGGGGAGGGTGGGGACGCCCATGATGGTCTGGGCTGTGCACTCCTCGACCATCCTGGGCAATTCCTGACCCTCGGGGCATCACCGTCTCCCGGGCTGGCCAGGTGGTGGGCAGCCCGCTGGAGCTCAGCCAGGAGAGGGAGGGAGCGGGGAGGGGGGCGCTGTGCCAGGGCGGGGGGAGCTGAGGGGTCCAGGATCTACCCTGATCTGTGGGGATCAGACCGGTGTCCCCAGGCCAGGAGGCGGCCAGTGCCGTGTGCAGGTCACGGATGTCACCAGCCCCTCCCCTGAGCACCCTGCCTCCTGCTGCTGCAGCCCCCACACCCTGGGGAGTATCTCCAGATCTGCACACAGAACTCAGGGCCAAGAACACAGAAGACGGGCCGTGCGTTGGATGTCCTGCCGATCAGCCCCTTACCCTGAACCTCTGAGGGGCCACCTGCCCATCAGCTGAAGAAACTGACACTCAGAGGGCGTCCAGGGCAGCCTGACCCTGCACCTGGCCAGTGGTGGCAGACGGCAGGATGGGGATTGGCCTCAGGGCCAGGAGACTCGGTCATTTGCTCACCAGCTGGTTCCCCAAGCTCATCCCCTACCCTCCCTGCACCTCAAGCTCCCCGTCTGTAAAATGGTTGACAGTGACCACCCATCTGTTCCAAGGAGCAGGGAGATGCTCGGCACACACTGAGGCTGTCTCCCACACTCCTTCCATGTCGACCCTCTTTCCAGAGAGACCCCCGAACCAGGATGGGGGCCCTGGCAGGTGGGACTGGCTGTGCAGCGGGTGGGGTCCGTGGCAGAACAGAAGCACAGACCCTTTATTCAGAATTGGTAAGATCTGCCTGGCAGCGAAGGCCGGGCACAGACCCAGAGGGCGTGGACGGCGCCCCAGAAACAGAGGCCCAGGGAGGCGCGACTGAGCGGCCGCCAGTGGACGGGTCGAGTGGAGATCGGGGCCAGAGGTCATCGCGGCCGTGCCTGGCATCTGAGAGGCCGGCAGCAGACAGGGAGGCACCACACCCCAGGGCAGAGAGTGGGGGGATGCCAGCCTGGGGGGGCGAGGGGCCTGCAGCTGCGCCAGGCGTGCTGCTGTGGATCAGGAGCCCAGGAGAGGCCGCGGCCGGACTGGGGGGCGTGGATGAGACGTGCGTGGGCCCGGTGGCTTCAAGGGCAGAGGGCTCGGGCCCCAGCCCCAGGGACAGGGAAGGAGAGGCGAGAGGGAGAATGGAGGCGGGACCTTGGACCCCCGCAGCCGCAGCCGCAGCGGCGCTGGCCGCTGCCGTTTCCGTGCGCGGGGGCGGAGCTGGGACAGAGCCTGCCTTCCGCCTGCCTGCTTGCTGGCGGCACCGCCTGCACCTGCGTGGGGAAGCTCCCCGCGTCACAGCAAGCTATTCTCAGTCCCGCTCCTTTTATGGCCCCGGAAGTGAGTGGTGGAGGCTGGCGCACTGCGCTGGCTCGAGATGTAAATGGGAATGCAGAGCACGGCAGAGCAGTGGCCACCACCCCCTCCCTGGCACGGGCATCTGGGGACGTCTCCCTGCGCCGGTTGGCAGCGCACCCCACATCCTGGCCACCTTCGGGGTTTCTGCTGCATGACTGGACCCCCGGGGATCCAGGGAGGTGGTGGGGGCCGTGCGCAGCCCTCCTGGGCCGCAGTGGGCAGAGAGGAGGGGGCGGCTGCCCGATTCCAACTCCCCCCACCCGACCCTGGGAGCCAGCTCTGCTGTTATCCCCAACCTCTAAACGAGCTCTCAGAGCAGCCCTCCCACCTTCCCCGCACCCACGTCGCCCTGCTCACCCTCCACGGTCCCCGCCCAGCAGGGCAGCACGCCGGGGTGTGGGCACACCTCTGAGCAGGCAGAGTCTCTTGGGTTAGCGTGCAGGGCGTTTTGTCCACTCCGTGTGTCCAGAGCGAGCTGAGGGCCTGGCTGTCGGCCAGCAGGAGCATGCCTCAGCCAGAGAGATCAGGCAGCACATGCACTCTGACACGCTGACACAGTCTCACACGCTAACGCTCGCTCACACACACCTACAAACAGCACAGGTGGGAGGATGCTGTGCTCAGGGGCTCCGAGGGGGGCGGGGGCGGAAGAGGCTCCCACGCACCGGGAGGCCGGGGGGCCTTCCTGGAGGCGGTGACCCTGGGCTCGGATGAGACGCCCCATGAGCCTGGCTGAGCTTTCGTGCCGACGTTCTGACGCTGGGCAGACCTCCATCAGTTAAACAAGGTGGTGTGGTGGGCAGCAGGTTGGCCAGGGCCTCATGTGGACCAGCACGCTCAGCGGGCCAGCGCCCTCCTCGTCACCACCCGCCACAGCTGTCCACCCCCCGGTGCTCCAAGGATGGCGGGGCCAGCGGGGTCAAGGGATCCGCAGGACGCCACCCCGAGACGCCTCGAGAAGCGGGGGTGGGGTGGGGAAAGGGGTAGCCTGGCTCCCGACTAGGGCGCCTGCCCAGCTGAGGGGACACTTGGCTCCAGCTGCCGTGGGGGTGGTCGGCCAGCAAGTGGCATGCATAGCGGTGTCCCTGCCCCACGCCCCTGCCTCCTGGCCCCCCTCTCCAGCCCCCACCAGCAAAGCTGCACAGCCTCGCTCACCCAGTCCCACCTGTCCGACTCCCCGGCAGGCACCCTGGATGCTGCGGCTGCTCCTTGAAGGGCCTGACCCTCTGAGCGGAAGTGCCGCCAGCTGGCGGCCCAGTGCCAAGGGCAGCGGCTCCATGGGCAGCATGCCTAAGGCCACACACAGCCCGGTGTCCTCCGGGGACTGTGTGGGGGTCACGGCGGTGGCCCTATTTCATGGGTGACTTGCACCTCCCCACCATCCCACCTTGCTCAGTGCCGGCCAAGCCGGGCTCCGGAAGTGCCGCTTGATTGACTGACTCACCTCACAGCTGAGCAGGGCAGCGATGGCTGGACCCACTCTGCGGGTGAGGAAACTGAGGCCGGGGGTACAGAGGGGGCCCACCCCCAGTCTCGCAGGATGCGCACCGTGTTCCTGGCGCCTCGGAGAGCCAGCAGACCATCCCCTCGCCCTCTCACCAGCCAGTCCCGGCTCTGGCTTCCCTGCAGAGGGGCCTGGAGCAGCCCCGGGCCCTCTCGCTGGGGGCTTTGCCTTCCCTTCTTCAGTGGCTGGGGGGTGGCGAGGAAAGAGTGTCCCTTGAGGATGGGCCCTGCCCTGCCCTACCCGTGGCCCCTGCTTGGGCCCTGGCCTGGAGGGTGCAGGGAGGCCCTGCCATGCCGGGATCGGCAGGAAAATGCAGAACTTTCCTTGGTGAGGAGGGAGGAGGGTCTGGTGTGTGAGGCTGCCTGTTCCGGGGACAGGACGCAGCACACACCCTGCCAACCGGAGAGGAGAGGAGAGGAAGCCCAGGAGCAGGGGCGGGACAGGAAAGAAAACAGCTCCGGGAGCTCAGCCCACCCCCGCCCCCATAGTCCAGCGCCACTGCCTCCCTGGCCCCCAGGCTGAGCCCAGCCCCTGCTCAGGGTCACTCCCGTCTGGAGTCAGCATGTGCCCAACCCCCCAGGGTCCCGCCCTGGCCTCCTGGGCCCTCCCAGAGGCTCCGCTGCAGCAGGCCCCGCAGGCACGCGGGGTGGAGGGGCCCCAGCCGTGCCGCCTGCCGGTTCAGGGCCTCTGTGAGATGAGGGAGAACGTCTCCCCAGGCAGGAGACCACCAGCCCCAGCGGCTCGCCCTCCTCTGTGCCTCCGTTTCCCAGCTTGACGCTCTCCTCCCGGGCTCAGCTCTCCCACCATGCCCACAGCCCCCGCCTGCCTGTCCCGGCCTCTCCGTGGCCCAGCCCCCCACAGCTGGGCTCAGGAGCGTGGCTGGCCCGGCAGTGCCCTCCGGGCTGACTGGGCTCGAGCCCCAGGCCACGCAGCCAGCCGTCCCCAGGGCCTCTGTTCAGCCTCATCACTGGAGCCCAGGCTCGTGTTCTGGCCCCACCACTGCCTTGGGGGCAAGGGGGCTCCCCCCAGGGGCCACAGGGAGGGGTCCCGACCACCTCCCACCTCCCAGATCCTGGAAGTGATGCTCTGACGGGAGGCTCTTGGCAGGACGAGGGGGGCGTCCTCGGGCGGGGACCAGGTCAGGCAAGAGGACCAGCACTCGGCCCCGCTGGACCCCAGGCCCTGGCACCGTCAGCCCAGTTGACAGACGGACAGTTAAGGCTCACGTGGGCAACCCGCCAACTGTCTCCCAACCAGAAAGGGAGGGAGAAGGGCCCACTATCTCGCCCGTTCCACGACTCATTGCGTGTGCACGCTCTGTGCCATGCTGGCTTCGGGCTCCGTGGCTCAGCTGTGAGGGTGCGGACGCCGTCCTGGGGCTGCCGTCACACCCAGCTCTCGGCTCTAAGTGCTCGGCTGAGCAAGAGGGGAGCAGCAACCACGGGAGACCTGGGTTCGGGCCTGGTTCAGGGCAAAGGGCAGGCAGCAGCGCTGGCCAGGGTGGGCAGATCCTCGGCACCGGGACAGCCGGGCCGGGAAATGCCAAACGGATGGCAGGCAGGCACAGGAGGCAGGAGGAGGCCACAGACCTCAGAGGGCCCCACCGGGTGGCAGGATGGGCAGCGGGCACACGTGGAGGGTGGGCACCTGGACCCCAGGCTAAAGCCGGGCAGGTAGGGCCAGGTGAGAGTGGGTGGCTGACGGCTGCTCTGGGCAACACCCCGGCTTTCCCTCCATAGTCCCCCTCCCTGCCGCAGGAGGCAGTGACCTGGGCCTGGGGGGTCCATGACAGCGTGAGCTCTGCCTGCAGGTGCTTGTGCCATGCTGGGGGTAGATGAGAGGCTGCGAGTCTGCAGGGCGGCGGCTGGGGCCCTGCTGGAGAGGCAGGCCAAGCCTGGCTCCCAGAACGCACCCCCGACCCCGGAAGAGGGACGAGGAGGGAGGTTCCTGGGGATAGAACCTGGTCAACCTGATCACGGAGCAGCCTTGGAAAGGCAGGCGCTGCGGGGAGTGGGGGGAGCTGGCAGGAGAGGTTGGGGAGACCCGGGGCTGAAACAAGGGTCTCAGCATCAGGAGAGCAGCCCCTGGGGGCTGGGAGCCCCGAGACCTGGAGGCGGAGCGTTAGAACCTGGAGGGGCTGGAATGGGGGCTGCCCGGACCCTCACGCTGGGCAGACCCAGCCTCTCCTGCTCACCCGCTTCCATCTGGGGCAGGCGAGGCCTCAGGAACTGTCAGACCTGAGGAGCAGCAGCCCAGCCAGGCTCTGAGAGCTGGGGGTGGGGGGCTGGGACCCTGCTCCGTCCTTGCACAGCCCTGCTGCCCACTGCACCCGCCCCTCCTCAGCCTGAGCCGGCCTACTCTAGGTGGGCTGGGGCTGGAGGCCTTCAGCCCCCGGGGCAAGGGGAGGTGGGGGCAGCCCCCACAGGCGCGGAGCTGGCCAGGCCTCCTCTCCGGAGGTGGAGGCGGCAGGAGAATGGAGCCTGAGGCTGCAGTGTGGGGGTGTGCTGAGGGCTTCTGGGGCGATAATTGGGCAGCGATTAAGTGTTCCCAGAGCAGCGGCTGCGGCCCGTCACCTGTCACAGTGGCCTCGTGAGCGCAGCCTCTGTGCAGCGCCCTCCGCACCCACAGCAGGCCAGGCTGGCCGGGCAGAGGGGCCACCAAGGGCCGGTGTCAAGGCCAGCCCACCTGCCAGGCTGCCCTGAGACCTGCTCTTCCACCCACAGAGGGGATGCCCACCTCCAGTCTCCTGCCCCAGCCGGCCCACGGCTCAGGGGCCACAGGGCCTCTGTAAACCAAGGGGGTGACCAGCCATCCCTACTGGTCACTCAGGTGCTGGTTCTGGCACCCCCACCACATGCAGGTGCGCACACACACACACACACACACACACACACGTGCACATAGGTGCACACGTGCGGTCCCTGCCTGGCTGGCTCGCCGCAGGCCTCTCCTGACCAGACGTGGTCGCGGGCTTGTGGTGACCAGCCCCGCTCACGCACACAGACACCCTACTGCCTCCGGTCCTGGGATTCCTGTTCTGGCAGCAGCTGGCCCACTCTCCACCCTGCTCCCTCTCTGCTCACCCACTCGCCTTTAATTAGAAATGCCAGGAGTGCGATTCGGGAGGAGTTTCTGCCAGGGAGGCGTTCCTCCCAGCTAAGGGTGGAAGCTTAGAGCAGGAAAGGAGGTGGCAGCTTGGCTCTGAGGGGTGCTCCCAGGACAGAAGGGGGCTCCGGGGGGGCCCAGAGTGGGGATTGCAGCGTGGGCGCCCGTGTGCCCTCGCGCGTGTGAGCAAGACACTGGGGGCGGGTGGGCCTGGCATGAGGGGGTAGGTGTGGACAGAGATGACTGGGTCGGGGGAGGATGGACGGGTGTGAGGTATGAGTGTCTATGTTGGGGAGGGGTGAGTGTGCAGTGTGTGTGTGTGAGGGCGCTGGCCGCAGGGAAGGCGTCTGGACGGGCAGTGGTGCGTGGCTGCGGGGAGTGTGTGCCACCTGTGCCCGCAGAACTGCAGAGGACCTGGGACCACAGCCATCTGTCACGGGCATCCAGGGGGACGTCCCTTCCCCACACTGTTGCCAGGGAGGCAGAAGGGACCTCCCTCCCAAGGGAATCTCAGCTTCCGGAGCCCCGTTCCTTATATGGTGCTTTGCTTCTCTGCCTCTAACCGCATCAGGCTGCCAGCACCCTCCCCCCTCCCCCCACCTCCATCCTCCTAGAAGTCTTGGAGCTTCTGACCAGTTCTGGTGCTCTAGGGGTTCAGGGGTCACAGCCTGCGGCGGGAGGCAGGACCCCTCCATCTCCCCCACCCTCTGCCCCCTGAAAGCAGCCTCCAGGTGTCCCTGGGGGCACCAAGTGAAAGAGTCCTGGCCTCAGCAAAGACCTGGGAGTGGGGTGCCAGGTGGTCGTGCCCAGTTACTGCCAGCCAGGCACACACACACCCACTCCATGGCCAAGGGAGCTGGGGGAGCCAAGCCCTGGGTGCGTGTCCCCCTCACACAGGGCGCAGAGCCAGCCCCAGGCCTGGATTCAGGGGCTCCCGGGCAGGGACAGAGGGGTCAGGCCACGTTGGGGACTCACACCTGACACCTGGGGGTGTGTGTGCACATGAACATGCCTCGAGGTCTTCAGATCAAGGGAAGAGGGTCCGAGTACCGCGGTGGGGGCCAGGTCTCACCTGTGGCTGAACGTCCTGCATACCGAGGCTTGGCAAGGCTGCGCCGGTGGCCCAGGGGCGCAACGTCCAGCACTCCCTCCCACCCCTCCACCCCCCCACCCCCCGCAGGCAGGAGGTGGCAGCCACAGGAGGAAGCAAGCCGGGAGGGGCCCAGGAGAGGGGGCTTCCTCCTTACCTCCGGGTGGGGGGCCCCGGGGCGCTCACCTGGCCTCCCTGCCTCGCGCTGGCTGAGGGGGCGTCGTGGTCCGTGCCCAGCTCCATCCCTGGGTCCCCAAGGGCTGAATGGGTCGGGGAGGGGGCGGCGCGAGCGAGCGCATTAGTCACCCCGGGCCGCCGGGTGTGCAGGGGGTGGGTCCTCCCTCCGCCGGGAGCGCGCGTGGGCGCGGGAAGGCGGGCCGGCAAGCTGGGGGCGCGGGCGGGGAGCCGGCGCCCGGGCCAATGGGAGCCGAGGCTCGGCGACGGGGCCGCCCACGGGCCGCGCTGGCGGCATAAAGAGCCGGCGGCCGAGCTCCAGCGCAGAGCTCGGGCGCTGAGTCCTCCCGCTCCGCCGCCGCCGCCGCGACCAGCCGGGACCGGCAGCTCCTCTGCGGGACCCGCCCGCCGCGCCTCGCAGCTCCGCGCAGCCGGCCCCCAGCAGCCCCTCGCCGTCCCCAAGAGGACTTTGCAGCCTCCCTCTCTCGGCTGTCCGAGCAAGCCCCGCCGCAACCCGCGAGCCGATGGAGTTGGACCACAGGACGACCGGCGGCCTCCACGCCTACCCCGCGCCCCGCGGCGGGCCGGCCGCCAAGCCCAACGTGATCCTGCAGATCGGTAAGTGCCGGGCGGAGATGCTCGAGCACGTGCGGAGGACCCACCGGCACCTGCTCACCGAGGTGTCCAAGCAAGTGGAGCGGGAGCTGAAGGGGCTGCACCGGTCCGTGGGCAAGCTGGAGAGCAACCTGGACGGGTACGTGCCCACCGGCGACTCGCAGCGCTGGAAGAAGTCCATCAAGGCCTGCCTGAGCCGCTGCCAGGAGACCATCGCCAACCTGGAGCGCTGGGTCAAGCGGGAGATGCACGTGTGGCGGGAGGTCTTCTACCGGCTGGAGAGGTGGGCCGACCGCCTGGAGTCCGCGGGCGGCAAGTACCCGGTGGGCAGCGACCCAGCGCGCCACACCGTCTCCGTGGGCGTAGGGGGTCCCGAGAGCTACTGCCAGGAGGCGGACAACTACGACTACACTGTCAGCCCCTATGCCATCACTCCCCCGCCGGCCGCCGGCCAGCTGCCGGGGCAGGAGGAAGTGGAAGCCCAGCAGTACCCGCCCTGGGCGCCGGGGGAGGACGGGCAGCTGAGCCCCGGCGTGGACACGCAGGTCTTCGAGGACCCGCGGGAGTTCCTCCGCCACCTGGAGGACTATCTGCGCCAGGTGGGCGGCTCCGAGGAGTACTGGCTGTCTCAGATCCAGAACCACATGAACGGGCCGGCCAAGAAGTGGTGGGAGTACAAGCAGGGCTCCGTGAAGAACTGGGTGGAGTTCAAGAAGGAGTTCCTGCAGTACAGTGAAGGCACGCTGTCCCGGGAGGCTATCCAGAGGGAGCTGGACCTGCCGCAGAAGCAGGGCGAGCCGCTGGACCAGTTCCTGTGGCGCAAACGGGACCTGTACCAGACGCTGTACGTGGACGCCGAGGAGGAGGAGATCATCCAGTACGTGGTGGGCACGCTGCAGCCCAAGCTCAAGCGCTTCCTGCGGCCCCCACTGCCCAAGACCCTGGAGCAGCTCATCCAGAAGGGCATGGAGGTGCAGGATGGCCTGGAGCAGGCAGCCGAGCCCGCCGCGGAGGAGGCCGAGGCCCTCACGCCTGCCCTCACCAACGAGTCTGTAGCCAGCGACCGGACTCAGCCCGAGTAGAGGGTGCCGGCCCCGCCTGCCCGCCTGTGGCCCTCACCCACCGGGACTTTTGAGTGGGCCCGCCCCTGCAGGGGAGCCCTTAGTCTCCTCCTGCAGCCGGACGCTCACCTCGGCCTCCTAGCCTGACTCCAACAGACACACGTGACCCAGATGCGGGCAGTGTCCCCCAGACAGCCAAGGGGCGCCCCTTCCTCGCAGACCCAGCCCTCACCCTCCCTGCGTCTGTCTTCCCCGCTGGTGGACTGGCCTGAGTCAGCAACCCCGCCCTCCATCCTCTCAGGCCATAACAGTTTCCTTATCCTGCTCAATGCCTGGGCCCTCTGGGCACTCAGAAACCCAGTGTCCAAATGGCACGGGCCGGCGCGCACCCAGCTCAAGGAACACCCCAGAGCAGAAGCTCAGGGGCCGCTGGTGCCCCCGCAGCCTGGGCTTCAGGGAAGCTACTTCTCCCGGCAGTCGCCGTGACCGGCTGGCACCCCTGCCGCCCCCCCCCCGGGGCAGCTGGCCAGCCTCGGGCAATGTGGCTCCCTCCCCCTGGAGGAGAGCCCAAGCTCAAGACGCAGCAGCAGCAGCAGTAGCCGCAATGGCAGCAACAGACCTGGCGACTCGGTGCCTCCTGGCCACTCAGGTGAGCCCCTGCCCCTTGGCACCACCGCCAGGGGGCACCATAGGGCTGGGAGGGCCCAGGGCCAAGCCCACCCTGCCAGGCGAGCTGGAGGTTCAGAGCCCCTGGCGTTCCCAAAAATCAGCTGCTGGGATGGGGTTGGGGTGGTGTGGAGGGGAGATCCCAGGGGTCAGGGAGGGGGCTGGAGTGGGGGCAGGGCTGGCGGAGGTTGCTGACCCAGCTCTCACTGGGCCCTGTGTTTTCTCTCCCCGCAGCACCAGTGGAGAGGGACAGAGCCCCGCAATGACTCACCCACAGCAGGCGGCAGGTCCCCTGGGGCCTGACTCCTCCAGCCCGGCTGAGGCAGCAGCCGGCCCTCAGAGCCAGGAGAGTTGACGACAGGTACACAGGGGACCCCGCCCCCGGCTGTCCTCACCAGGGGCCCCCCAGCTCCCCCCAGCCCCTGGCCCCAGGCCCCCAGTCTTCTGGGCCAGCTGAGAAACAGCCCCCCGGGACCCCAGGGGCTTGCTCTCTGAAAGGGCGGCCCCGCCCCGCCCTGGCAGCCCGAGTCCCTGACACCCGTGTCTTCCTTCCTTTCAGGTCTCCAGGCTCCCACAGAGCCTTTGCTGCTGTGCCCGGCACTGTCCCTTCTCCTCTCTCCCTGCAAGCTGCCTGCACGAGAGGAGAAACCTGAGACCAGAGGAGGGGGCCCAGCAGAGAGCTGGTGGTGAAGAGGGGCCAGCGCGAGGGCCAGGGCCTGCCACTATGCCCGCCCCGCTGGCTGCCCACTGCCCGCCCGCCCCCAGGGCCGCTGCCTTCCCGGGCCTGGCCTGGCTCCCACCCCGGAGCCCCTGCCCGCTGCGCGGCCACCCTCTGCCGTTAGAGCTTCCGCCACGGCCGCCCCTCCCGGCGGCCCCAGGCCCAGCCCCAGGAGGCCCGGAAGCCTGTGCCCCTGGGGCTCACTCAGGCTCCCTGCCAGGCCCTGCCTTGGCCCTGGCCTGGACCCCCACTGCCCCAGCCACCAACTCCCTGGTGCTGGCCGGCCACCTGTGTCTGCAGCCCAAGCAGGCCTGGTTGGGGGCTCCCAGACTCGGGAGACCAGCTCCCGCAGGAAACTCTGCCTACCCCTCCATCCCGTGTCCTGCCAGCGCCGCCCCCCGCCCCAGATTTTATTTTTGCACATAAGCCATAACCTGCCCTCCTCGGCTGGCGCAGGCTACGGGGAGGCCCCAAGGTCCTCAGGGGGGGTGTGGTCAAGTCCCTGCCCCCTGTGGATCAAGCCTCGAATGTCAGGCCAGGTCATGTCCACCCTGCCACCTCACCTGAAGACAGACGCTTTTTCTAAGACTTTGTTAATAAAACACTGAAACTTACTGGCGTGTGTGTGCTGCTGTTTCTCTGCTGGCTGGAGGGGGCATGCAGAGGGAGGCCGTTCAGGGTGGCAGGACCCTGGAACCCAGGGGTAGGACTGACCATCTCAGAACACTGGAGCCACTGCCGTTCATGCTGAGTGGACGACAAGGTGTGGGACTCGCCGGGGGCAGGGGGGCTGGCGGGGGTGCCAGGCACGCGTCTGCTGCCAGGACTCCACCTGCCCAGAGGCCTGTGGGCCCAGAGGGGATTCTCAGGGTTTGGACCCGTGAGAGCTGGTTAAGGTCCCTGCTGCGGGAAGACCTTGGTGAGTCCTGGCTGCAGGGTCTTAAACTCGGTCTTTCTGAGCCTCACATTGCTCAGTCACTCAGGTGTGTCCGACTCTGCGGCCCCATGGACTGCAGCACGCCAGGCTCCCCTGTCTTTCACTACCTCCTGAGGTGGTGATGCTCTCTAGCCATCTCATCCTCTGCCGCCTCCTCCTCCTGCCCTCAATCTTTCCCAGCGTCAGGGTCTTTTCCAATGAGTCAGCTCTTCGCATCAGGTGGGCAAAGGATTGGGAATTCAACATCAGTCTTTCCAGTGAATACTGGAAAGTGAAGAACCTCATATTCCTCATCTGCAGACAGAGAAGCCATCACTGAAATCATTGCGGGCTCGAGACCTTAGACAGGAGGCGATCCAGACTGTGCACATAACCCGTAACACACCTGCCTTCGTGGAGGACGCCAGGTTGTTACAGGAGATGGGCAGGTGGCCTGTGGGTGGGGGTGGCTCGGACCTGTCCACCAGGCAGCGTGGAGTGAGAAGCAGGCCTGGGGAGGTGGACACGGAGGGGTCTGTGTCGGGGAGTCGGCTCACGGGATGGTGGGACGGCAGGGCCAGCCCCGAGTCTGCAGGGCAGGGGGCCCCTTGGGCATGGGACGTCTCCTTTGGTGAAGGCTCAGCTCTGCTCTTCAGGTCTTTCAACTGATGGACCCCGACCCACCCAGATTATCTCCCTTGATCTTTACTTCCAGTCGTCTGATACAGAAAGTCTGTCACACTCATACAGACCCTCAGGACCTCTCGTGGGTGAGGGTCTGACGGAACGCCTCGTACAGGCGTTCAGGCACAGCTGTATAGGTACGCCCTGACCAGGCTGGTGGTAAAAGCCCCCCCAGCGCCTCCCAGCCGCCGTGGTTGGCGGCGGGCACTCGTGGCCTGCCGGGGCCGGCCCTGCCCTCAGAAGGGGCTGCTCTGCTGGGTGGGGTGAGGGCCGGACGTGGCTGCCCCTGCTGAGAGGATGGCGCCTACCGGGATGCAGGAAGCGCCCAGGAAGGCCGGAAACACACAGGAGCAGCGAGAACCACCTGCTGCCAGGAACACCGTCACCGTGCACGCAGAACCAAGCCGGCGCCCGGTGTGACACCCTCGGTGAAGGCCGCCTCCTCCCTGCTCTCCTCCTTTATTCCTTTCAAACACTCAGAGTGCTGACAAGAATGGGGAAGGAAATCGGCAGGAACAGGAGGCTGGGCACCATGGTGATACCTGAGAGTCAGTCATTTCTCCAGGAGACCTACTCCTGCTCACATCAAAAGCTGGGTGTTCTGGGTGCTTTTTCCTTTTAATATGAATTTCCTGTCTGTAATTGGATGATTGTAGAACCGGCAAGCTGAACACTCACAGTAATCTGAGATGCAGCTCTGTGTCTTTGTGTCCCAAGAAAAGAGGCGGGAGGGCGGAGTGGAGTGGGCTGGCGCGGGCGGGGGAGCCAGACCTCCAGCTGCCCTGGAGAGTCCCCCAACCCAGGGTCCCCGACAGGGTGCTCCCTGCCCCTACCCCACCGTCCCGCCCATCCAGACCCCTCAGGCCCCGGTCTCATCTCCTCCCTCCCGGGCAGGGAAGTTGGAGCTGGGAGGGCAGAGATGGGACTGGGGGGCGGGGCTGCCCCAGGGGCTCACCCAACACACCCAGCTTAGTGGGGGGCTTCTAAGCCGGATGGGCTGGGGCTCAAGTCCCAGGGCCTCTCTTTCTAGAAAATTGAGTCCACCTGCAGAGCTGATGTGAGGATGTGGGGCAGGGTGCCGTCCAGGGTATGCTCAGCACGTTGGGTGCGGCTGTCCCCAGGCCCAGCCAAGCTCGGCCCCCAGGCCTGTGCCCAGGTGGGCTTTCATGGGCCGGCAGGGTAGGTCTTGTTGCCTGTGACTTCGCTGGCTGCCCAAGGGTGTCACAGACTCTCCGTGCCCTGGGGTAGGGGCTGCACAGCCAATAGCTCATCCACCTGAGAATTCCAGAGGCCCACCTCACTGCAGGGGGAGCCGGGGGGGACAGTGACTCTGGGTCCAAGGCGTGAAGTATGCTCCAGGCCTCCCCCGATCCGAGGCTCGGGGGTGCCGGGACCCACCCAGGACTCCCTGTCTTTCAGGCCTACCTCCTGGAAGATGCTCAAAGTAATGACTTTCTTGAAGGGATGCTCCTGACCTCAAGATTCAAGCTGGTTCGGCCGCTAGGGCTGCTGCTATAAAGCCTTCTCCTCTTCCTGCTGAGGGTCAGAGGACTGTCCTCTACGGGAGGACAGTGTGCTTTCTGGCCCCACTGACCCTGACCCCACTGTACCCTCCCCTTGGCCACTCATGACCCCTACTCCTGACCAGTCACTGCCCCCTGGCCCTGGCTGCCCACCGGCCCAAATTATGAGACTCCTCTCATGCCTGTTCCCCTTTTCTGGTTCCCCTCCAGCGAGGGGCCCCCACAGACCTGCCAGACAGCCTAGGGGCTCTCCCACGCTGCCTGCCGAGCGCCCAGCTGGTGCCCCCCTTCCGCAGCAGCTGGGACGCGTGGAATACATCCGCCTGTTTCCTCCAGGAAGGAGGCTGGGCAGCCCAGCACCCAGCCCTCCGCGCCAGTGGGCAGCAGCTGCGGGGGCTCCTCTGGCCCTCCACCCCCACTCCTCTCTGAGATGGCCTCTCCACAGGTGGGGAAGCTGAGGCCCAGCAGAAGCTGGGGTCCACACTTTCTCCTGATGGCCTCCTTCGCATCTCTGCCAGCCCAGATCAGGCAGCCAGGGTCCCTGCTCTGTGCCCCTCCACTGGGTCCCTCTGCCCTCTGTCAGCCTGAACCAGCATCACGCTGCCCGTCCACTAGCCGTCCTGTCTTAGCCACTCCGGACCCCTGCTGAGGACCCCGGAGCCCCAGGGTTGCCCCCAGGCCACCTTGGGGGCCCCAGAAGAGCAATGTGGGCTGCAGCGGGAGCTGGAGCCAGACCCCAGGGCTGTGGAGTGGCCGGCGGGGTGGCCTTTCTGGAAGTGGGAAGCTGTGGGCAGGGCAGGGGCGCCCTCTCCCAGCCCCCCAGCCTGGCTGGCCGCTCTTGCTATTCTCTCTGCACCCACATGTCCACCTGGAGGTGCGTGTCTGTCCCCAGCCCGGGCCTCGCAGCCTCATGACGACCCCGTCCCCGTGGGGACCCCAGGAGAGGCCTGGGCTCCCCTGACCCACTGCACCGGGCCCAGCCCGCCCACGGCAGCTCTCCCGGGCAAGCTGGCTGGGGCTCCGTGTCTCCTCCACAGAGAACGAGTCATCCTGCCGGCTTCCAGCGTCCTGGGTGACCCGTCCCTGAGAGGCAGCCCCCGCCCCTCCCCAGGAGGCCAGCGTGTCTTCCCTGCTAACTTTGTGTTGCATGCTCAGTTAGCTGGACCTGGCATCCTCAAGGCTAGAAGACTAATTTTCCTCCTTCTATGATGTTTAGCTTCTTCCTGGAATTTCAAATAGCTTCTCTCATTGCGTTTGCCATCACCACATACGTGCTTTCCCCCGGAGGTGCTGTGGTATGAGACACTGGAGCTTGCGTTTGCGTTTGGTTTGCGTTGTTCTGGAACCCCTTCCCTGAGCAAAACGGTCTGCAAAGAATAAAATCACTACCTGGAAGGCCCTGAGCCCGATCTCTAAGCGTCTCCGCAGCCTCTGGGTGAAGCCCCGATTCCAGGCCAGCCTCTAGGGCCCTGCGGTGGAAGGTGACGCCAACTCCCCAGCCCCGCTTCCGCAGCTGCTCCCAACCTCCGTGTCCACTCCTCTCCGCCCGCCCCTCAGCCGCTGCCGCACTCCCTCCAGCCCTCTGGCCCCTCCCCACCCTGCTGGGCTCTGTCCTTACAGAATCCCTGAGAAGCAGACCTCCTCCACCTTTCCTCCCCGAGGCCCCCCGCCTGCCGCCGGGCTCTCATTAGCTGTTTCCTCCCGCCTGGCTCTGCGGCAGGGTGCGTCCTCCCGCTGACCCGCTCTCCTTGCAGGAGCCCAGGACATTGGGCACGGCTGCGCCTCAGGCACCTCCAAGCACAACCTCCTCAGCTCAGCCCCAGAGAGGGTCAGGGCTGTGTGGTGCCCTTCACTGAGGCCCTCCCCATGTCCTGGCTGAGCCCCAGGCTTGGCTCTGACCCGAGGAAGGAGCACGGCGGCAGCTGGGGCTCAGCCGGAAAGGATGCACGTGGAGCACGCCGGGCTCAGGTTTGGGGTGCCCACGGGAACCCTGCACAGAGTACTCCGGGGTCAGGCTTGGGGTGCCCATGAGAACTCTGCAAGCAGCATGCCACGCCCAGCTCGGGGTGCCCACAGGAACCCCTTGCAGAGCGCGCCAGGCCAGGGCTCAGAGTACCTGGGGACTGGAGTCTGGCTTAGAGGCTGTTCCCCAAAGACAGAGGCTTCCTGAGGGGGAAGCGAGCCCACACACCAAGGGTCACCAGATGGCTCCAACTTGTGGCCTTGGAGGCCCCCTCTGACACCACCCTTTCCCACCTTTCTGACTGTTCCACTAGGAGCCGTGAAGCAGCCCACAGTGCCCCCACCTCCACCCCTCTGCAGGGAACTGTCACTTTCTGCCAAACTCCTATTTACCCTACAAAGCCCTGCTCTTGTCGTCCTCTTGAAGAAGCCCCCCACCCCCCACCTTGATATCAGCTTGGATCCTCCCTGTCCCTCCTGGCCCTGGCAGTTGTTGCCTGAGCACGGACGTCCCCATGCCGCCCTGCACCCTCTCCTCGCTGGCGGGCATGCCAGGGGTCCACTGCCTTGGCAGCCCTGGTCTGGCTCCTGTGCTGGCTCGTCTGGCTTCTCCCGTGCCAGGAGTCTGGGCTGCGAAGGAGGCTATTTTTAGTCTCTGTTATCCCCGTAATTATCTTGTCTCTGTTTTGCCCTGGTGCTCAGTACATTTCTGCTGGAAAATGTTAGTCTGTGTCTCCGCACTCAGGAGAAACGGGGACGAGGGCGCCTGCCCTGGGGGAGGGCGTCCGTGTTGTGGTCAGAGACCCTCCTCTGTCACTTCCTTCTGTCCACTGTGGGAGGTGTTGGCTAGGGGGGCCTGGCCGGAAGTCCTGACACCTCCCAGTAGAGGGGTCCAGGTGTCCCAGACTATGAGCCCCCCATTCGTCCTCGGCCTCAGAAACAGCCTGGTGAGGGGGGGCACTGGACCTGGCAAGGATTCCCGCCTGGCCTCGGGGAGCACAGACACCGCTCTCTGACCCCTGGCTGGAGCAAGCTCTCGAGGTCCACCCAGACCCCTATGCCTCCTGGAGCCGCGTCCCTGGTGAGAAGGAAAGCCGTGTTCCTGCCGGGACCCTGCCTGGGGTTTGTTCCTTTCAGCTCCTGCTGGAAAACCCCTTGCCGTGTGGGCTTCCCCACCAAGAACAGATGGGCCGTGGGCGCCCACACTGTGGGCTGGGCTGGGAGTCCACGTCCTTCCTCGGGCTTGAGGGAGACATCTCAGAAGGAGGCTTCTCAGACGGGATGGGGTTGGGGAGGCCAGGGACACTCCTCCGGGTGGGGCCGTGACCCACCCAGGACTCCAGTTTGTGACCCCCAGATCTGACTCCTGAGGTTGTCTGTTGCCCCGGCACCCTCCTCGACTCCCCCAGCAGGCATTCAAGGCCCTTTGGGTGCCCCTCCACACCCCCACCCGTGCAGCCCACACTGGAGGCTGACACACTGCCCCGCCCTCTGCCTGGTCACCCCCTCTCACAGCCGCTCCCTGCAGATCCGATCCTCCCTTCCTCTGCACGCTGCCTCCTGGGCGGCCTCCTCCAGTTGCTTGCTCCCATCCAGGGGTGCCTGAGCTTAAGTCACCCCAGACAAGCCACCCACACCTCAGCCCTGCTCCAGTCCTGGCCCTCCGCTGGACAGCAGAATCCCCCTCCCCCAGGACGCTCCTCCCACACACCAGGCCTGGCCACCCCCACGGTGGACTCAGGGACGCTGCGTGGGCCTGTCCTCTGCTGGCAGAGCCGTTCTGCAGTCAGCGCTGGCCAGTGCATTTGTGTGAGGGATGGGCAATGGTACCTTCAGCCCAGGGCTGGGCTGCCCCTCAAGGTTATTTCTCCCTGAATGCTCATTTTTGTAAGTTGTTGTTCTTGATTAAGTGTTTCTCTGCATTGCCACTATTCTCCCCTCCCTCACCATCTATGCGTTGCTATGGGAACTAGGCTGTGGTACCCACAGCATCCTTGATGGATGGATTTCAGGGGCACCTGTGTGTGTGTGTGTGTGTGTGTGTGTGTGAGATATGGTGGGTGAGGCTTGAGAGAGGCCCCTGGGGTTTCAAGATCAGGATGGGAGGCCCAGGGAGGGGGAGGGGTTATTAGAAACCACCTTCTTCTGACTTTTCCAGTGTCCCCACCAAGGGCACCCCCCTGTCACTGCCACTCTCCCTTTGCCCGCAACCCCCTCCTCCTGGATGTCACCACCCTGGCCCTCACTGTCTGGGAAGGCCACGGCAGCCCTCGTCCTGTGCCCACGCCCTTGCAGAAGTCCCTCCCCGCTCACTTCACCTCTGGCCTCAGGGTGGGTGGCGCTGGCTGATTCAGCTCTCTCCCTTTCCCGACTTCGCGATGGTGCTGGGCCTGTCTTCCCTGCAACACACGAGGTGACCGCAGCTGCAGGCCATGGTCACGATCAGGTTCACTGCCCAGTGCTGGGATGCTGGCCTGGCTCCTCATGGACTCACTCAGGAACTGTCCCCCCGGGCCCCTTGGCTCCCCTCCTCCCTCCTGGCACCCCACGGCAGCCCTGGGGGCGGTGGCGGGGGCAGGAGCTTTGTAAAATCGCTAGAGCCCTTCACGTTGACTTGGGACACAGGCCACTGGACGCAGTGGAGGTGAGGGGGAGGGGCTCCCAGCCAGCAAGGCGGCCACAGGAGGCACCTGCTTGGGGCCCCCGCAGCGCTGACAGCAGCCCCCACCTGTCATGCAGCCTCCTGCCCACCCAGGAGCTCCGTGCCTGGAGTCCCGATGCTGCGTGGGTGGGAGAGGGGAGCCGGCAGTGGGGGGAGGCCTGCCTCCCTGCGCCCCACACCCCGGGCCAGTGGGTGGGTGATGGGGAGGGGGTGCAGGCCTCAGGGCCGGTGGGGTGGGGAACGGGGATGCAGAGCCAGGCAGTGGCCGGGGTTTCATCCCAGGGCCCCAGGGCAGGGCCGTGCCTCCCCATCCACGTTCCCCCACCAGCTCTGCACACCGACGGGGCTGTCCCTGCTGTCCGCCTTGCCCAGAGCCCGCGGGACGAGGGCCACCACTGGGGCTGAGCTTCCCTCCAAAGAGGGGGGTGGGTGAGGGGCAGGCCACTTGGGGAGGCCTCAGAGCTGTGGGGGTGCCTGGTGTGCTGGTCCCGATCACCCTGGGGGAGGGCTGAGTACTGGGGGCCCCTGGAGTTCTTCCTTCCCCTCCTGTCAACCTGGGGGCCCCAGAGGGCTCATGCTCTGGGTGAGGCCCTGCCCTGCCTCTGAGGTGGCCACAATCTCAGCGGTGGTGCCCTTCCGGAGCCCTGAGTGGTCACTGCAGTGAGCTATTGAGGACACCCTAGGGCCCGCCGGCAGCCAGGCCACGCCCTCTCCTGGCTCCCAGCGCCTGAGGCCAGCCCCACACTACCAGCCCAGACCCTGACGGGGTGTGGGGCTGGAGGGATGCCTGGTGCCCAGCCGGTGCCCTCCTGCCCTCTGGATTCTGACCGGCCTCCCTGGCAGCCCTTCCCACTCAGGGCTCCACTCCCCCAGGGGTCATTTTCCCCAACCTGGGGGGCTCCCAGCAACGGGGAGGGGTTTCTGGCCCCAAACATCTGGGGGCTCTCGTCATGAGATTTCAGCCCCAGAGCCTGGGTTCAAGACTCAGGTCCCGAGGCTTGCGAGGCTGGTTCCACAGGACGTTTGGGCAGAAGGGAAGCATTTGGGAAGCAGGCTGCCCTCGCCCTCCACAGGGAGGAAACCCCACGCCCCCATGCCTCTGGCCTGGGCCCTCTGATGGGACAGTCCTGGTCAGCTTCTCTCCTGGGGCTCCTCTTGCCCCAGGCCTCCCCCTGGAGGGCCAGGAGGGGAGCCTGTAGCTTCAGCCTGGATGATGCCCCCTTGGTCCAACAGGAGGGATCAGTCATGGGACCGTATGCTCCTCAGTTCTTGTCTTGTCACAACAATGATTTGGCGTGACAGACATTAAAGCCCTCAGCGGGTCACAGCTCTCAGGTCTTGGGCAAATTGTGTCATAGCTCTTAGACAAATCAGTGTTACAGCTCTATTTTATTTAGAAGATAGCAGGAGAATCCATCCTCGAAGAAAAGAAGAGTGGAGGAGCAGGCCAGCGCGCGGGGTGGGGGGCCGTGTGTAGAGAGAGAGCTCACGCATCATGCCTGGCTCCTCCTTTTATATGTTTTCTTCCCCCCAGACCCGCCCTATGCAAATTGGGCTCAGCCAGGAGTGCTGTTTGTTCTACCTGAGGTCCTCACTCCGGTCCTCGGACCTTCCTTTGTTCTATTTTTGCAGGCTTTTCCCTTCCTTGTCTTTTAGCCACCGCCATTGTGGACTCCTTTTCTGCCTAACATTCACCCCTCAAGAGATGGGAGGCCCAATTCTTTGGGAATAGGGGCGTCGAGGTCTTTCTGGCTGCTTCCTGCTGAATTGGGACGTAGAGGGGCATTGGGCCTCCCCCTCTTGCTAGTCTCAGGCCTCAGAGTCCTCAAAGCAGTGTCCATCTAAGGGTGAGTGATATTTTCCGTGGTCAGCTGTAGTTTTGTATCTTTGTTGAACTGACATCACATGTTGTAGCTTGTTGACCTGAGCAGAGACCAACAGGTTAGACAATTGATACTGCATGGAACAATCATAAGTAGCATCAGTATGGTGTAACAAGGACTAGTAGGAGCATTAGCCAATTCTAAATTCCCATCGCCAGGATGGCTCAAGTCCTTCCTTGTTCAGGGATCAGAAGATTTATCTCCTGCCTGTTTTGGAGTACAGTCCCTACCAAGCTGCGTTGGCTCTTTAGAGCTATCTTGGGAAATCTTATCCCCAGAAATCAGATTTTGGGGTTGTTCATTAGAATGGCACTCATTTGCAGTTCTGAATAGGTATCTGAGATCTCCCAGGGGCTCACAGGTGTATTGAGTGTCCTCTTCTGTTTTCTTCCACGGCTTGACTCGTGAGTAGTGAATCCAGGAGCCATGCCCTGGCACTCTGACTGCTGTGGGAGTAGACAGTATTATAGGGTAGGGGCCCTTCCATGTGGGCTGGAGTTGAGTCTTTGGGGACCCATCTTTCCAGACTTTAATTAGGACTTGAGTCCCTGGAGCATATAGTGGTGACTCCTTAGAATCTTTTGGGTCCTGGTTCATACCCCACAAGCCTATATCCTGTTGGAACTGCCCAATGGCCATGGTATAAGACTGGAGGGTCTGAACCTCTGGATCTAGGAAGCGGTCACTGACATAAACAAAAGGTCTCCCATATACAATCTCATAAGGACTAAAACCAACCTGTTCCTTAGGGACAATACGGGTGCGGGAGAGAGCTATTGGTAAAACCTCCTTCCATCCCAGGGAGGTCTCCTGGGTTATCTTTTTTATCACTGATTTTAAGAATTGGTTGGCTCTTTCTACTTTTCCTGAAGACTGAGGCCTCCAGGCACAATGGAGATAATAAGTAATGCCCAATGCTTTAGAGACCCCTTGGGTGACCTTAGAAGTAAATGATGCCCCATTGTCACTTTGTAATGACCTGGGCAGACCAAATCTTGGAATGATCTCATGGAGTCGTTTTTTTTACCACCTCCTCAGCTTTCTCCATCTGGGTGGGAAAGCCTCCAATCTATCCTGTGAATGTATCTCTCATGACTAATAGGTATTTAAACCCTTGAGAAACTGGCATCTGGGTGAAGTCCATGTGTTAGTCCTCCCCTGGGTAGGCCCCATGTTGTTGGATGTGCTGGGCCACCTGTGGTCTTCGAGCTCCTTGGGGGTTGTTTAATTGGCAAGTGGGACAAGAGGAGACCACTTGCCTTATAGTTGTTTGGAGGCCTGTTCCTCTGAAAGACCTTTCTAGTCATCTTTGGAGGGCCTTTTCTCCTAAATGAGTGGTGGCATGTAAGGAGTTAACCAACTTCCGTTGGAGGTTCCCAGGCAGAAAAAGGAGCCCCTCCTTTTGGAACCACCCCATATGATCTTCTTGAAAGCCCTCACTCTTAGCTTTAAGAGTCTCATCTTCAGTGAGAAGGAGTTTCTGGCAAATTAGTCTGTGGAACTCAGGTGGCAACCCCTATTAGGCCATGGTTCTGTAACGCTGCTCTCTTAGCTGCCTGATCAGCTGCTTGGTTCCCTCGTGCCACTTCAGTGCTCCCTTTTTGTGTCCTTTATAGTGGGAGACTGAAGCCTCAGTTGGCAGATGGACTGCCTCTAAGAGTCTAAGGATTTGATCACCATATTTGATTGGGGACCCTCAGGTGGTCAAGTGGCCCCTTTCTTTCCAAATAGCATCATGTGCCTACTTGATGCACCAGAAAGGCATACTTGGAGTCAGTGTAAATGGCTATTCTTTTTCCTTTTCCCAGCTCTAAAGCTTGAGTCAGGGCTATGAGTTCAGCTAATTGGGCTGAAGTACCTGGTGGCAGAGGCTTAGCCTCTGTGGTCTCAAAATTGGAGACCACTGCATCCCAGGCTCTTCTTTTTCCATCCAAGACAAAGCTGCTTCCATCAGTGTACCAGATTTCCTCAGGATTGGTCAGAGGATCTTCTGAGAAATCCCTCTCAGGGTTTTGTCCAGTGGTCCAAGGTTTCTAGACAGAGTGAAAGGGGAGAGAGCCCTCGGGGGTAGGCAGGAGGGTGGCTGGGTTAAGAACCTCACAAGGGGATATAGTGAGGCCTGGATTTTCCATCAGCATTACTTGATATCTGAGGATTCTCTGATCAGACGTCCACAAATGGCCTCTTCCATTTAGGAGTTGTTTTACTTGGTGGTTGGTAAAAATAATTTGCCCCCTAAGGAGAGTTTTAAAGCATCTTCTATCATGATTGCAATAGCTGCAAGATTTTGAAGGCAGGGGGGGCCAGCCTTGGACGGTTGGATCAAGTCTCTTGGGTAAGTAAGCTACAGGCTGGGGTTCAGATCCCAACCTTTGAGTTAACACTCCCAAGGCTATTCCCTCTCTTTCATGGACGTAAAGTTGGAATGCTTTTTCTGTAGCACCCAAAATGGTACAGGTTTGGGAGGAGAAGGCTCCGGAGTAGGAGATCAAGATAGAGTAGGTAGCCCCTGTGTCAACCAAGAAATTCTCGGACCTACCTGCCACATCCATTTGCACCCGTGGCTCCAGCCCCGTGATGGTGTCTGTGACAGGCGGGCTGGCTGGAGCGGGCCGCTTCAGTCCTCTTGAACCATTGTGAGGGAAGGCTTGGCGCTTGACCTTGAGGCTCTTGGGTCCTGAGGGCAGAGTGCCACCCAATGTCCCAGTTGATGGCATTTGTGGCAAGCCATTCTAGGATACTTGTCACGGTTTGGACACTCTTTGGCCCAATGCCCCGCCTGTCTACAGATTACGCATCTGCCTCATGCCTTGTTCTTTAAGGAATCGGGGTGTGCCATAGGGCTTCCCTGGAGGGCGGCCAGCATCTGGGCAAGCCTTGTCTCTTTCCTTCCCTCCCTCTCCTGGGCCTTGGCCTCCTTCTCCTGTTCTCTGTTATAAAAGGTATTGGTGGCTGTCTGGACCATCTCATCTAAAGAGGCAGCAGGGTCCTGCTGCTGTAGCTGTTGTAACTTAATTCTGATATCTGATGCACATTGGGACGGGAATTTGTCCTTTAAAATCACCTGTCCCTCGTAAGAGTCTAAGTCCAGATTGGTAACCTTTGGGAAGACCTCTTTTAGCCTTTCCAGAAAGGCAATGGGGTTCTCATTGGGCTCCTGAGTTATTGCTGAGACTGGGCACAGTCCCACAAGTAATAGGCTTCTTTCTGTTTCCATGGGTGGACTTTCTCAGGGCTGAGTCTTTCTGAAGCTTCTCCTACCCAGAAGTGTTGCAACCTGAGAGCCAGGCTTCCCCGGGTCAGAGTGCAGATCCCCAGGCAGGTTGAGGCATGACAGCCTCCTAGAGATTGAATCCCCGGGCAGGTCGAGGCATGACAACCTCCCGAGAATTGGGTCCCTGGGCAGGTTGAAGCGTGATGACCTCGTGGGACCCCTGGGACTGGCGGATCCCCAAGCAGGTTGAGGCATGACAACCTTTCGAGGACCAGATCCCTAGGCAGGTCAAGGTGTGATGACCTCCTGGGACCCCTGGACTGGAGTTGGGCATCCCCAAGATCTCCAGTGTGACCAGTGCTAGGTAGGATTAAGGGGTTGGATATTATACAGTATTTCCCTCCCAAGTCCAGCTATTTTCTGATTGTCCCTCTAGAAGATTGCAGAGGCAACATTCTGGGCCAGGATGGGGCTGAGGAAAGGAGCATGAGACAGGAGGAAGGAGGTAGAGCACAACCTTTGAAAGAATGACATAGCACAAGAGCATAAAGGAAACCAATTAAAATCAATTGGGTCCAAGAAGACAAGTCAAATTCAAGTAAACCTTAATCCCCAATCTATAAACCACAGACACGCCCAGAGGTGGCAGGACAGCTCCAAGGCACTGTCAAAGAGGGAGGAGTGGGTGGCTCCCCCAGGGCTGGGATGATCGTCCCACTCATTAGCATATGGATTCACTCGCAAAACCTATCCAGACCACACTGCCCTAGGCAATGGCCCACACCCTGAAGATTCCCTCTGAATCCTAACAAATCCACCTCTTACCTTTGGCTTTGTCTCTCACTGAATTTTTGCAATAAGACCTCAGAGCCTGAGCTTTAGTAGGTCCTGAAACCAGACATTCTGGGTTTTGGCCGGGCTCGAGTCCCGGGAGAGAGCTGAAGGACAGGAGGAAAAAGCAGTGGGAAAAACGTGCCAAGGGATCCCCTTCATAGCCTGCTGGAAAATCTGCTAAACACCTGACCTGTGCTCACAGTTTTCATTGGCCTGATCCTTGGCACAGAGAAGAGCAAGGACAGAAGAACCCTCACTGACTTGGGTAACAGCTACTGGGGCCCAGCAGATAGCGCCTTTGGGACATACCAAAGAGTAGCCTCTCCAGAGCCCCTCAATTGCGCCCACTGCTGCCCGCCTGTTTGCGGGGAGTTCGAGGAAACAAGAAACGAGAGATTGTAAAGGAATTAAGATTTCGTTAGGCATGTTCCTCCAGCCACAGGAGCGAAGACCTATCTTAGCCAGAGGTCTTCTGGAACCTGAGGCTGAGCTGCGTGGGCTTTCTGCCGAGTTCGTTTTTCGCTGTCCCGGTTTCCGGCACGATGGGCCTTCCCCTGCGCTGGGCTTTCTTCGCGTTCCGGGTTTTACCGCAGGAGCTTCGCTGAGTTGGGCTCCTGCTGTGCCTGGCCTCTTCTGTGTGGAGGTTGTCTCTGCCAGGTTAAATCCGAGTCACGGCACCATGGATGTCAGGCGAGGGGATGCTCCTAGGTTCTTGTTTCTTCACAACAATGATTTGGCGCAACGGACATTAAAGCCCTCGGCCGGTCACAGCTCTTGGGTCTGGACAAACCATGTCATAGCTCTTAGACAAATCAGTGTTACAGCTCTATTTTAGTTAGAAGATAGAAGGAGAATCCATCCTCGAAGGAGAGGAGAGTGGAGGAGTGCGCCAGTGCGGGGTGGTGGGGTGTGGAAAGAGAGAGAGAGAGCATACCCATGTAGGGGGGAGAGAGAGAGAAGGAGCAAACGCACATGGTGGGGTGGGGGGAGAGTGAGAGAGAGAGAAGGAGCGAACGCCTGTGGTGGGGTGGCGGCTGGGGAGAGAGAGAGAGTACACGCCCTGGCTCCTCCTTTTATATTTTTTCTTCCCCGCCCCCGGGCCTGCCCTATGCAAATTGGGCTCAGCCAGGAGTGCTGTTCTACCCGAAGTCCTCACTCCAGTCCTCGGATCTTTCCTTGACCTTCCTTTGTCCTATTTTCGAGGGGTTTTCCCTTCCTTGTCTGTTAGCCACCACCAGTTTGGACTCCTTTTCCCTATTCTAACTACCTAACAGATCCAACCAGAAGACGGGGCCCTGGCAGGGATCTCTGGGCCCGGCCCACACAGGGGACCCTTGCTCATGGCCCCCTCCACCCAGGGCCTTGGACTCCAGGCCTGGTGTGGAGGCTCTGCCTCCCGTCCTTTGGGGGATTTCCAGGTCCAGACGGCTGCCTCCAACACGCCAGCTGCTCACAAACCCCAGCCTTGGCTGCCCCGCCCCTGTGCCCAGGACCCCGCCCCGCCCCCCTCTGCAGAACTGGAGCGGGCAGCGCTCCGCCCTGGGTGGCTCTGTCTCCCCTGACCTGGAGATGCTTACGGTTCAGTGGCTGTAGGCCACCACTGTCTCGGGGATGGGCCCCGGCCTCGGGAGGCACGGGACTCCTGCTGCGTCTGTTTCGGTTCACTGCAGCTTGTCTTCCTCCCCATTTCTGTGCATTCCCTGGATTTACCTCTGAACTGGTCGAAACGTTTTCCTGGGTCCCTCCTCGGCGAGGGAAATAATGACTCTGACATGTGTGCATTTTACTGTTGGGCAGAGAACCGAGGCTGCGTGCCCTTCGGTCCCAACCTCTGCCCCACCAGGGCACCCTGTTTCCTGAGAAGCAGCACCCAGCTAGTGGAACACAGGGCCGGCCGCGGTGGCCCCAGCGGCCAGCTTTAGAGAAGAAACCTGGTGGGGCTCTCTCCAGTGGACTGGGGTCAAGCGAGGCCCAAGGAGGGGTCCAGGTGGACGCCACCCTTCTCCATCTGACACCCACTTATGCCTTGCTTCTCCTCTCCCCAGCTTGGCCTGAATGCCGCTTTTTCCTACAATGCTTCTGTCGGCCGGCCTGTGTGGGGTCCCGCTGGGACCTGCAGGTGGGAGGGGGAGGCAAGAACAGGCTGGCCCTCTGGTCCGTCCTCAGGGCCTCCTCAGCAGCACAGCCGCAGGTCAGCGGGCTCCGTGGGCTGTGGCTGATTTGACCTCTCCCAGGTCTGGGAGGCTGGCTGTAGAGGCAGGCGTTGGTGAGGGCAGGGGACGGGCTGTCCTGGACTGTTTGACAGCTAGACCCGGAGCCTCTCAAGTCAGTGTCCCTCCCTCATTGTGCTGGGTGGGGGCGGGGAGGGTACCCCAGCACCTGGCCTGTGCTGGGCACTCATTTGATGTTTATCAAGTGAAGGGAGGGAGGGAGACAGGAGCGGATGAGGGGAAAGCCTTCTCCAGAGCCAACCTCACTCTGGCTGGGCGGCTCCCCTGCACAGACCTCACTGCATCCTCCCGAACCGGGGCTGGGGCTTGGCGTGGCTTCTGGGAGGCCCCAGGCCCCCAGGCCCCCAGGGCTCTGCTCCGGGCCCTGCAACCTGGGCTTGGCCTGCTCCTCCTCGTCCCAAACACCACCATCCCGGACCCTGTTCCCCATTTATCCAACCCAAGGACAGGGCCTGCGTCTTGCCCAGCTCCTCCCTCTCTCCTTCCCCACTGCCAAACCTGAAGTGGCTCAGGGCTGTGTTCCTCTTCTGGTTTCCTATTTCTATCCTACTTCTGTCTCTGGCATCTCTGGGCCCCGGCTGTCGCAGGACTTGGTTAATCTTATAACGACTATAGGCGGCAGGTGCTGTTTTACAGGTGGGGAAACAGAGGCCCAGACTGGCTCAGTGATCTGCCCAAGGCCACACAGCGCTCTGCGGAGCTCAGAGCAGGGGGGCCCGTGGGACTGGCCACTGTCAGGCTGGCCTCAGGAGGAGCAGCCTGGGCCTGGGGCCGCCCGGCCGTGAGCACCTTGCTGTCCCCACTCCCCCATCCCATGCCCCTTCCCGGCATCCACAGGAGTGTCCCTGCCAGCCCAGCCTCTCCTCCCAGCCCCACGCCTGCCTTTGGGCGTCTGGGAGGAGAGTCAGGAGGAAAGGGGTGGGAAGGAGGGAGACAGCAGGAGGTGCGTGGGGTGGGGAGGCGCTTCTGTTTGGGGGGCTCTGAGGAGACAGACGCAAGAGCAGCAGGTCCGGTGTGGGCAGGAGCCAAGGCGGAGGAAGCCTGCTAGGAGCACAGCCTGAGAGGTGGCAGGGTCTGGGAGCCTGGCGGGGCCCCTGGACGCCTCATGTTCTCTGCTGGCCTCGGCCACCTGGATGCTCGGAGTGGAAGGACTCAAGGGGGCCCAGAAGCTCCTGTCTGGCCTGACCCTGGTCTCGCCTCCCGTTGGCTGGCCTCCCCCGTGCGGCTGGCCCTTGTTTGGACCATGTGACCTTCCTCAAACCCAAGCCCCTCCCACTGCCACGGGGGCCACGTGCCCCCACAGCACCTCCGTGCAGACACCTTCCACCTCCAGACTGGCCTTTCCCCCTCTCTCACTTGCCCTGAGACTGGCGGCTTCCCAGCTCCACACCTCTGCGTGTCAGTCCGTCCGCTGGGACACCTCTTCTTTGCTCCATGTCCGGCAAACTCCTATCTATGTGCCAAGCCCCAACTCCTATGCCCCTTCCTCTGCAAGGCCTGACTGAATACCGCAGGTGGAAATGGGCTGTTGCCACTGGGCACCTGTCTTCTCGAGTGGCTGTCCGTTTATGACCGTCTCCCTGCCAGGCTGTGAGCCCCAGGGGCACAGACTGCCTCATGGTCGTTCAGTCACTCGGTCATGCCGACTGTTTACGACCCCATGGATCGCAGCAGGCCGCCTTCCATGTCCTTCACCATCTCCGGGAGTTTGCTCATGTCCACTGAGTCAGCATGCCATCCAGCTGCCTCGGTCACGTCTTTCTCTCCCTTTCTCAAGCTAATGGGGGACAGTACATTCTGGGTGCTCGGTTATCATATGCTGAATAAATGAATGAGTCAGATGGAGACAGCCTGTCATGGGGAGGGGGGCGTGGGCTGCACAGGATTCAGGAGTCCATGTCGTTCCATCCTGTCTTCCCAGCAAGACAGGCTCCAGCAGAAACTCGACTTCCGTGCAGCCTCCACCATCCTGCCTGGCCCCGGGTCCCTCCCCACGTGACCGTGGGCAGCAGGAGGCCAAGGAGTCACGCAGAGCAGCGTGAGCCTCGGGCAGAGCCGGCCCCTTGAGAGGGGCGCCCTGTGGACCCGCAGGCGCCCGGCCCTTGTGCGGGTGGCCGTGCGCCGAGCTGGGCTCCACAGCAGTCGTCTCAATCTACCTGCTTGACTCCGGGTTTTCCGGCTCTGGGGGTGACAGGTGCATGCCCAGGGGTCAGAGCCGGGTCCAGGGTTCACCGCACACAGCGGGCGAAGCCCCTCTGCCCCCACACCCTGCAGCCTGCCTTCTCCCCTCCGTGGGCCTGCAGCCACACCGCGGTGCCCCGCGGAGGAGCCGCTTCCGCAGGCACAGTCGGGCCACCCCAGCTTTGCTCTGACAGGGGTGCCCGTGCCTCCTGCCTGGGTCGCTCATGAGTGCTTGGATTTAGGCGGCCACAGCGGGGCTGTCCCCTCCTCGGCCTACTCGTCCCGCTGCTACCGTGTCCATCCCTGGGTTCTGCCAGTGCAGCCTGCGTGCTACCTACCCCCTCCGCCCCGAGCCCACTGCCCCCCATCCAGCCCCGCCCTCTGGCCACTCCCATAGCCCCTCTCACACCATTTCCCCAAGAGCACCCAGGGTCCTCCGTCCCTCTGCTGCCTCCCCAGGAAGCCCTCCCAGGCTGCGCCAGCCCCGTGGCAAGGGCCACCCCAGCTTGCCTGTACCTCTGGACCCTTCATCTTTGGTCCCCACACCAGAGCACACAGGCAATACCACAGGTACTGAGCTCTTCACTAAGCCCTGGGCACCCTGTAGTGTCTGACCCTAATGGTGACAGATCCGGCCCCCTCCACTCCAAAGTCCCTGAGCCTCCATTTCCCACCACGCAAGCCTCTGCATCCCAGCCCCCCCCTCCCCCGGGACCCGTCTCTGCAGGCTGGTTGGGGGCATGCGGCAGAGGTGTCTGGGGGAGGGCAGGTGCAGCCTTCTCTCTGGCCTGGAGCAGGAGGGGGCCTTCCAAAGGGATGGCCGGGCAGGGGCCGCTTCCTGATTCTCCTCCGGGAAGGGTTGTACTGCTTTTGTCCCAATAACCCCTGGACTCAGCATTAAGGCTGCCCCCCTTGATGGGCAACCCTGGCTCTGATCCGGCCCCTGGGAAACTTGCTTTGTCCTAGAAGGGGCTGCCCCCATTCCCACCTGCCATCGCCTCCATAGCTTCGAAGCAGAGGCTTCGGTGCCCACGTATGGCCCGGTCCTCAGCTCAGCCCCTCCCCAAGAGGCCTCGTCGCCATGGAAATGGCACCAGCCTCCAGGAACCCCCGGGACGGAGGCACTGATTCAGATCTGGGGTCTCTGAGGACCATGCGTCCTCCAGGGTCAGTGCCCTCCATGCGGCCAGGGGCTCAGCGCTCCCCCATGGGGCCTGAGGGCTATCAGGGTGCTCACAAGCCCCCCTGTGACACATCCCCAGGGCCCGTTCTGGTGCTTCGTCCAGTAGCAAACAGTTCTGCTGAAAGTCTGAAGGGTTGGCAGGGAGAGCGAGACCCCTGTGTGTCCCTCCAGCCCCAGAGCCTGGGCTGGGCTCCGTCAGGGTCATCTGTCCCCCCGAACAAGCAGAGGTCAGAGGCCCCGCAGGCCCTGGTTGGGAGCAGTGGGCACGCGTGGAGAGAGTGGACAGAGGACACGGCCCATCCCCCAGGGTTGCAGCCTTCCCCACTCGGGGAGCCGCATCCTGGGGGGCTGCTCCTCTAGCCCGGCTCTCTGGGCTAGGAGACTGGCCCACAGATCGAGGTCTGGGGCTAGCTGCACACAACTCCCTCCCCTCCCCGCAAGCCCCGGGGCCCACTTCTCCAGGGTGCTGTTGGCTGGGGGACACGCGGTAGAAAACCCCCAAGTGACCGCCCTGTGGGGTTACCCCCGAGTTCCTCACGGCCCTTGCGGGCACCTGCAGGGCTCCAAGGGCCCGGGTCACTCTTCCCGGTGCGCTTATTCACCCTCCTGCTTCCCCCAGCCTTAAGCCACCTGCAGGCCTGCCCAGCCCAGCCCTCTATCCGTTGGGGGGCAGGGTGCGCAGCTCTGAGCTTCCCTCAGCCCCAAGAATCGGAGCCACGCTGCTGGGCAGCGATTCCCTCCAAAGCCTCCCAAATGCCCCCTGGAAGCCTGCGATGCCCTCTCTGAATGGGCAGAGGGCCCCCGGGGGAGCGAGCCCCTTAGACTGTTGCAGCAGACCCTGTTGCGGAGCTGCCCTGTCCTGGGGTGCAGGGCAGGGTAGGGGCTTCCACCAGTCTTCCAACCTCTGAAGGGGCTGGGGACACAGGCAGGGGGAACAGGCTGCTCCCGGAGGCCCCGGCCACGCCCCGGAGGCGGCAGTTGGTGTGGTCATGCCCCCAGCTGCCCTCCTGGTGTGACCAGTGGAGATGCCACTAGTATTGAGAGGGGGCCCCGACCTGGGCCTGGATGGGTTCCTGCTCTCTTGGGGGCTGAGAGCCAAGGCCGAGGGTTGGGGAGGTGAGGGAGGGACTGCACGTTCTGGAAGGAACCAGCGAGCCCAAACCCATGGAATGAATGCAGTTGGGCAGCACCCAGTGCCGGCAATGGGGACGGGCACCCAGTCCTGTCTGCAGCCAGTGTGAGAGGGCACAGGGCTCCAGGAAGAGGCACCCAGGGGTGGCAGGGCCTGTCCTGGGTTCGCCACCATCTCCAGGACCTGTCCGTGTCTGGATCAGGTCCTCCTGGTCCCCAGAGAAGCAGACTCAGGGCCATGGAAGTCCCCTAACTGCCACTGGCAGCAGTTGGAAGATGGAATTGTTAGGTGGGGTGGCTGTTGGGGAAGAAGGAACTGTGGCTTTGGGAGCCCTGGGACAGGACTGGACTCAGAGGCATCTCTCAGGAGGTACCCACCCACCCACGCCAGCCCTACCCGTCCCCCTTGGGGCTCCCAGCATTGCCGGGCCTCCCACTGCCTGCTGTCCTTTGGGCTGTTTGGCTCAGAGAGTGATGCCCGCCTGCCAGCAGGGGTGATGTGCACAGTGACCCCACGTTGACTGTCCTCGGTGGGCCCTCCAGACCTCCGGACAACCTGGAGGCCCTGCACGCACTGCTCCTGGCCGGGGCTGGTGGGTCCTGCCGTCATGTGGCCAGGCTCTGCCCCCACCCTGTGAATTCATAAAGTCCTCAAGCCCTTAGCGAACACGTTCCTCACTGCTCTGCCAGCCACCAGCAGGTGGAAGTCCGGACTACGCGGACCCAGGCTGCCCTGCGGGGTCCTGACTGACCATGGGCACCACCTCTGCCCCTCAGACGTCCACAGGGTGGGCAGCGAGTTTGTCCCCAGCCAGCCCCCATCGAGGCCTGAGGCCTGAGTCCTCCGTCGTGTTCTCAGGGAGCTCCGGGAGGTCAAGCCCCTGGACCCCCAGAGCTGGCCAAGTCCCTCCTCCGGTGGTAATGTCCACTGACTCGTCTTTTTCTTTTATTCTTAAACCTCAAGTCACCTTTGGTTTTAAATAGGCACTCTTTTTTTTTTTATAAGGGTAATCATTCTCATTGCAGACAAGTCGGAATTTGAAGAGTACAGGGAAAAACCACCCAAAATCCAACACCCAGAGGTAATGGTTAATTTTAAATTAGAATCATACGGCTTTTTCACTGCACACGGGACCCTGAGCAATTTCTCACGTCATTAAATCGTCTTCAGAAAGATGATTTTTAATCACTGCCCGTTCTTCCTGTGTTTTTGAACATGTGTGGCTATTTTAAATGGGAGAAGATTCCTTGAGTAGAGAATGGGATCCTCTGTGTGCTCCTGGGGTCCTATCAGAGACTCCCCTCTCGGGGGCTGTCATCAAAATTTCAAGTGATCTCTCCGTGTGAATAGCAGCTTCTGGATGCTATTCCATTGGCTGCCGGGAGCTCATATCTGAGCCCAGGGTGGGGTCCTCCCCGCACCTGACCCTGTGTGTTTGGGGAGGCTCTTCTCTTCCAGGAACCTAAAGCACTGGGGAGACAGATTGAAGGCAGATCGGAACAGGGAAGAAAGGGAGGCCCAGGCTTGGAGATGGGGAGGGCAGAGGGGTGAGGGAGTGGGAACACAGGGCTGGGAGGCAGGAATGCCCCAGGCAGCAGCGCCCTTGTAAAAACGTGGGTGGCAGTGCTGTGACAGGGCCAGGAACTGCCCTGGCCTTTGTGGCCCTTTGGGGGAGGGCGCTGGGGGCCCGCAGTGGACAAGATGGCAAAGAGGGGCGTAATCCTGCCCTCTGGCCAAATTGTCCCCTCTGGGGCTAGTCAGCCTGGGCCCTCTAGCTTTACCTCCTTGGGGCACTGCCCGTCTGCTGACTTTGGTCTGGTCTTACCTCCCCAGGAGGCCCCAGACTCTCTCCCAGTGTCACTTCCTACATGGAAGGGGCCGCAGTGGCCTTTCCATCCTCCATGAAAGTGGTTTGGGGGACCAGCTTGCAGATGAGGGGTTCAACCGCCCAGAGAAAACTGTCTCCTCTAAACAGCAACAGCCCCCCCAGCCCAGCCAAAGCCAGTAGCTGGTGTGCTGGTCAGGAGGGTCTTTGTGCAGCAAGCGCTTCTGCGGGGGAGGGGGGCTGAGGGGGAACACTAAGGGTCACAGGAGAGCAGTGACTGCTGGACCACTAGGGAGGGGGCCCTGAAGGGCATGGCTGGGGCGCAGGGGAGTGGGGACAGGGCCCAGCCCATGGGGGCCTCGGGGGAGTGACCCGTGAGGGGCTGGGGCCAGGAGGGTCTGGACTGGAAGGGCTGGTCAGGTGTGGTTCCTGGCGGGGGGCTGGGATGGAGGGTGGGCTGGAAGGGGGGAGAGGTGGGAGGCAGAGGAGACCCTGAGGCTGGCAGGAGGAGGTCCTGAGCCGCAGGCCAGGTGCAGCAAACTGCAGGCCCTGGGAATCAGGGCTGCCCGCGCCCATCCCAGGGGCTGGGTGGGGGGGTCGGGGGCTAGATGCCAGGCGTTCTGCTGGGAGTCTGGTTGCAGTCCCCACCTCTGTGACCAGGGAGGGGGTTGGGTCGTGGTCCTTGGGAAAACACCTGAGCCGCCCCAAAGCCCGCCCCGTGCTGTGGGGACGAGCTGGTGGGCGGGATGGAGCTGGTGGGCGGGGACCGAGCTGGTAGGAGGCTGAGGAGAGGGGCGGGGGGCGGCCAGAGCCTGAGGTCAGGCCACAAATAGTAGAGGGGCATCAGGATGTGCGAGAGGGCTGGGCGCCTGGGGACAGAGGAGCCAGGGACACTTTTGGGGAGTCCTTAGGAAAGAGGCTGGAGGCGAAGGGAGCAGGGGCCTGGTGGGGTGCTGGGCACGGAGGTCCCGCCTCCCAGGGCGGGGCTACACATTTGGAGGGAGGAACACCCGCCCACTCTGCAGTCACTGCCTGGGTCCAGGCCAGTGGGGGCCCCAGGGGGCCTCCAGGAGGCCACGAGCCAAGGTGGCAGCCTGTGGTTAGAGACGGAGGCGCGTCAGAAACGCAGATTCTGCTGTCCTAGCGTCCACAGGCCCTGGCTGCCCCTCACGCTGGGCGCCCCTGGAAGTTCAGGCAGGGATGGAGTCCCCCGGGGTCGGCACTGCTCCCAAAGCGTGTGGTCTGCCCGCCTAGGCCCAGAGAAGGGGGTCAAGGTCTGATGGTGGCCGGTCTGGGCGCAGTGGACCCCAGGAAAGTCCCGCTGAGCTCCTGTGGCCCGTCCTTGAGGCCCGCACGCCTGACTGTCCCTGTGGGGGCCACGCCTGTGCTGTGCATGTAAGGGCGGGGGGCAGGTGGTCCCTGCCACATGGACTCTGCACTTGGAATCACAGAGCCTCTGGGGTGGGGGCCTGGGGGGCAGACTGGGGCCCAGGGGCCCTGGAGGACTGGTAGAGTTGGGGGGGAACCTCAAATGTTGGCCCAAGTTAGGAACCAGCCCCTCCTCCTCCCCAGGTGCCGTGGAGGCCTCGGAGCTGCTGACGGGGCGTGGGGGGCCTGGCCTGGGCTGGGGTGGCTGACAGACGAGGAGCTGGCCGCGCTGGCCCTGTTCCTGCAGGTGTGAGAGAGGCTGCCCTCTGCCCTCCCAGGACCCGTCCTCCCGGAGCGCCATGGCAGTCGCACCTAGCGATGGCTTCCACCGCCCCTCCTGGCGGTCCAACCGCCTCTCGCCTGAGGCGCAAGAGCTGGACTTAGGTGAGCAGGGCTGAGCGGGGCCTTGGGAGGCCTGCTGAGCTGTCCCTCCCGGGCCTTGGTTCCCGTCCCCATGGCCAAGTGTCAGCCCCACACAGCCCCTCCCCTCGGGGGTTCCCTCCAGACACTGTGTGGGTGAGCAGCAGGCGGAAACTTCTGGAAGGGCTTCAGCAGTCTACCAGGGGCTGGGCCGACCTGCGGAGCTCACCCCACACCCTGCTCTCCCCGTCCCCCGAGGCCGCCAGGTCCCCGCTCCATGCTGCCTGTCCTGGGGTCCTGGGGTCTCGCCCCTTCGAGGGAGGCACAGGGTGGCGTCACCCCTCGCCGTTGCCCGTCAGGGTCTGGGGGCACAGAGCTGGCCCGAGAGCCAAATGAACACAACCGTTTTGTGTCAGTCTGGGGTTCCGGTGCCTGGCGGGTGCAGACCCTCAGCAAGCGTTCAGTGAGTGAGTCGGTGAGCCTGCGGGGGGGCAGGCAGCTCCCCCGTGCTGGTCAGAGCCAGCGGTGCACGCCCCCCGCAACAGGAGCACTCAGTGAGGCGGGGCCCCGGCGGTGGGTGCCACCTGGCGGCTTCTCAGAGCAGGCTGGGGAATGTGGGGGCCTGCAGGAGGCAGGGGACGCGGGCACCGTGGGGCCCACGCCGCCCATGACCACCTGACCCAGGCACGCGACCTGTTTCATTTCCCGCAAACACTGGCTTCGCAGCCCTCTGCTTTTCTGATGGAAGAAGTCTTGATTATCTGTGGCCATTTGGAAACCGGTCTTCACTGCTATCACAAAGCCTTTTTGTGCCCATGAGAGAAGCACTCCTGTCTCTGAGTGGTCTGAACGTACTTGTCATTTGCACTTGAGAAGAGTTGCTAGATCACTTTCCAGGAGGACAAATTGCCGCCCCCACCCCTGCAGTACGAGGGCGTCTCTCTGCACACTCTGCTTATCTCTGTCTCGATGACAGGAAAGACCCTCTTCCCTGGTTTTAGTCTGCGGTCCTTTCATCACTGGTGAGGCGGCCGGGGCTTCATTTATTGGCCAGCAGCTCCATCCTCTATGTCTGTATTCCAAAGGATGGTGCAAATCCTTACCGACTGACTGACAGGTGTATGGAGAGTGACCTTGGTTACAGAGGTCACAAGTGTGTTTTCAGTGTTTACTGGTGGGTTGTGATGCTGCCCGGGGCCCCGAGTCCTTGTCGCTGACTCTGAAAGCCCCCTCCCTCTGGTTTCTGCCTTCGCGCCGTGTGTAGAAAGCCTTCTCAGGTCCCAGGATTCCGAGGCCCCAGCTCCTCAGTCTCCTCTGTATGTTTAGGGTTGTAGTTTGGAAATGCAGCTATCAGGACGGGCTGCCCTTTCCTCGGGCGGGCGCAAGGAGCAGGGTCAGGGTCCAAGTTAGGTTTTGGCCCCGCGAGGGTGGCACTCGTCGCCCCCACCTCTCCTGTAGGGGGTGCCCCATGGGCCCCTCTCCTGGACTGGGCTCTGGCTCTTCTCCCTCCTCCAGGTGGAGTCTCAGCCTCGGGGGAGGTGTCTGCCCTCCAAGGGGGTTTTCAGAGCCTCCTGGCTGTGCTCACTCGTCTGTCCCGCAGGTGCCTTATGCACCAGGCGGTTGGGCTGCTGTGACTTTGGGACCCAGCCGGTGCAGGGGCCCTGAGGCCTGGGCTCCTCTGTGTCCCTGCACCACTGCCTCTCTGCCTCTCCGCGTTCTGCAGACCTCTCAGGCAGGATGGTGGCGGAGAAGCCCCTGTGCCACAGCCCGCCCTGGGAGGAGGCTGTTGTCAGCAAGATCAGGACCATGACAGTCTCAGAGAGGTGCCGCATGCTGCAGTCCATTCTCTGCTGCCTCCAACAGGACAGCCAGGTGGGCGCTGAGTTCCACCCTCTGCCCCGGGGTGGGGGGCTCCCTCTCCACCCTCTGCCCTGGGGGGGCTCCCTCTCCACCCTCTGCCCTGGGGGGGCTCCCTGTGTACCCTCTGCCCCGGGGAGGGGCTCCCTCTGTACCCTGTGACCTGGGGGGACTCCCTCTCCACCCTCTGGCCTGGGGGTGCTCCCTCTCCACCCTCTGCCCGGGGGGGGGGCTCCCTCTGTACCCTCTGCCACGGGGGGCTCCCTCTCCACCCTCCACCCCAGGGGGCTCTACACCCTCCACCCTGGGGGGGCTGCCTCTGTACCCTCCTCCCCGGGGGGCTCTGTACCCTCCACCCCAGAGGGGTGCTCACTCTGTACCCTCCACCCCGGGGGACTCCCTCTCTACCCTCTACCCCAGGGGGCTCTGCACCCTCCACCCTGGGGGGCTGCCTCTGTACCCTCCACCCCGGGGGACTCCCTCTCTACCCTCCACCCCAGGGGGCTCTGCACCCTCCACACTGGGGGGCTCCCTCTGTACCTTCCACCCTGGGGGGGTGCTCACTCTGTACCCTCTGGCCCGGGGGGCTCCCTTTGTACACTCCACCCCGGAGGGGTGCTCACTTTGTACCCTCCCCCCTGGGGGGCTCCATCTCCACCCTCTACCCTGGGGGGCAGCCCCTCCCCACTCTGCCCTGGGGCCTCAGAGTCCACTCCACCCGCTGCAGTCCTGACATCCCTGACCCCCGGGCATGTTCAGGGGAAGGTTTCCAGAGGCAGGAGGGAGTCGTGATGGGCACACATGAGGGCAGGTTGGTGCCTGTCAGCTGAGCGAGGGCCCGGCCCCCTCAGTGACCTGGATCCATTCGCTGCTGCCCCTGGGCCCCTGGGGGCTCCCGAGGACTGAACTTTGCTGGTGCCCCTCTGAGGACACAGGAGACGCTGTGCTCAGGACTCCGCGAGGGTCTCAAGCTGACGTGGGGGTGGAACCAGTGCTTCCCTGACGCGCCCCCCTGCTCCAGCCCTCTGTCCAGTGTGAAGGCCTGGAGGCCTGCGCTGACAGAGCGGGGGGAGCAGCACAGCTCAGCCCAGCCTCCTGGTGGCTGCTGACCCACGCACAGGAGCCCGGCTCGGGAGTGGGTAGAGCGTCCAGCCAGGGGAACAGCCTGTGCAGAGGCCCTGATCCCTGGAGACAGCGAGAGGCCAGCCCCGCTCACCAGCCGTGATAAGGGTTTAGCCTCCGTCCTGTGGGTAGCTGGCCACCAGAGCCCACGCTAGGGTGGGTGTGGCTAGAATCCACCTGGAATGAGTCCCTTGGAGGGTTGTTGGAGGGCTAGCAGCCCCCACCCTCTGCTTCCCCTTTCTGGGATGGGCTGTGTGTTCTCTGCCCACTCGTGAGGTCACCGCAGTCCCTGAAGACCCCCGGTGGCAGGCCTGCTGGGCCCGTCTGTCCTGTGCGCTCTGGTCTCGGGGCACAGGGGGTAGCTGGCGAGCACTCTGCTCTGCCTGCAGCTCGTGGAGAAGGTGCAGGTGTCAGATGCCAGGATCCAGGAGGTCCTGGAGCCCTTGAACCTGGACTTCAGCTCTCCTCTGGAGAAGGTCGGTCCCACGGTCACCCCCAGACCCTCCCCTCCTCAAAGGCCGACCCAGGCTGGGAAGTACTGGGAAGGCAAGGGGCGGCCCTGCTCACGCCTTGGCTGCTCCAGGACCTGAGCCCAGGGCAGGAGAGGCGGCCAGGCCCCAGGGACATGGGCCTCGGGGCGGCAGTGCCCCTGAGTGTGCAGCCGCTGCACGTGGGCCCGGCCCGTCCAGGCCTGGGTCTGCCTTGCCTGCCCCTCCCGGGCCCTGCACTCTCACAGCGAGGGGGGCACCCGGTGATGCTGGTCCGTTCAGGTCATGCTGCCTAGTGCAGCATGTACTAATTTCCATCAAGAGAAAAATGCTGGGGCTTCTAGAAGATTCTGAGTGCAGCCTCCACCTCACCTGAGGGGGAGTGAGGGGCAGAGGGGCCTGGCTCTGCCGGGGGTCCCTGGGATGAGCAGGCCGGGAGGCTCAGCACGGAGCTCGGAGCGGGCGCCCACCAGCCCCGCACAGAAAGTGCGCTCTCCCCCCGCCCTAGTGCTTTCTCTTCCACCTGTATGGCGTGATCCTCAGGGAGAGTGCTGACAGCAACATGGTGAGGAAGCACCTGGTCCAGCTCCTCGAGCTGTCCCACCAGTCGTCCAGCGACCGGGAGGTGGGTCGGAGGCCCCAGGCACCCCAGCCCCTCGGGCTCCATCAGGCCCGTGGGCCGGGCCCCCCTCCCGCTCACCTGGATGCTTTGTGACCAAGATCCACGCCGCCCTCCCCATGGGGACTCTGTGACTCTTAACAGCACCCCAGCCCTTTTGCAGTAAACAGGGGCCCCCGGTGCAGGCGCTGACTGTGAGAGTGGGGACTGCCCAGGGCATGTCCGCGCTCCATCCTGGCCGGGCAGCCCAAGGGTGCAGGTTATCTCACAGGCACAGGCTGCGTCCTTGGGAGGGGTGGGTGGGCTGCAGGGCGCTGCCCTCGGGGACGGGTTCGTGAAGGGGTCCTCTGGCCCCCAGGGCATCTCGCTGGCCGTGGGCATAGCGTCCACCTCTCACCTGGAGCAGGTGTGGGGCAGGCTGGAGCACCTGGGCCGCACCAGGTTCCTGAGGTCTGCGCTGCTGTCCCCGGACAGCCAGGTAGGAACCGTGGCATGGAGGTGGGGAGGGTGGGGGCCTGGAGCGCGTCCCTGGTCACTGGTGCTGTCTGAGCATCAGTTTGCTCATGGAACCTGGGGAGGTGAGTGGTCCCACCCAGCCACCTTCCTGAGGGGCTGGAGGTAGGGACTCAGGCCTTCCTATCCTGGCAGGCCAGGCAGATATGAGCCTTGCCCCGGGGGCCCCACACATGGGGCTCCAGAGCCTGGGTCGGGCTAAAGGTCAGGGGCCGAGGGGCCTACCCTGACCACAGGCAGTGTGTATGGCCCCGGCCACGCCCTCGCTAAGGCACCAGGCCTGGGAGCCACGCTGAGTGGCTGCACTTTACCTGCCTACCCTGCCCGGGTGCCTCTGCCCACAGAAGACGGGCTGCTCCAAGGAGCCGGGGTCCTGCCAGGGTGGGTCGGGGAGCAGAGGGCTTGGCGGGCCCTTCCCAGCGCCCGCGGCCCCGCTCCTGACCGTGCTCCCTGCCGTGGCAGCTGGAGTCAGACCTGCACTGGAGGTGGGTGAGCAGCACCGCCCTGCTGTGCTACGGGCAGATGGCCGTGCACGCCGGGAAGCAGGTCCTGCCCTGGGTGGACAACATCGCTTCCAGGATGGCGTACTACTTCTCCTGCAGCAGCCTCGTGAGCCCCGCCAGGCCTCGGGCAGCAGGGCGGGGGGCCGTGAGCGTGTGTGCACATGCATGTACTGTGCGTGCGTGTGCACGAGTGTCGAGCAAGCCACCCCTTCCAACGTCCAGTCCTTGTGTCCACCCCCTTGCCCATCAGTTGGTTGCACTGATGACGCTGGAAAGCAGGGCCTGGTGGGGAGTCAGTTCTGAAAACAGGGGAGCAGGGGCTGAGTGTGAGGCATCGTGGCCTGGGCTTTGTGTCCTTTCCTCACCAGCGGCTGACCTCTGACCCCAGCCCACTCTGAACCCTGACCCTGGTTGCACACTGAGTGCCGACCTCAACCTCAGAATGACTTTCAGACCATCACTTCTTTTTCTCAAAAGTGTCAGTGAGTGAGAGTGAGGACAGGCCAGTGCAGACTTCCCACGGAGGGCTCCAGGCCTTGTAAGCCAGGCGGTGTGTGTGCGAGTGTGTTGTATGTTGTATGTGAGTGTGCCTGTGGTCTGTGTGTTGTGTGTGCCGTGTGCACAGCTGATGTTCATGTAGGTGCACTAGTGCATGCTGCGTGCTACATGTTTTGCAAGCTGTCAGCGTTGCATGTGTCATGTGTGTTATGCATGCATGTGGGCAGTTTCTGTACATGTGTGAATTTTGCGTGCATGTGTTATGTGTGGGTGTGTGTGGCAGTGGATATGCCGTGTGTGCAGTGTGTGTCTACATTGGGTGTGCAGATGTGCTGAGAGCTCTGTTGTGTGTGCTATCTGCGTGTGCTGTGTGTACATTGCACGTGTGGTGTCTGTGCTGAGAGCTGTGTTGTGTGTGTTGAGAGCTGTGTTGTGTGTGCCATCTGCTTGTGCTGTGTGCATTGCACGTGTGGTGTGTGTGCTGAAGGCTGTGTTGTGTGTGCCATCTGCATGTGCTGTGTGCATTGCACGTGTGTGTGTGTGCTGAGAGCTGTGTTGTGTGTGCTATCTGCGTGTGCTGTGTGTGCATTGCACTTGTGGTGTGTGTGCATTGCGCGTGTGTGTATGCTGTAAGCTCTGTTGTGTGTGCTATCTGCGTGTGCCGTGTGTCTCTTGCACGTGTGCTGTGTGTGCATTGCACGTGTGTGTGCTGAGAGCTCTTGTGTGTGCTATCTGTGTGTGCTGTGTGTTCATTGCACGTGTGGTATGTGTGCATTGCACGTTTGGTGTGTGTTCTGAGAGCTCTGTTGTGTGTGCTATCTGCGTGTGCTGTGTGTGCATTGCACGTGTGCTGTGTGTGCATTGCACGTGTGGTGTGTGTGTTGACAGCTCTGTTGTGTGTGCTATCTGCGTGTGCTGTGTGTGCATTGCACGTGTGGTGTGTGTGCTGAGAGCTGTGTTGTGTGTGCTATCTGCATGTGCTGTGTGTGCATTGCACGTGTGCTGTGTGTGCATTGCACGTGTGTGTGCTGAGAGCTCTGTTGTGTGTGCTATCTGCGTGTGCTGTGTGTGCATTGCACGTGTGTGTGTGTGTGCATTGCACGTGTGGTGTGTGTGCTGAGAGCTCTGTTGTGTGTGCTATCTGCATGTGCTGTGTGTGCATTGCACGTGTGGTGTGTGTGCTGAGAGCTCTGTTGTGTGTGCTATCTGCGTGTGCTGTGTGTGCATTGCACGTGTGTGTGTGTGCTGAGAGCTCTGTTGTGTGTGCTACCTGCATGGGCTGTGTGTGCATTGCACGTGTGTGTGTGCTGAGGGTGCGTCCTCTATCGTGTCTGTGTGGAGCTGCTGTGCGCGCTGTGTGCGCGCTGTGGGCGTGCTCGCTGTGTGGGTGCTGCCTGTACATGGGCCAGGCAGGTTGAGCGCCTGCTCACCCTGAGCCCCCGGCGGGGCTCCGGTCTGTCCGCCTGGGCAGGACAGCACCCTGAAGGCGAGCTTCCTCTCGGCCTCCATCATGCTGGTGAAGGCTCTCAGTCAGGAGAGCAGTGCCCGGAGCTACAAGTTCACGCAGACCCCGGAGTTGATCCAGTGTCTCCTGGTCAGTGACCCCGGGGGCCTGTGCGGGGATGGAAGGCCGGGCAGGCAGGTGGGCACCTCCCCCATGCTGGCTCCCACCCGCCCCCCAGTGCATCCTGGAGAAGGAACCCAACTTCCTAGCCAACCTCTTCCGGCAGAAGATCATACTGGTCATCATGGAGCTGAGGTAATGTCTCTCGGGGTCCAGGAGCGAGGACAGTCAGGCCTCTGAGTTCGGGTGGGGGTCAGTGTGTGAGGAGATGAGAAAGATGTGACTGAGGGCAGGAGCCCCTGGGCCTGGCACCAGAGGCTGAGCGGAGCCCAGGGGCCACCGGGTCAGGGACAGTTAGGTTTCCTTTGCTTCTCGTCAAGGTCAAGGTTGATAACGTTGGCACAGACTGACGCCTGGCTGTGCTCAATGCTGAGCCCTGACCCTGGTCACACATGTTACATGTTTAGCCCTGACCCTGGTCACACTGACCTCTGGTCACACTCTGAACCCCACCCTTCTCACAGATTGACCCAGATCCTATTCACAGTGTTGATACTGACCCCGGGATCATCCCTCAGTTTTCTCACAGCAAACGTCACTGAACCCAAGAGAAGTGAATGAATGAGTTGGGATGGCCCTTCTGGTCCGATTGAGCTCCATGCTCCCCACGGCGCCCCACCCCCACCCCCACCCAGCCAGAGTCCCTTCCCTCACTTTGGACTGTGTCGGCCTCTGCCGGCCATCTCTTCCAGTCACCTACGGCCCCGGCTCAAACCCACAGTCAAGTCCAGAATCTTGCAGACCTGCCTGCAGAGCTTGTACAACCTCCCCCCTGTGGAGATGCTGAAGTCCAGCCTGCCGGCGCTGGAGCCGGCCCCAGACGTTCTGGTGACTGGCCCACTCCTGGGGTGGGGTTCCGGGTGCTGGGCCACGTGGGCGAGTGGGGGAACAGAGCAGGGAGTCCCAGGCTCATGTGCTTTTCAGCCCAGCTTCACACAGACTTGCTTTGACCTTGGAAAAACCCTGGGTCTTTGGGCTCAGTCCCCTCAAATGGGGCTCTGGTCTCCATGCCAACTGTGTTCCATGAGAATCAGAGGGTGCTGGGGCGAACGCACAGCCGGAGATGAGCAGCCAGGGTCTGCTCAGGCCCCAGGTCTGCTGCGCGTGGCATATGCTCCCAAGGTCCCAGCCCTGCCTGAAACACACGCTCACCACTCCACACACCTCACTCGGGCTCACCTACACCCTTGGCTCAGCTGTCACAAGCCCCGCCTGGAGCCGCTGCCAGCACGGGCACCTCCTTTTAAAGTTCAAATGAGTAGCCTTGCTCATTTTTTTCAAGGGGATTGATTATAGGTGCATCCAATCAGGTGACCATAACCCTTGGTTGTGATATACTCCTGTTGTTGGTCCATGATATTAGGTTTAGTTATTTACAGTAACAAAACATGTTGCCCCAAACCAAAGCTAGTACCTTGACAATAACCTATAAGTAACCATATGTTCCCCCATCTCATCTGCCTCCTACAGCAACAAGTTTTAAAAAGTTGAAGTCTAGTTGATTGACACTACTGCGTTAGTTTCAAGTGTATAGCAAAGTGATAGTTTTATATACGTGTGTGTGTGTGTATGTGTATATGTATACACGTGTGTGAATTATATATATTACACATGTATGTACACATGTACATGTATGCACATGCACATACATATAACATGTGCACATTATATGTGTGTGTATATATATATACACACACATACACACAGATTATTTTCCATTATAGGCTATTAGAAGATATTGAATCTAGTTCCCTGTTGAATAAGTAAATCTTTGTTGCTGATCTATTTTACGTATGGTAGTTTGTGTCAGTTAATCCCATACTCCTCATTTATCCCTCTCCCCTCCCTTCCCCATTTGGAAACCGTAAGTTTGTTTTCTGTAGATTCCGTAGGGTTTGATGCATGACTTCTGTGAATAAAGGCAGTTGACTTCTTCCTCTCCAATCTCGATGCCCTTTCTATCTCATTCTCTACTTTCAGCACACCCTAGAACCTTGAGATGGTGCTGGCCAGCAGTGATGAGGGCAGATGTCCCAGTCTTGCTCCTGATCTGATGGAGAACACACCTATCTTTACATTCAAGCATGCTGCTAGCTTCTTGTCAGGATGAAAAGCTTCCCTTCCATTCCTAGTTTACTGCGAGTGTTTATGAGGATGGAGGTTGGGCTTTGTCAGATGCTTTTGCTATATCTACTGTGATGATTGATTCTGATATGTTATATTCTCATTTTCACTTAGTTCAAATACTTCCTAATGTCAGTTTAGATTTTTGAAAAATTTGGTCTATGACTTATTCAGAAATATGTTAATTAGGTTCTAGTTTAATTCTTTTTTGTGTCAAAGAAAACACTTTACAGAAGTGTGAATCTTTTAGAATGCACTGGCCTGTGTCGCTAAACGTGCAGGGTGCCCTGACGGGCTGTGCATCCCGCTGTCCCTGGGGGATGCCCACAAACACCAGTCAGGTGAGGGCAGGGGCTCATGCTGTTTAAGTCTTCTGAGTACTCACCAAGTTTTGTCTCTTCTATCAGTGACTGAAAGGGGTGTGGAAATCCTGCAACAGCTGTGGTTGTCTCTCTCCTGCAGCTGTATCAAGTTTGCTTTGTTTATTTGAAATTCAGTTCACTTTGAAGCTTTATTCCACAAACACTTTGGACACCTGTCCTCCCGGGGAACAGACCCCAGCACCCTCATGGGACAACCATCCTTACTGCAGGTCTGCTCTTTGCTCTGGAGTCAGCTTTCTGGTGTTAATGGAGCTTGGATGTGTCAGCATCACAAGACTTGTTCCTGTTAACTTATTCGTGTCGCAATTTAAGGTGTCTTTTTTTTTTTTTTTTTTTTACAGGAAGCATGTAGTTGGGTCTTGCTTTTCTATCTAATCTGGCAGTCTTGGCCTTTACCAGGAGATGGTCATGTTAAACTAACTACACATCAAGATAGTTGGGTTAATGTGACCATCTGACTGCTGGTTTCAATTTGTCCTTTATCTTTTGTTACTCTTTTTCTGTTTTTGTTTTCTTTTCAAGTTTCCATTTTATCTGTGTTTTTGGCTTATTTGCAACGGCTCTTTGCTCTCTTATTGGTTATTTCAGGGCTTTCAGCAGACATCTTTAGCCTATTGCTATGCGCTTCCGGTGATGCTGCCCCACTTCACACGCGGGGGCTCCCAGCACCACCCTGGCTCCCCAGCCCCTGTATTCCAGTGCCGTGCCTTTGCGTCCACACGCGTTACCAAAGCATCGATGCTCTGTGTGCTTTAAACAGCCGGTTATCCTTCAGCAAGATTTAAATAATGAGAAATGTGTCTCATACTTGCCACCACAGTTCCGTTTCTGCAGGCCTTGATTTCTTTTTGTAGATTCAGATATTATGTTTCCATCCTACATCAGAGTCTTTTTGTCCAGAGACTTGCCTTTCAAAGATCTGACAGTGCCAGCATCTTGGCTGTCCTGTATCTGTGAAGGTCTTTATTTAGCTTTGGTTACTGAAGTGCATTTTCACTGGGTATAGAATTCAAAATTGGCGGGTTCCTCTTTTTGTTTTAGTGCTTTACACACTTGACCACTGTCTTATCACATAATTTTAGCCAAAAAAATAAAAATCTGCTGCCATCCTTAACTTTGTTCCTCCAATAAATAACAGGTCTTTTTTCCTTTGACTGTTCAATTGCTTTTTATTTTTATTTTTTGACACTTTCTCCTTAAGACTGCTTTTAAGCAATTCTGTATGGTAGAGCTTTTGTAATTTGCTTCATGTTCCTTGTGCTGGGAGTTTGTTGAACATCTGGAACTGTGGACTTATACTTTTCACCAAATATGGAGGAATTTTGGCCATTATTTCCTCACATACTCTCGTCACACACCCCACCCCCACGTCTTGGATGGGTCTGCTGGTACACGTATATTAGACTGCTTGAAGTTGACCTGCAGGTCACTAATATTCTTCTTACTTTCTTCTTTCTACCATTTTGGAACTAGAATTATATTTTTGTCAGGGTACTATGTTTCAAGTTTCACTAATCTTTGTTTTCTTTGACATCTCATCTGAATTTCATCCCATGGTGTGTTTTTTATCTCATACGTTTTGGTTTTCATCTTGAAAAGTTCTATTTGGATCATTTTTTCATATCTTCCTTGTCTTTATCTTACAAATTCAAGCTTTCCTCTAGTTTATTAACATGTGGAATACAGTTATAATAACTGTTTCAATGTGTTTGCCTACTAGCTCTATTATCTGTCATTCATGGGTGGATTTTGATTCATATTTCTCTTTCAATGTGGGTCATGTTTTCTTGCTTCATTGCATACCTGGTAATTTTTAAACAGATGTGAACCATCATAAATGAAGTTTGTTAATGTGCTGTGTATTTTTGTATTCCTATAATTATTTGGAGGCTTTGTTGTGATACACAGTTAAATTAATTGTAAGCTCTAAATCTTTTCAAATCTTAAAAAAAAAATCTTTGCTGGTGGGCTAGAGCAGCACTGATTCTGGAGTTCAATCTGCCTCAAAGACACCTCTGGACTCTGCCCTCTCCCCATGAATTAAGACATTCTCTACCCAGGCCAGTGTGTGCAGGCCCAGTCCCAGCATGCTGAGCTCTGGGGACCTTCTCTCCCACCCTGGAGGGGGGGTCCCACCTTCACCTGTTGAAGACGCCAGTTCTCTCTGTGCACCTCTCCCATCCCCGGCTCTCTGTCTCGTGGACGCCAGTGGCCTTGGCCTGCAGTGACACACCTCCACTGGGAGGGGGCACAGAGGGCAGACGGACCTGCCAGTGCTGGGCCCTCCGGCCCAGGGTCTGAGGGGAGAGGTGCTCATCACCTCTTTGATGCCCGTCCTCCTCTACAGCACTGAATAGCAACTCCGTCTCAAACTCGTTTAGGTATTTCTTTTTCTTCTTCAGTCAGTTTAGTTCAGCCGCTCAGTCATGTCCGACTCTTTGCAACCCCATGGATTGCAGCACGCCAGGCTTCCCTGTCCATCACCAACTCCTGGAGCCTGCTCAAACTCATGTCCATTGAGTCAGTGAGGCCATCCAACCATCTCATCTTCTGTCATCCGCTTCTCCTCCTGCCTTCAATCTTTCCCAGCATCAGGGTCTTTTCAGATGAGTCAGTTCTTCACATCAGGTGGCCCAAATATTGGAGTTTCAGCTTCAGCATCAGTCCTTCCAATGAATATTCAGGACTGATTTCCTTTAGGATGGACTGGTTGGATCTCCTTGCAGTGCAAGGGACTTTCAAGAGTCTTCTTCAACACCGCAGTTCAAAAGCATCAATTCTTGGGCGCTCAGCTTTCTTTATAGTCCAACTCTCACATCCATACATGACTACTGGAAAAACCATAGCTTTGACTAGACGGACCTTGGTCGGCAAAGAATTGTCTCTGCGTTTTAACATGCTGTCTAGGTTGGACATAGCTTTTCTTCCAAGGAGTAAGCGTCTTAATTTAATGGCTACAATCACCATCTGCAGTGATTTTGGGGCCCCTCCCCCCAGTTGTTCTCCTTAGAGTTTTACAAAATGCTCTTGCTTCTCTCCGACTGGCTCAGGATCAGGAACCAGGCCTGCTTTCTCCCGTTGTCTCCTGCAGGGGGTGTGGTACCCGCTCAGTACGCGCCCACTGAAGAAGACAATGGATACATGGCTAGTGAGCTGTCATTACAAGGGTGCCAACTGTATTTCTGGTTCCAATTTGCATTACAGCATAGACTGTCTCCTTTGATCCTGAGAAACCTTTGGTCCCAGGTGGCAGATTGCAGCATTACTACGCAGAGGAACAGCCGTGTTTCCCTCATTTCAACCAGGCTTTATTGAGTGCTTGCCGCAGTCATTCCCACCACTTGGCGTAATCTCGTGGCATGGACCACAGTGATGCAGTCACTTACTCATTCAACAATCACCCAGGGGCTCCTAGTGCCAAGTGCCGGCAGGTCTGTGGTTCGCCACCACACGAGTACTGGGGCAGGTCTGCATATGGCTTTGTGTCTGAGTTCACATATCCGGGAACATGAGCCAAAAAACATTCCCCGGGAGAAGCAAGAAGGGAAAAGGAGAGACAGCAGGACTCACACCAGGACGCGGGTTTGAGCAAACGGAGGAGGCAGGCCCTGGAGACCAGATCCGGGAGGTGGGAGGACCACAGGGAGCTGTCTAAGGAGCCAGAGTGGGTGCTGCCCACCCCCTGGTAGCACCCATGGCTTGTGGAGCCCTGTTTCCTCCTGGGGTCTTGGAGGCAGATCTGATACCCCCAGAGGCTATAACACGAAGAGTTGGCATCTGTGGGGGCATTCTGTCTGTGCTCACCCCCAAGGTGCCTGGTGGCAGCTGGGCTGACCAGCTACCCTCTGGCCACCAGGGGCTGTACCAGAAGTCCATGCAAGCGCTTGACCTGCTCCTCCAGGCCTTCATCTCTGAGAACGAGAGCATGGATGAGATCTGCTTCCTCCTGCAGGTGAGGGCTCCCAGTGCCCATCCCACCCCGGGGCCCAGCCAGGGAGCATTCTGCAGGTGAAGGAGGGCCAGGAGGGCAGGTCAGCCAGTGTGCCCCGCACATGTACCCAAGTGCGAGGGGTGTTCGCCTCTTCCCTCAGAACAGTGCGGATCCTGCAAGGAGCAGGGAGGCCCGCTGCCCTTACCTCCGGGAGCCCCAGGGCAGGGAGGATCAGCCCCTGAGGGCTCTCGCCCAGCCTGGAGAGGCCGTCCCTGAAACACCAGCCTCCCTCTGCTCCCCCTGCCCAGCCCAGGGCCCAGGGGGACACCACTCACCCCAGAGCCCCGGGAGCCCCGAGGGACAGTCTCGTGGCCCCATGTGCTCCACCCGAGGGTGCCGGGCCACTGGACGGGCAGGAAAGGGTAATATGCCCTGTGGGCCGTGAGCCGCCCCTATCTCCTCCACTGTCCCAGCCGCGCCCCAGGAGGGCGGGCCTGTGGGCTGAGGGCCCTGGCTCTGGCCTCCACCCCAGCACGCGGAGCCCTGGCTGAAGTCGAGCAAAAGCTACGAGCGCAAGCGGGTAGTGCAGTCTGTCTTTCTGCTCCTCAAGTACGTGGCGGACTACGTGAAGCTCACCGTGAGTGCCCTGCCAGGCCCCTACCCTGCTTCCTCTCGCCTCCCGCAGTCCCTGTCCGCTGAGCACAGGGGTGGTTGGCGGGCGCTGGGGACTAGACACCATCCCACCAGGAGCCCAGTCCTGGGGTGGAGGTTGCGGTTCAAATAGAACAGGAACGACCTGGATGAAAAGGCTCCCCGTGAGCAAGACTGGAAGGAAAGAGGGGGGAGCTGGGGGGCTACCTGGAGCCCTCAGGCAAGGCCCGACAGAGAGGGCAGTGTTTGAGGACCGGGCAGCCGATACAAGGACCAGCTAGAGGAGCGCTTAGCTGAAAGCTCTCTGCCCCAGGACCAGCGGTGGGGGAAACAAGACACAAAGACCTGGAGGGAACAGGACGGGCCCTGGTGCGGTCACTCCACCCTCAGCCAAGGCCCCGAAGCTGCTGAGATACAAGAGGAAACAGAAAAATATCCCAAAGCAGCCAGAAGGAAAGAGTGCACACACACAGGCGTGCACACATGCACACGGGGAAGGAAGGACAGGAAGTCCACCAACTTCCGGTCAGAAGCAAGGAGGAAATGGGGGTCCTGAGGGTGAACGAGGGCCCCTCTGCAGACGTGGCGCCAGCACCCGACCCACGAGACTCGGAGCACAGGAAGCAGCTGAGAGCTGCAGGGCAGGGAGGGACGGTGGAGGCCGGCAGCGCTCACTGCTCTCCTCCCCCAGGAGGAGGCCATGCCCTCGGGGCTGGGCCGCCAGGTGGGCCTGCTGCTGCTGCTGTGGCGGGACCAGGACCAGCTCACCCAGAGCCACTCCCACCAGTGCGTCTACCTCCTCCTGCAGCTTCTGATCCAGCAGAAGGGTGAGCCGTGGGGCGGGGGGAGGCCTCCCTGGTGGCATGCGGGGAGGGTGTCGTCTCCCAGGCTGCAGGTGGCAGGCCTCCTGACCCAGCGTCCCTCCGCAGGGAGCGCGTCAGAGTTCATGCATCTGAATAAGATGAAGAACTCTGAAGCACAGGCTCACAAAGACTCTGAGCTGTTCTGCAGTTTGGTGAAGGTGAGGGCTGGGAAGGGTGGAGGCTGCTGGCAGCTGGCCCGGGGCTCCTGCAGAGCCCCACACTGCCCAAGAGCACAGGGTCGGCCTGCCCATTTCACAGATAGGGCCAGTGGAGGGCCTCTGCAGTCTGTGCAGGGTCAGGTTAGCAAGCGCCCGGTCCCCAGAGCTCTTTCCAGGGAAGCACCCTGTCTTCCCCTTAGAACTCCGCCCCCGCCCCGCTCACCCAACCGTGATGGGTCCTTTAGGAGACGCAGAATCTGTGGTCTCACAGACATTTTCAGAACCTCCCTTCCCAGCATCCTCTCCTTCTGGCCCCCCGTGGTCCCCCACTAGGGTGACAGCTTACCTTAGCACCCCCTGTCCCCAGTTCGGGCAAGCAGGATGGCTGGTCTCCCTTCTCTCGCCCCCTCTGCACCCCCCTACCCCCACCGAGATCATGTCCTCGGGCTCAGCTCTCCCTTCGAGTTGGACTGGGATTCTAGGGCTTGGGTTTGGGTCCAGGCTCTGCGCCTAACTGGCTGAGTACCCTGGTGGGTCTGTCAAACTTTCTGTGCCCGTTTCCCCACCTTCCAAGGGAGGATCACCGAGCCTGGATCCTAGCCACTCTCAGCACAGGCTGGGACAGGAGCACGGATGTCCCTGGAGACCCTCCCTGGGGGCTCACAGCTGAGAAGCCCATCCCTCTAGCGGGTTCCCCAGAGGCGGGGCCAGCCAGGGCAGCGCCCTTGACCAAGGAGGGGGGAGGGCTGAGCCAACGGGGGAGGCACCAGAGCCAGCCCCACCCTGTCTATCCCAGCTAGGGGTGGAGCAAGGCTGCTCGCTCTCTGCCTCTGCAGAGCAAGTTTCCAGAGAAGGGGCAGCTGTGAGGCTGCAGTGGCCACATTTCTGGCCACTGGGCAGGGGTGCATGGCCTGTGGCGGCCAGCTGGGCCGGCACCGACAGCCTGCTGGGGGTAGGGGTTCAGCTGGGGCCCTCCAAGGGTCTCTGCAGCCTGTGCAGCTGGCGCTCACTCTGTCCCCGGGTAAGAGCGCACCCCAGCTTCGTCTCCAAGCCCACACGGGGGATGGCCTGGGCAGCGGCTGCCGGGGGAGGACACCCTTGGCCCTGAGCCTGGCCCCTCTGCGGCAGACCTTGGACGAGTACCTGACGGTGGCGCAGCACACGCAGCTTGTGCTCACGCTCCTGCAAGGGCTGTGCAGCCACGACGGCCTCAGCTGCCACCTGGCCTCGGAGCTGCTCCTGACCATCATGGAGGACCGCAGCATCAAGCCAGAGCAGGTGGGCTGCCAGCGGGGGCCGTGCGCACACCGGGCCTCTTCACCGAGGCCCCCTGAGCCCTGGAGGCGGGAAGTCCTGAGGCTGCTCTTGGCCATCGGCTCTGGTCGGCAGGGCTGAGTTTTAGCCAGGCCCAGGTGTCCCCATCTGGCTGGACTCCTCAAGGTCCCAGGCCCCTTCCACAGGCCATCAGAGGAGCACCCTGCCTCTGTCGCAGTCTCGTCCAGCAAAAAAGAAACGGGCCCCACTCCCACCAAGATTTTAACTGCCCTGGTCTGGCTTGGCCAACCTTAGTCCACAGCCCACTCGGAAAGTGACCTTCCGCAGTGACGGCCAGGCCCACTGGCCCCTTGAGCTGATGCCCATTTTCGCAGAGCCTGCAGCAATGGCGGGCTCAGCACAGTTGGGGGCAGCACCCTTGGGGCCTGCACAGGTCCAGACACCCCACTGGCTGCTGGCAGGGACGCCCTCCTGGAGGAGACCCGGCATGGGGGCTGCTCCAAGGATCTCGTGGCCCGGCCTCCCTGCACAGGTGGCCGAGACCCTGCAGGAGCTGTTTCAGCAGCTGCCCTGCGTCATTCTGACAAGCATCCTGCAGACCATGATGAAGGCCGTGGCGGTGCTGGGCATGCAGCACACGCAGCAGACCGTCGAAGTGATTCTGTCCCTGTGCCCTCCCTCAGACAGGTAGGTTACTTGCGCCCACGGCCCAAAGGTGAACACCCGTCCATCTCCGCGGCCCGCCCTCCAGTCCACAGATACTTCCCGAACAGACTCGGTTCCTGGGAAGGCAGAACTGCCCACCACTTCCACCCGACCCTCCCCCGCCACTGCCTAGACTCCAGAGCCAGGGGGACCAGGGGTCTCTGAAGATGCGCCACGCTGAGGGGCTAAGGCAGAGTGTCCCAAGAGGGACCCCTTGGCATGGATGCATCCCTTCAGGCTCAGAGAGGTCCCAGGAACCAACCTGCAGAGGGCGGGGAGGTCAGCTGGGGAACGTGACAGCACTAATGAGCCCCCAGCAGCTCCTGCCGCTGCGCGGCCCTGAGCACACTGTGTCCCAGCCGCCCCCTGGGCTAATGCGGGGTTTCCAGGAGCCAACACCGTGAGGGCCATAGCATCATGTTAGAAACACAGCCTCCGGCCAGCCCCAGGGTAACTCAGTCCGCAGTGGAATTCTAACCTGACTTGAGTGGTGTGTGAACTCTGAGGCCCAGGGGTGCTGGCAGTCACAGTGCCTCCTGAAGCACCTCGGGGAGCAGCAGCCTGCTGTGGGGTCAGCTGTGCCCCCCGACACTCACCTCAGGGCTCACCTGTCCCCCAGGCTGCTGAGGGGTGCACCCTGCTGGGTACGAGCCTCACTTTACGAGTGAGGGGACAGGCAGGAGAAGGACAAGGTTTGCTCACATCCTGGGTGATGGGATATGAGGCAGGCTTGAGTGTGAATACTGGGGAGAGCCAGCCCAGACAGAACTTCAAGCAGGCATCCCCCCCACTCCCGCCATGGGTCACCGGAAGATAGCCGCTGGACCCCCCAGACTGGGGGCTTCCCTGATCCGGCAGGGCCTGGCTACCTCCACTGCCCTGCTGCCCTGGGGTTGTGTCCCGGTGGCCCCTTGCCCAGAGTGGCCAGCCAGCTGGTGGGACTGATCCCCGCCTCCCCAGGCAGGTCACGCCCCTGTGGAAGGCCCTGGCCACCAACAGCCGGCTGGCCCGCAAGGTTGTCACGCTGCTCTACGTGAAGCTGAGGCTGCGGCCGCCCCGGGAGCTCATCAAGGCCCCTGTGCAGGCCGAGCTTGTTTCCCTGCTGGTGAGCCCTTCCCCTGCACCCCACCCCCTGCAGTGGAGTCTGACATCCGGTGGCCAGGGTGGTCTGGCAGAGGGACTCCCTGGATGCTGAGTCCCAGGGTGGGGCCAGCTCAAGCCTGGCAGCAGACCGTCCTCAGGGACCAAGGGCAGTGCCTGTGCTGCTGCAGGCCCTGGGCACCATTTATGAGCTGCTCTACATGGATGAGTACAAGGCCACGGTGCGCTGGGCCTTCGCAGGGATCCTCCTGGGCCTTCTCACCCAGCTCCACTACCTGTTTGAGCTGGATATGGTGGAGGGCATGTCCGACTACCAGGAGGAGGCCTTGGAGGACAAGGCCCTCAGCCCCTGCAGGTGAGATGCGAGACTCAGCCTTTGGGCCCAGCCCCCTCTCAGGACCCCAACCCATACCTTCTTTCTGGCTCCTTCCACTCACCCCTAGAAGCCCTGGTGGGCAAAAGGACCTGGGCTAAGGGCTGGAGACCCACCCAAAAAGGACAACTTCTGGTCCCCCCTGGGGGTCCACGGAGGGTAGCAGGGGGCTCAGACAGCGACCAGCAGGGCGATTCCTGCAGGAGGGACGCGTGGAAGGAGGCCGCTTACCCCACCCAATTGGGGGAGCGCAGGTTATGCTGGAGAAGTGGGCCCTTGCCCTCATTCACCCCCTCTCAAGACCCTTCTTGCCCCTAGGACATGCCTGGAGGCCCTAAAGGGTCTCTTCTGGACCACCAATTACTGGGAGGTGTTTGCTCACCTCAAGCTGCTGAGGGGCTGGGAGCTCTTTGAGCACCTGGAAACCTACACCGAAGGGGTGACCCTCCTGGCCAGGTAAGCTCCAAGCCTGGGAGGGGCCTGCCCCAGACCGCACCCCTGATGGACCCCCCCTCCCCCGCCACCCAAACTCCTTACTGGGACCCTGCACTCCAGACTGAGTCATCTCCCTGAGTGAGGAAGATCTGTTGGGGTAGAGGGGTCCCCTTGGCCAAGGAGGGAGACTTTATGCTCCCTTGTCTACCTCCTCCATCTAACAGGGCCATGGCCCTTTATGACTGTGAGGTCAAAGCGGTCTTGGGGCAGGCAGTCATCTTCCTGAAGAGCCCTGAAGAACGGGACAACATCGTTGCCATCCTCATCCTCACAGAGGTCAGCCCCTTCCGGCCACACCTCACCTCTGCCCCTCACCAGTGCCTTCTGGCCCTCAGGACAGAGAATGGACTTCCATCCCTACCCCTGAAATACAGGCCCCATAACTTCCGCCTTCCATGTCAGATCTACTTGCTGCCTGGAAACGCTTCCTTGCCTCTAACCCCACTATCTCATGCCAGTTTACGGGCCCGTTTCCCCTGGCAGCCATAAGTAACTGGTGACCTGACTGTGCCACCCCTACCTAGTTTCTCAGTGGCCAAGAGCTCACCCAGTACATGTCTCGGAGAACCATAGACAGCGTCCTGAACCTGGGCCTCAACAACCCCAAGCCGCTGGTGAGGGCCATGAGCCTAAAGGGCCTCAGCAGTAGCCTCATGCAACCACAGAAGGTGAGAAGGCAGCAGGGAGGAGGCTTCAGGGAGGAGGAGGGTGCGGTGGAAAAGAGCCTCCGCGGCAGGTCACATCAGAAGGGGTGGATGAGCAAGGCGCAGCAGGCCGGGGCGGGGCAGATGGGGAGGGCTGCAGCGCCACGGGGTCCTAGACGTTCTGGACCGGAAGGGGCTCAGCGACTTTGAAGTCCGCGACCCCGGCCTCCTCTCCAGGTAGACATCCCTAACTGGAGGCACTCCTGCCAGGTCGTCCGTCCATACTCCACCTGGACACCGAGAGCTCGCACCTGCCTCGATGTGGACGCCCTTCCCGCTCCTGCCCCGCGGGCCTCCGGGCACACGTCCTCCTCCAAGACCCCGGCTCGGGGCTGGGGCCGGGCCTCCACTGGGCGCAAAGGGGGTCCAGGAGTGCGGAGGAGAGGTGGCCTCAGTGGGGGACTCAGCCCGGGGAAGTGGCGCCAGTGGAGAGGCGGGGAAGGGCATCATGGAGGCCGCCCGTGTCTCCCGGCAGGTGGTCCTGCTCCGGAACCAGCTGACCGGGCTGCTGGACAGCTTCCTGAAAGCCCAGCCCCAGGACCTGCTGGGTCTGATGGAGGTCCTGGGTGACGTCCTCCACCACCTGGGCGCCCAGGGCGTCGGCGCCGTCAGCGTCAAGATGGCTCAGCACCTGATGCCGCTGTTTGAAGCCGTGAGGAACCCAGTGCCCAAGCCTGCCAATCAGAACAGCCAGAGCCGCCACACCCCACGCCCACCCCCCACCCCTGCCAATCAGAACAGCCAGAGCCGCCACACCCCACGCCCACCCCCCACCCCTGCCAATCAGAACAGCCAGAGCCGCCACACCCCACGCCCACCCTCACCCCTGCCAATCAGAACAGCCAGAGCTGCCACACCCCCTGCCCACCCCCACCCCTGCCAATCAGAGCAGCCAGGCGCGCTAACTTCTGCCAATCAGAGCAGCCAGAGAGGTTAACCCCCTCCAGTCAGAGCCGCCGAGGCTGCTTCTCCTGGCGTTGTGGATACTTCCACAGGTGGAGCCCAGCGGGAACCTGGCCCAGGGCAGGAGGGTTCTGTGAGGCCTTGAGGCTGCCTCGGAGATAGTCATCCGCATTCCTCACCCAGAAGTGGCGGTGGGCTGGGAGCAGAGGGCAGAGCCCAGCTAGGTTCACACGTGGAGAATGAGTGGGGGCAGGGTAGATGGTTTCAGGGGTTCTGAATGAATGAGAGGCTTAAGAGTGGTGAGGCTTGAACTGAGGCAGGGCCGCTGGGCCACCAGAAGGACCTCAGGGGTGCGGGCACACTGGGGATGGGGAGGCCAGGGTATGAGGGGTGAGGCCCGGTGGCTTCCACTCTCGAGGTGAGGAAAGGGGGCTGGAGCCGGTCGGGGGCGAGGGGCAGGCCGACGATGCCGCCGTTCATGCGGTGTCTAGGAGAGCTCTGGGGCTGCTGTCCCAAGGTGGTCCTTGAGGCCGGAGGAGCTGGGGTGCAGAGGAGGACAGTGGGGTTGAGCACTCAGTGTGGCCCAAGGACAGAGATGCTATTGTCAGCCCATGGGCATAAAAGGGAAAACGGAGTCCTGCACTGAAGAAGCCTTGCTCAGGGTCACAGAGCTAGCCGGTGACAGAGCCAGCTCCGGGGTCTGTGCTCTAACCCCCGTCCTGTCTCCCTGGGAGTTGGAGGTGTGGTTGCTGGCAGCCTGAGGCTCCCAGAGAAACAGCACAGGAGAAACACCGGGGTAAGAGGCCCACCCAGGAGAAGGCGGCAGCTGTGGGAGGGGGAGGCAGGAGCGGGCAGCCAGCTGCTGTGACCTGTGCCTGGCCCTGGGCAGCAGGGCCAGGGGAGTGGAGGGAGGGGGTCGGCTCGCCCTGTGCCCAAGAGAGCGGGTGTGATGGCACCCGCTGGCCACTGCCATCGCTGGGCTGGAACGGAAGGTGAGAGGCGGGTGGCAGCAGGCAGGGTGAGTGGCCTGGTGGGGCTGGGCTGCAGTGGGGCCTTGGGCACCAGCAGATTGCCTGGCTGAGGGGAAGACCTGCCCGTCTCTGGCAGGAGCAGGAGGGCGTGCGCGGCGGAGCCATCTTCCTCTACGGAGATGTCATCTACAGCGGTGGCAAGAAGTTCCGGCAGGCGCTCAAGAGCCATGCCTTCCAGGCCCTGGTGCCCCTGCTCTTCCACCTGGCCGACTCCTGCCCTGAGGTGGTCACGGTGAGTGGTCTGGCGTGCCTGTCGTCGTCAGCTTGGGTTGTGGTTGTAAACCGCCCAGACGTTGTCGCTGAGACCCTGGCCCGGGCCCTGGAAGGGCCAGCAGCCCAAGGCCGCTCTCCGTGGTGTGTGGATGGTCGCCCTCTCCCTGTGTCCTCACGCGGGGCGCCTGTGTCCCGACCCCTCTCCTTACCAGAGCACCAGTCATACTGGATCAAGGCCGCTGTCAGACCTCGCTTTAACTCAGTCACCTCCCTAAGGACCTTTTCTCCAAATACATTCATACCCTAAAGTCCTGGGGTTTAAGACTTCAACACATGGATCTTGGTGACACAAAAGTGCGCATCCCGGGGACACAGGGACACAGGGACTCTCTAAAGGAGTCGTGAGACCAGGGTCTATGGCTGGTGGGGGCTGGTGAGCAAAAGGCCAACACTCTTTCCTTGGGTGCCTAGCCCCTGAACTGGGAGATGCACTCAGGGTTGGGAAGGAGGCCTGGGTGGCCAAGGCACCTCTGGAATCCTCCTGTGAATGACAGCAGGACACCTGCGGGTCTCGGGGAGTGAAAACTCTGCTGCGGAGACCCCACTTCATGCCATGGTGCAGCTCCCCTGAGGTACAGCTGGGAGGGGGTGCTTGCTGGGCCCAGGAGGGTGCAATGTGGGGGTGGTAACGTGTCTCTGGGCACCCGCAGAAGGCAAAGTTAACCTTCCTGCGCTGCGCCATCCTGCTGAAGTGGGAGTTCCGGAAGGAGTTATTCAGGAAGTTGGCTTGGGGTCATGGCCCAGGCGCTGAGAACGACATCTTTATCTACATGGTGAGATGCTGGGCTCCCCCGGGGGTGGGGCAAGGAGGCAAGGGAGGTGGAGACGGGCTGGGTGCCAACAGGGTCCCTCGAGGGGTTCCCAAGTGGGCAGGGCAGATGCCAGCGCTCCCTCGGGTGTCCCCGCCTCAGTCCTGTGGGTGGGTGTTTATTAAATGCCGGCTCCATGTTGGGTTGGAGACTTCAGCCCCTGGGAGGACACTGTTGCCTCTCTGCCGTGGCACTCAGGGCCTCCAGGGTGGGCCACCAGGAGACCACACCCTGCCACGGGTCTGGACCAGGGGGCCGGGCCAGCAGCAGCCCCACAACGCTGTGGAGAGGCCCCGGGGGACACGGCCACCCCTGACATCCCAGTGCTGACGTCGGGCAGGCCCTGTAGGTCCCAGAACCGGCAGTGGACCAGACCCCCACCTGGCGTGGAGGAGATGTGTGTGGAGGTGGACGTGGACAGGCTGGGGAGAGCAAGAGACGCTGCAGCTCCACAGCTCCGTGTTCTGGGCCCAAGAAGATCCCTGCCCCGGCTGGCCCTGCCCGCCCAGCCGTGGCAGCTGCAGGCTCCAGGCGCAGACAGGGCCCGGCTCCAAGGCCCGGAGGAACAACAGGACACTGGATCCCCGTGCATGCGCCTCTGAACAGAGGAGACCCGCAGACCTGCAGACCCGCCCGCACCCTGTGGACTCTGATGGCCCAAAGTGTTCCCAGAAGGGGCATAGGCCATTCCTGGGAGACATCTGGACTGTATGCGGAAGGGGTGACCGGGAGGCGAGATCCCACCGGAGATGGGCGTGAGAAGGGCGGGTCCTGCAGAGCTGCAGTCCTGCCAGGGGTCCAGATTGCCTGCCCTGGACCAGCCCTGGATCAGCCCTGGACCCAGCCCGGAGTCACGGCCCTCACCCTTTCAGGCTTGGAAGGCAGGGCCAGGAAGCATGAGGGCCACTGCCCATTGCTCACCCGTCTCCTTCCCCACCACCCCAGGTGGAGAGCAACTTCAACAGCTACCACCAGTTTCTGATGCAGGCGCTGGTGTACCTGGACAGCCCCAACAGGCGCCTGAAGCTCACAGCCATGAAGTTCATCGGTAGGTGTGGCCATTGCCCGATCCACGTGAAGCCGCAGTCCGGACGTGAAGCCTGGGTCCGCCAGCTGGGCACCTGCCCCTTGTCCTTGCCTGCCTCCCTCAGCGGCCCCCACCCTCCCCCCTGCAGGGGGCATCCTGCAGGACTACTTCAGCAATCTCTGCTTCTACCTGAAGAAGGACGACGTGAAGACTCTCAAGAAATGTAAGCACAGGGCCACCCTGAGCTGCATGGGAACTGCCCTGATGCTGGAGTGGCCTCAGCCCCTCCCCAGGGCGGGCCGTCATCTTCCCCTTGAGAACTGACCCCAGGACAGGCCGTGACCTACCCACCCCCCCACCCACAACCTACGTGGGCCCGGGGGACAGGCTGTGACCCCCTGTACCCTCTGATGGAGCCCCCAGAAGGGCAGTGTCTTCACAGACCAGATCCTCAGGGCGCGTCCTGTCCCCTCCCTCTGTGCCTGCCCTCCACACCGCGGCCGGCTGTGCCGCGGCTGGAGGACCCTTGGGTCTCTGCTGCAGACTTCGAGACGCTCAGGCAGGACCCGGACTCCATGAGCCGCAGGTTCTGCAAGCACTTCTCCAAAGACGTCGCAGAGCTGTCGCAGTACGTCATGATCTTCTGAGTCAGCCTAGGGCTGCCGATCCTTGCAGTTGGTTTTGTTGTGTTGTGTTGTGTTTTTTGGTTCTGTATTAAATATGAGGAGTTTCTTCTGGCCTCCCTGGGCTCTTCCTACCTTGAGCCCTCCTGATGCCCCCTCTTCAACCAGGGCCCGGCAGCCTCCCCATCAGACCCAAATGCTGACTGGCCCTGGACCCAAAGGGCCGGCAACACAGGGTCCTCAGCATCTCAGCTGGGCATCTCCTTTTGCTGCGAGAGCCAGGCACTCCCCGAGGGCACTGGGCCTGGAGCCTCAGGGGTTGCCTTGGCACCCCCTCCTCACTCCTCCCCAGCCTTTCAAGATCCCATGATGCTTCCTCCCAACTGCTCAAATCTTCCACGTGCCTCACCCTGGTCCAGGCCCTGAGCTCCCCACCTTCCTGTGCCGACCCCCTGCTAAATGAGCATCCCACCCCTGCCCATCCTGCCCTCAGGATCCTGTTTAAGTCTGAAGCGTGGCCCCGGGACCCTCGGCGATTTGGTCCCCACCTTCCACTGCCTTTCGGTCGAGGTCTTCCCCCTGCCTCTGCAGAGCCTAGGGGCCCTGCCCAGCCCTGCCCAGGGCTGCCATCCTTCCCAGCCCAGACTTCACGTCTTCCCCTGCGAGGTCTTCCCTCCTGCCAGGGCCCAGGTGGGAGCCTCTGGCTGTGCCCAGCGAGGAACCTGAGCGTCAGCAGTTGGCGGGGCGGGTGGCGTGGAGCCACAGGAGCCAAGGGCAGAGTGTATCTTCAGAGAGAAGGGGGAGTGGTGGGCAGTGTGGAGTGCTCCCAAGGCTGGGGGTAAGGAAGGCAGAAGGATGCAGGTCTTCGCAGGGTCACCTCAGGGTCGGCAGGTGGGACAGAAGATAAAGGAAGAGAGTCCAGCCTCCATGGCGCACAGACTAGATGCTCTGAAGACACCTCCCACCAAAATACAACCAGATCTTGGATAAGTTACAATAACTGTGCTTTTTAATGTATGGCTGCCTCTCAAAGTCACTGGTGTGAACAAGTGGAGAGCAGTCTGATCCTTGGATGACTAGAATATACACATCTGATAACCCAGCCATTCCACTCCCGCCTTTACAAAGCAAAGGGATCCTTGTACAAGTCCGAAAGTGCAGAGCAGTGCTTGTGATGGTGGGACGTTTGAGACGTGGACACACGGACCACATCCAGCTCCCTTGGACGTGACGATGAGTTTTTAGATAGAACACAAAAGAACAATCCATGGAGGAAAAAATGATGCTAATTTTTTTAGTTTTAAAATTTAATTAAAAAAATTTTTTTTAATTAAAAAATCTTGCTCTGCAAAAGATACTGTTGAAAGATCGAAGAGACCAGTCAGAGACTGGAAGAAAATACTGGCAAAACATGTATCTGATAAAGGATATCTAAAACATACGAGGAACTGAAACTCAGCAATAAGAAAATCAACACTTCCGTGTTCCTCTTGTGTGACGGTTGTGAGAGTCTCAGTCCAGACCTCACCCCAGTCCTACTTGGCTGTGAGAGTCATATGTTGTTGAAACTCATCAAATGCTTAAAATGGGTGATACTTATTATATATACTTTGTATCTCATAAAGTTGAATAAAAATATAAAATTCAAGAACGCACATCACAGTTTTTACACACAGAAAATGTTGTTATGTATAGCATCATATAATCTGTGGTACACGTTCGGCAGTATTTTTTATTAAAAGAAACCATGTCAAGAAAAAAAAAGCGAAATAGCAGATCAGATGCACACATAGCAACCCAGATGGATCTTTGAGAAAAAAAAATGCTTAGTGGAAAAAAGTGAAAAACAAAATTGAGATATATAGCAATATAATTTAAATAAATTTAAAATATGTACCCTTTTATACCGTGGTTATAGAAGATGTTCACATTACAGGAAGCTTGCGAAGGGTGTAAGGAACCTCTATACTATCTCAGCAATTCTTCTGTAAGCTTATTTCAGAATAAAAAGCTTTTAGAAAACACTTATTTTTTTCCTCCCTAAGAGCACTTACAAACAAAAAAGGCACATTAACTAAATTAGAGTAGTTGCTTATAGGTTAGTGGGAGGATTTTGGGGACAAAGAAGAATAAATAAACACGTTAATAAGCCAGAGTGGGACTTGCGTGGGCAGTGGTGATAAAGTGCCAGACCTTAATCCTCTGTGGAAAGAAGGGTTTACCATCAACAGATTGAGGGGCTTAGGAAAACATACTCCAGGAGGAAGGAGGAATGAAACTTAAAATACCCTGGTGCGACAGAGTGATTTATAATAATAAACACATACTTGGTCTTCCCTTCTCTGGTACAGAGCGCCCCAAACCCTTGCAAGGTCATAAGTGATGAGGTTTAAAGAGTCTTTTTGCATGTCAAAGAGGTGGTTTCTGGACCCACCAGAGGAGAGGGCTGGATGCCAGAAGAATCAACCTTGGGACAGAGGGAACTGTGAAACTAGCCCCGGCTCTAGGGAGGGGAGAGGGGCTGGAGGTGGCGTCTGCGGCCAAAGGCCAGGGCTTTAATCAGTCCATTCTCTGTGATGAAGCCTCCATGCAAGCCCAAAGGCAGGGATTTGGAGAACGTCCGCACTGGTGAACACGTGATGATGGATGAGAGAGACGGAGGAAGCTCCAGCCCTTTTCCCATGCTTTCTCTGTGCATCCTCCATTGGGCTATTCCCGAGCCTTGTCCTGCCATCATAACCAGGGATGCAGCGAGTAAAATGCTGCTCTGAGTTCTGCGAGCAGCCCTGGCATATCCACCAAACCCAAGCGGGAACCTGGGAGCCCTGAATCGCAGCTGTTGCTTAGAAGCACAGGTGATAACCTGGACCTGAGGCTGGTGTCTGAAGCATGTGTGGAGGGAGTAGCCGTGTGGGCCTGAGGCCTTAACCGGTGGGACCTGCCGCTGCCGCAGAGAGAGGGTCAGAGCTGAGCTGAACTGGAGGACCGCCAGCTGATGCGTAGAGCTGGCCTGCTGGTGGTGTGGGAGAAACCCCCATGCACACCCGTGAATCGGAGTGGTGAGCCAAGAGACTGTTACACACATAAGTAAATATAACCAAACGCTATCTGTTTTTAAAAAAGATAATGCCGTGCCTGCGTGCTTAGTTGTGTCCGACTGTTGGCGACCCCATGGACTGTAGCCTGCCAGGCTCCTCTGTCCGTGGGGTTTTTCAGGCAAGAATACTGTAGCGGGTTGCCATTTCCTTTCCCAGGGGATCTCCCCGACACAGGGTTCAAACCCACATCTCCTGTGTCTCCTGCTTTGCAGGCGGATTCTTTACCCGCTGAGCCATCAGGGAAGCCCCCAAAAGATAATAATATCTAATTAAAGGCAGTAGAAAAATACAGAATGAAAATAATAATAGAAACTATTACCATGTAAGCCCCAAGAAAGTAAGTCTTCCAAGGTTCTTGTGTTGTATGAAAGGGGGGTTAATATATTGATAAATTTTGGTCCTTAAGTCAAATAACTGGTTATATTTCAACATCTCAAAGGTAAGCTGAAAGGAAACAGAATCTGTATAGTTTACCAACCAATAAAAGATAAAAGTGGACTAAAAATAAATGTGTTAAATGTAACCACTCCAAAAATCAAGAAAGAGGGTTTTTTTTTTTAAGTACAGTGAAAACAGGACAAATATAGAACACTAAAGAAGATGGGGAAACAAGTCCAAAGATGTTGGTAATTACGAAAAATATGATTAAAACACAAAGCCCAGAGCCTGTTCTTTATAAACTGAAACACAAAAGGAGAGAGAGAAGGCACAGCTCAAACAACTGGGGACTACAACGGGGGCCCGCATAGACTCCTCAGAAACCAAAAAGGTGAGAACAAGATGAGCCATTCAGTTTTAATACATTTGAAAACATAGTTGGAATAGGTGGATTTCTAAAAATATACAGCGTGCTAAAAGTGACTAAGGAAGAACTAGAAAGCCTGACTAGTTCTATAATTAAATGCTGATGAGCAGGACTAGTTAAGGGGAGCCAGGGAGGCAGAGTCCTGGAGACGGAGGTGGAGAGGGAGTCAGGGTCCCGGCTGGAGAAAGAGTGAGGAGAAGCGAGGTCGCCCTCCTGCCTGAGGCCCCTGTCCGGGCCAGGCCGGGGTCCAGGCGAGATGGACCTCCCGTTGTGCCTGGGGCCAGCGCCGTGTTGTCAGTTGACCCGAGCAACTGTCAGCTGTGCTGCCAGTTGCCCTGAGCGTTGACAGTTGCCCCGAGCTCGGGGCGGGGCAACTGACTCGTTCCTGACTCGTTCCTGCGACTCCGGGCAAGTTGCCCAGCCTCCCTGCAGGCCAGTCTCCTCCTCTGCGAAGGGGGATTTGAGTAACAGCACTGGATGCCTGCCGTCATGCCCTCTGTCCCGACAGGGAGTCGTGTAAAGGCTCAGGTCCTCACTGAGGGCCACCTTCTCTGGGAGCCCTGCACCCACTGCGACAGTCCCTGCAGGTCTGGGGCGCACGGTGGGGACAGCGTCGATGGGCCACAGAGAACACTGGAGCAGGGCCTGCCTCGGCCTCGACGGCCCGGCGCGGCCCCGGGCTTCCGGCGCGCAGCCCGCCCCCGCCTCGGCCTGTCCTGCCCGCTCTGCTCACTGTGCTGCCCCTCTCCCCGGCGCACACCCGCAGCAGGTAGAGGTGGCCTGTGCCACCTCCCTGTGTGCTCTGGTGGGCCTGCTCTCCCAGGTTCTCTCAGTACCCCAGCTGTTGGGAGAGCAGGCCCCAGGTGCCTGCTGGGGCTCGGGGTGGCCCCTACTCTACGGGGGACCAGACCCCCAGGCCAAAGCCTGATGACTCTGGGGGCACTCAGGACTGGGGAGGAGCGAGGATGGGGAGCTCCAGCCAGACTGGGGCAGAAGAGCCTCTCTGTCCTCCCCAGGGCTGATACCCCATCAGCAGCCTCTGAGCCTGTGTTCAGAAGGCCCACCTGGGTGCCCAGCTACCCACCCCGCCCCCTGCAGGCTCAGCCTGGCCCCTCCCTGGGGGGACCATGCCCCTGTTCTGGCTGCCCGCGCTGGCTCTCAGGGTCCCACCCTCTCCTCCTAAGAATCAGCACCCAGCCCCACCCTGTCCCTCCCCTTCCCTGCCCTGCACCCCTGCCCACCCTCCTCCAGCCCGGAGCTGGCCTTTAGCGGGGACTGGGGTGGAGGTTGTCAGTCGCTTCCCCGCTAGGGGCTGGGGGCTTCTGAGCCTGGAAAGGATCTGAGGGGGTCTGGAAGGACACAGGAGCGAGGCAGGGCACGGGGCTGGCAGACACAGAGAGCTAGTGAGTGGACAGGTCCCCGAGGTCATGGGCAGCCCAGCTGTCCTGGCATCCCGACCTCCAGGCCACCCCCACCTACTATCTGCCCCCCAAGGATCTCCAAGTGACATAGGGGGAAGGAGCCCATGGGGACGCCGCCTTCTGCCTCTTCCCAACTCCTTTCTGGGGTGGGGTCCATATGGTGTTCCCAGGGAGCCATCTGAGCCCAGCAACACCTCCTCCGCCTTCCTGGGGCGACTACCACCCCCCACCCCAGCCCACCCCCACCCATCCCCAGTCAGGCTGCCTGCCGGCTGGGAGGCCAGGCTTGGGCGTGGGGTGCGGGACGTGGGGAGGAAGAGGCCCTGCCCTCCTGTCCCCTGGGCCTGGGGAGGGGCCTGGACTGGACTGTGCTGACTCCCCACGCGTGACCACGGGTTTCCAGACCGAGGAGCCTCAGGCTCTGTATTTCCAAACTCTGGGGCCAGCGCCTTCCATTGGGCAGCTGCATCCAGCCTGGCAGGCTCCGGGCGTCTAGCTTGAGTGGACTGCCAGGCCCCCGGCCCGCACCCGGCCCCAGGCCCGACCACCCTCTGGGGCGGTCCTGGGGCTGGCAGTCCTGGGGGGAGGCTGGGGAGCCGCGCAGCTGGGCGCTGACGTGAGCAGAGCCTGCGGGTGCTGCTTCCGCCTCTGCCAAGGCCTTATTTGGAGACGCTTCCGCTCCAAGTGGGGCCGTGACTGGCACACTCAGAGTTATTCAGAGGCGCCCCTCCTCTCCTGGCTATTTTTAGGGCCTGAGAAAATAAGTCGGGGAGCCTGAGAAGTGCCGAGCCAGAACGCCAGCCCCGGAAGGGGGTCTCAGCCGAGCTGCAGGGGAGACCGAGGACCAGTGGGGCGGGGCCTGCCCGAGGTCGAGGCCGCCTGCTCCAGGAGCCCCAGGGCCAGGAGCAGGGGCCACCATCGGCTTGCCCCTCATGGGGGCTCTCACTGCCTTGGGCCCCTGTGCAGGCCTCTCTGAGCAGACCCAGGCAGGGGCAGGGATGCTGCAGGGGCAGGGATGCTGCAGTGGCTAGTGGGCAGCAGGGGAGGGGACATGCCAGAGGAGGTCCCGCTGGGGCCAGAATCAGCCCACCGTCTCCCCAGGGGCTGCAGGGAGGGGACTGTGGAATCCCACTGGCAGGGGCTCTGAGACCTCCCGGGCTATAGGCAGCCGGTGGCAGAACCGAAACATGGGCGGGGGCCTTGTGCCACCCACCCCCACGAGCACTGTACTCTTGAGTTTTGGGGTGGCTCCAGGCAGAGCCTTTGGTCCCCTCCCCAGGGCCTAGGGGTGGGGTTGTCTCAGAATAAGGCCTTCAGTCAAGATACCTGATGGGGCCTGGGGAGTTCAGCGGGAGGCCCGGTCCCCCAGATTTTACCTCTGTTCGAAAGCGTGGATGGCCTGGTCACCTCCCAGGGAGGCAGGATGGCTGAGACAGGGGTGGGTGGCACTTTCTGGGCTTCTCAAGTGGTACCCCAGCTGCCCTGTCACCTCTGGATCCACATGGAGAAGGTTCAGGGAGGCGGCGGTTCTCCGGGTCTCCCCTCCCCAACACAGGTCACCGCAAGCAGGTGGGGCAGGGCTGGGAAGGACACTGTGAGCCAGTGGGAGGTTCTGGAACCAGCGCTGGAGTAGGAAGCACACTGGATTTGCGTGGGAAGCCTGGGGGTGGAGGGGTCGATCCTTCCTCTTGAATGAGACCCAGAGGGGCCAGCGGGGGCTAGGAGTGTTCCCCTGGTGGTCATGAGCAGTCCAGACGGCGATGGGGGAGACATGAACTGAGCAGGTCAGCTGCTGGGGACAGGAAGCGTTCCCACTGCAGCACGAGGTTAGACCACCGGGAGGGCTTCTGACAGCAAGTGTGTCTGCGCTGGACAGGGGCCAGGAAGTTCGGAGGGGGAGAGGCAGGTGGGAAGACTTAGAAAAAGCCTCTACCTGCCTGGAGGCGGGCCCAGCCCAGGGAAGGGTGGGGGCCCTTGTTGGATGTGCCTGCTCTGTTGGCGCTGGTGACAGGAAAGGGAGTGAGCAGACGGAAGCCAGGTGAGGAGGCCTCCCGTCTCCGGAGTGTGGGTGCTGGTGAAATGTCGGCTCCTGACGGCTCCACCCCCAGTGACTCAGAGGCTCTAGTCACTGTCCTTATGCACCCCTCCTTCTACCTGTCAACCCGTTTGCCCTCCAGATGCTCCCAGTCTGCGGGTGTGGGGGACAAGGTGACCTGGTGAGATTCTGCTTTTCAATCCCAGAAACCCCTTCAGCAGCATAGATCATGGTGACTGCCATCTCAGGCATCACCAGCAGCAAAATCACTCCCACCACTGTCGCTACCTCCATCTCCAACTCCACCATCATCACCGTCACTACCTCCATCTCCGGCTCCATCCACAAAACTGTCACCACCACCCTGGGCTGCACACGTTCCTGCCCATCGTAGTAACTACCACCGTGCCCAGCCCCACCCCTCTCCCTTGGGCATGGTGGTGCTGCTGAAGGCAGACGAAGGGCAGCAGAGTAGACCTTCTCGGCTTCACGAATGACAGGGTACATGGCTGCCCTTGGGTAACCCATCCGTGAGAGCAAGGATCCGGGAATTAGAGCCGGGAGAGTGGGGCTTAGATGCAGCCTCACCCTCACCACCCAGAGGGACTGGCAGGGTCTCTTCACCCCTGAGTGTCAGTGTCCTCATGTGCAGATGTCCCCGTCGGGGGCAGTCTGAATAGCTGGAGGAATATAGGGGCAAGCCGAAGGCTGCGGCGGTCCCTGCCCCAGCTCTGAGCACCTCACGCCCTTGGGCCTGAAACGCTGCCCAGCATGGGGCTCACCCCAAGGTGATGGACGGCAGACTCAGGCAGGGCCCTCAGGTTTTGGTGAGTCTTGTGGAACCCTCCCTGGCGGGCTTCTTGCAGGGAAAGCCAGAGAGCAGAGAGCAATTTCTGTGCCTGGTCACCATTCCAGGCTGTCAAGAGCACTGAAGAGCTGTGAGCATGGGGCCCAGGCAGGATAATGTGTGGCCTCTCTTGGAAGACATGGCCTTCTTAGAAAGTGGGGCTAGGATTGAGGGAAAACTGGGGGAGTCTGGTCACAGGTTGATCCAGATTCTGGTTGCTCTGAGCCCTGGTCACATGCTGACCCTGACTTTCATTCCACACTGAGCCCTGAGTCTGACCTCACACTAAATCTTGACCCTGGTCCCACACCAAAAGCCCCGACACCGGCGGCTTACGCCATCTGAGTTATTCCTCTTGTGTGCACAGAGTGGGTGGCTTGGGTTCCACCTTGTCTTTAGTGTTTTTCCTTCAGACTTTTCTTTGCGTGTGGTTCTGGGCACAAACAGGACAGGGAAGATCAGGGAACTGATCCACGATGCTGTTGGTGAGCCCTCTGCAGAACTGCAGACTTGCACACCCTGGCCCCACGCTCTGAGTTTCCTTCCCCAGGGGTGTTGCTGGGGCCCAGGACTTCCTCCACCTGGACACCCTGCTCCTAGGGTGTCCTCGGGTGTCTGGCTTCCTTCCGTAACAGCTGAAGATGAGGGAGGCAGCACAGGCCATGGTCCTCATCTGAATCTTCCCGGCCAGATGGGCTTGGAATTTGGGACTCTGGATTTAGAGCCAGTATGGTGCACATGTGAGGTTCCACCAAACACCCCAGAGGGAACATGCTAATATGTGCAAGTGTGCATTTAGAGGTTCAAATGAGCTATAATGAGCTTCATTTTGGGTCACGTCTTGCTGGCCCATCTCACCCCACATTTTGGCTTTCTGGAGTGTTCAGAATTGGACTCGGGCTGTGTGCCCTGGGGAAGCAGTGGTTCCCAAGTGCCTGCTGTGCGAAGCTGGAGGCCTTGGCACCTCTTGGCTGCTGCACGCCTCCTTCCCTCACTGTTGTCCACTCACACAGGGTCACAGTGGTCATTCAGCCCCTCCAAGCCAGGCAAGGTCCCCAGTCTCTCTCCATCCTTGGTCACTGTGGTCACTCACAGTGGGCAGCCCTCACCAAGCCCCTCCCCCATCCTCCTGCTGGTGAAGACTATGGGCGAGGGGGCGGGGTCACAGGTGACCCATGCCTGGTGAGATGCCCACAAGCTGGGGAGAGGACGGGCAAGTCTGCTACGGGAACCCTGTGCCAGGCAGCACCCACAGCTTTTCAGCTGATTCTGACATTGCTTTCCTCTTGGATGACATCGTTAGTGGCCCATAATCTCAGGGTGCTAGGGCCCCCAAATGCACGTCTCCTCCGTGGGCAGGCCTCTGCGTGCTGCCTCTCAGGGCTCAGGGGGTCTGCCTGGCTGGTAGAGGCCCTGAGGCTCCACGGGGTGGGGCGCACAGCCCAGGGTGAGTGGATCAGCCACCCCTCCAACTGCAGCCCCGCAGGTCTCCTGCCAGCTCCCTGCGGAGGCTCAAGCTGCCCCCTGCTGGAAGCACAGGAGAAAGGCAGGACCCAGAGTGTCCACTCGCTCAACCAGCCTTTCAGAGCTCAGGCTGAGAAGCAGGTGGATGCGAGCCCCCAGGCCTCCCCAGCTCTCCCTGCCCAGATGGAGGGCCATCGAGGTCGGCAGAGACCACCGCCAGCCCACCAGGGCCCCGATGTGTGCTGCACAGAGAAGAGACACGCAGACAGGACTTGGGTTTTTAATTCTTTTTATTGAAGAAAAGAAAAGGAGAGAAAAAATAGATTCCCCACCCCTGTTTCTTCCCGGAGTGGGCTTCTGCTCCTGGCCCTGGGTGGCGTAGGGGAGAGGGCTGTGCTCTCCGCCTGGGTCTGGGGTGGGGCACCCAGGCCCTGGAAGGAGTTGGGGGGGGGCTGGCTGCTTCCGAGGGGTGGGGGTGTCTAAAAAACGGTGCCAGGCCGGCCGGGCCAAGCAGGCTGGTCCTCTGCTGCAGCAGCTCAGGCGGGCATCCCCGGGGAAGCTGGCCACGCCCGGCCTGGCCGTTGTCCTCGGCTGTCTGCCCGCCCGCCAGGGCTGGGCCCGAGGAGGGCAGAGTCTGAGGCACCTTCGGCCTCCGGAGCCCTGTGCCCACGGGGGCCGCCGTCTCCTGTCCCGTCTGGCTCTGGTCCCAGCACTGCGGGCCTCTGCCTGGCTGCCGTCCGAGCGCCCTGAGGCCGGGGCGCGGGCCTCGCCCGCTGCCCACGAGCGTGTCTGTGCCTGTCCTGCGGCAGGAGCGGGCAGAGCAGCGTCCCTCGTCCGTGGCCCGGTGCGTGGCCACCGCCCGCCCGCTCAGACCTCAGTCTGGAGGTCGATGATGTCCTGGCCCACCAGCGGGATGGTGGCGCCCGATTTCTCCCACTCCACGCTCCGCAGCTCCAGCGGGGAAGGCGGGAGCGGTTCCAGCTCCTTCTTCACCCAGGCGGGCGGCCCGTGCGCTTTCCGGAGGCTCTCCCAGGGCCGCTTGTTGGGTGTCTGCTGCTTTTCTGGCTGCTGGCCGGTGGGCAGTGGATGGGTGGGAGCCCATTCGGAGAGACGCAGAGCAGACGGGGCGTGGAGAAGAGGAGGCAGGCCGTCAGGAAGGGACCGGGCAGGAAGGTGCAGGAGGCAGGGAGACCCAAGCACAGAGTGGGGAGCCTGGGAGCAGAGCCTTTCCGGACCGCACAAGGGCAGCAACCCCCACCACGGAGTAAAGAGCGTGGAAGGACAGCCAGAGGCCCCTGCCCGCTCAGCACCCCTCGCTTGGCTGCTGCCTGGCGCTGGGGGGAAGACTTGCTCAGGCTCGCCCAGGACAGGGTCAGCCCGGCATGCTGCCTACCCTTCCAGCCAGCCCTGGGACAGACCCGTCCACCCGCCCTGTCCCTCCAGGGTCTAGCACGGGCTGGGCCACGCCAGTCCTGGGCAAAGTTTGAATGAATGAATGAAATGAAGTAGGACCAGAGGAAGAAGATAAGCGCTTACCTAAGGGCTCATAGCCCCGTCCACGCCTGGCCCCGCCCCCGCCCCACTCTCGGCTCCGCCCCCAAAGCCCCGCCCCAGGCCCCTCCTCCACACCTTGCTGTCTGGGCCCAACACGTCCTTGTCCTTCTCCGCGTGCTGTAACTTCCGGTTCAGGTCCTGGAACATGTCCTGGTGCCGCTTCCGTGTGTGCATGATTTTCTGCAGGGGGAGGGGAGGCAGCGAGCCCTGAGCCAGGAAAGGGGCTGCCCTGGCCCCGCCCAGGCAGGCTTCTGGGGACTGGGCTCCCGATGCGGGGGTGTGGAGCAGGGGCTCCCCAGCCCCTCCCCGCCTGCTGTAAGGCCTGGGCCGGGTGATTGGGACAGAATACACCAGGACCCACCTCAAAGTCCAGTTCCGCATACCGCGATTTCCGCCGCTGTGGGGAGAAGGGGTTGGTGCACATTGGCAAGCATATGCTCAGATCCCCTAGACAAGAGCTCCTGCCAGAGGCTGAGGGAGGCCAGGGCTACCCTGCCCCAGCCCACCGTTGTTCAGCCAAGCCCTGGCGGACACATCTTCGACTGCACTGAAGCTATGGCTCTCAGTACCCCGGGCCCTTAGAGGCTTCTCTGCCTGGAGACACCTGGCGACCAGGGCTGGGCACGGGTGTCCAGTTCAGGCAGCCCAGGACACACTCCCAGGGACAAGAAAACTGCGACACAGGGTCGTAGCACTTCTGGGGGCCACACACCTGGAACCCCGGGGCTGAATCACCCAAAGCACAGGCCAGGGGGTGGGAGCCCGGACAGCAGCGGCTGGGGCTCCCCGAGGGTGCTGGGCCTAGTTGGCTCCCCTCCCAACCCTGGGCCCTTGTCCTACAGGCCGAGCAGGGCTTGGGGGTCAACTCCAGGCCTCAGGCTGGCCTAAGGCGGGGTGTGCTGCTCAACCACGGAAGGGGCTGGACTCAGTGTCCAGGCTGAGGGCTCCTGAGCCCTATGCGATCAGCGAGACCACCATTGAGGGTGACCACCTGACTAGTTGTGTCTTTGGCACAGACAAGACCGTGTGGGCCCGGCAGGTCCCGGGAGCAGGGCTGGAGGGAAGCAGACGCTGCCCCCTGAGGCAGGGCCCTGATGCACGCCAGGCAGGCAAGGGGGAGGCAAGGTCCCCCCAGCCCAGGCCTCGGGTTCCCATCCTGCCAACAGGGCTCATTCCCACAGAGGAGACACTGGCCTCCTGACTTCCCAGGCCTGGGCTCCCTGAGGCTGGCTGCTACCCAACCTGAATGCCCCGCACCCCCAGCTGAGCCGTCGCCTAAACCCACAGGGCCGACACGCCTGTGCCTTGCCTGCTAGGTTGCCCTTGTCCTGGGAGCAGCTCCCTGGTCCCCCTTACCTCCAGGGAGCTCACAGACAGCGTGGAGACATTCTCTGTCTTTGTCCCGGGCCCCGTGCTGGGCCCCTGGTGGGCAGCGGGCTCCCCGGGCTCCCCCAGGCTGGGGGGTGCCGGCTCCAGCGGGGGCGGCGGGGGCAGGGGCTGCTGGGGCGGCGGGGGTGGCGGGGGCGGGGGTGGTGGGGGCTGGGTGGGGGGCGGCTCAGGGGGCCCGCCACCGGGGGCCTGGCGGGAGGGCGGGCTGCGGGCCGGGAGCCCGGCGTCGGGCGCCATGCTGAGATGGATGAGGCGGGTCTGGGGCATCTGGTCGATGTGGATGCTGTACTTGGGCTCCTCTGGGGGCTTGGGCCGCAGCGTGGCCGTGGCCGTGGGCAGGATCACGTAGCTCGTGTCCAGGGCCTTCTCCTGGGCCCGGCTCAGCTCTGAGTCCAGCTTCTTGAAGATGTCCCCGTCGCCGACGAACGAAGACTTGGGCGCCCTGTCCTTCTTGAGAGTTAGCGAGTGGTTGGGGAAGTCGGGCAGGGGCCCGCCGGGGCAGCGGGGCGATCCGTGCAGATGCAGCTTGGACACGTTGGCCGGCAGGCTGTTGAAGTTGGAGGGCGCCTTGGCGTGGGCCAGCTTCAGCTTCTCCTCCTCCGGCAGTGACGGCCGTTTGAGCGTGCCCGTGATGGTGGCCGTGCGGCAGGCTGCGATGTCCTTGTTCAGCACTGTGGGGACAGACGAGGGGGTCAGGGTGGCCGAGGGGGGCTGGTGCCGGGCCCCCCGGGTCTCAGCTGCGATGTCCTTGTCCTTGTTCAGCACTGTGGGGACAGACGGGGGTCAGGGCAGCCGAGGGGGGCGGGGCCGGGCCCTCCAGGTCTCAGCTGCTGGCTCATCTGGGCACCGCTGGCCCTGTGTTTGCTGCTACGGCAGCTGGCACTCCTGTGTGCCTTCAGTGGGGGCTGGCACGCAGGGGCGCCTCCCCGCAGAGCACGGACGACCGCCACCCACAGCAGCTGGCGGGCACGTGGGGGCAGCCCATGCTGCCTGGCGGCGCGGCATACAGCCCCCCTGCAGGTGGGACCACACCCCCCGCCTCTCTGCTCTGCAGCTGCGGGACCAGGCTGCCTTGACCTCCACCTGATCTGGGCCGCGGCATCCCCACCACCTGCCTGGTCCCTGCCGGTCAGCTCGGCCTCCACCGGCCCACGGAAAATGCAAAGCGATGGGCAGCGCCCACCCACAGCCCACGGAGGCCCAGTCCTTGGGAACCTGCTCTGGAGGTAGCGCCCCCCCACCTCCCGACGCCGGCACTGGCAGTGGACAGGCGCCCATGCCCACCCTGGCCCAGTGCGTGTCAGCTGCTTCCTGCTTCCTCCTCCTCTGAGCCGCCTCCTCTGAGACCAGCGGGCACTGGCCCACCCTGGTCCTCCTCCTCGTCCTCCCCAACAGCCAGGGGTCCCAGGCCCCTTCTCTTCTCCACCCCCCGAGTGCCAACACTAACACCCAGTCTGCAGTGCTGCTCTGCCCCTGGTCCTCCAACCAACCTACCAACTTCCCTGCCAAACCCACTCCCCGCCCCTTGTCTCAGGTTCATGGTCGGGAAAGGCTCCCTCGCTGCCCCTCCCATGCGTGTCCCTACCCTCCGCTGTCCACCTGGAGCCTGGGTCTAGCCCCGTGGGCCCCCCCACGCAGATTCCCTGCAGGCCTCCCGGGCACTCGCTGGGGCACCCATCTGCCCTGTGCCGGCCCGGGCGGGCCCCTGTACCCTGGCCACTGGCTCCTCTCGAGGAGACAGGCCAGGCTGGGCCAGGTTACTAATGACAAACAAACTGGACACTCACAGAGGCCAGCTCCACGCAGGACCAGGCCCAAGACCCCAAACGCCCCCAAGCCTTGGGGTCACCTCTCAGGGAGGTTGGCGCATGAGACGAAAATGGAGCAGGAACCAAGCCAGAGGTCACCTCCTCCAGGAAGCCTTCCGGATGTCCTTCTGGCAGTACCTGACACTGCCCGCCCAGGGCTGGTCCCGCCCCTCCCCACAGCCATCTCTAGAAAAGATGCTCCCAGACGTCTGATAGATCAGAGGGAACAGAACCAGCTGGTCCTGGGTGGCCCCGACACGGGGCTCACAATACGACAACACCTGGACAGCTTCCTTTCATTGGGCAAGTGATTTCTGTTTTTGCACTTGCTTCCTGCAAGCTCATCACCTGCCTAAGGCTCACTGCTCCCACTGACGCCCCCCTAACCTGGAAGCTCGACCAGCCCCGCCTCCATGGATGGACTAACAGTGAGGGAATGAAGGCAACACAGAAGGCAGGCCTGTGAGGGGGCAGGGGGGTGGGCCACCCTGGGGCTCACAGGCGGGACGGAGGGCTGAGGATGGGGGCACGCTGAGGGCGAGGAGTGGGCCAGGCTGGCGGCGGGGGAGCCCCAGACGGTGCTCTCCAGTCCTGAGGGATCCCTGGGCACGGATGCCCCTCCCCTGCCGGACCTGAGCCCCAGGACAGCTCTCTGACCCTGCGGGCAGACTTGGGGGCGTGGCTGGGGGATGGGGGCCTGGAGGTGGTTGTGGGTGTGAGATGAGGACAGACAGTGGACAGACGCACGGAGAAAAGAAGAAACAGGGCCCAGGCCGGGGCCACCTGTCGCTCTCACCTGTCAGGCGCTCACCTGATCTACAGGCCAGATCCACGTCCTTCTCAAAGTCGGTCTACAAGACAGAGATGGGCAGAGTGAGGGTGGGCAGGCAGGGCTGGGCTGCTGCCCCGGCGCCACGCTGCCAGCAGGCTGGGAAGGAGGGCTGCCCCGGAGCTGCAGCCACACCTCTAGAGTGTGTGTGCAAGCTCTGGAGGGCCAAGGGTGTCCACAGGCTCCAGGGTGCCCGTGGGCTGATGCGCTGACACAGAGTGAACCTGTGTGCCCCTGAGGACCCACGTGTGTGCAGCTGCATGCCCGTGCGTCTGTGTGTGTGCACGCACCCGCACACGTGAGCACTCTCCCTTCCCGGGCGTCTGTGATTAGGAACAGCTCGCTCACACCCTTGGCCTCCAGTCCGTCCAGTGGGATCGGATACACGGAGGGCCCCACACCGGAGCCCCTGCTGCCCACCACTCGTGTGTCGGGACGGGTGGGCATCACCCCTATGACCCCCACCACAGCCCTAGGGACGAGAAAGTGGAGGCCAGCCGACCCAGGACAGGCACAGTGGGGTCGGGACGCAGGGGTTCATGCCAGGGTGGGGCTTGCTGCCCCTGCAGCAGCACTGCCCCCGCACCGTTCCCCCCCAGGCTAGGAGGTGGGAAAGGCGAAGTGGGTGGTCCCTGCCCCGCCCCAAGGGAGCCCTCTGGTTGGGGAACCTGGCTCGGGCCTCCCAAGCTGGCAGTGGCCTTCTCCTAGGCCTTGGGGACCCCGGGGGATGGCAGGGCCCTTAGTCAAGCCTAGAAGTTCCTTCCTGGCAAATGTGGAGGCCAGGTTGTCAGAAAGATCACAAAGTCTTTGCCCAGAGGTCAGAGGCCAGGAGAAGTGTCAGGGGATCCGGGACCTGGCTTCCGCCCACCCTGGGCCCGTGCGTCACCCTTGAAAACGCCTCTCTGAGCCCGGCCCTGAGCTTCTGCCGAGGCCCTGCCTGCGAGGTGGCCAGCACCCCGAAGACTGAACGAGCACTTCCCACCTGCCGGGGGCACCCAGCGGACAGCAGGCACCAAATGACATCATGGAGAATTCACCCAGGACGCTACTAGGGTCTGAGCAGGCGGCTTGGTGGGGCTCAGGGAAGGCTCCCTGGAGGAGGTGACACCTGCAAAGCGGGCAGCAGGAGTAGGCAGGGGTGTGCGGTGCCTGAGACTGGACAGTGTGTGTAACACAAGAGGACCAGAGTCAGGTCCTTAGGGGATGTGACTGTGCACAAGCTCAGGGCGGGGGAGGGGGTGAGTGGGCGGGCAACGGGAGGCGTGGAAGCTCTACAGACGGCTGCAGCAGTCCGGCGGATGGCCGGACATCCAGAGCATGGTGTTTGGACAAAGGGCATGGCTGGCACCAGAGGATGAGCCCGGGGCGGACACCAGCCCCGCCCATCTCCCTCATCCCTTGACCCGGTCCATGCCCCCAGACTGGGGCTTTCACCTCCGTGAGACCCCAGCCTCAAACTGGGCTCGGAGGTCCTCCTAACGGGCAGCTGGGGCCTAGCGCAGGTGCCGGCGGGGGGCCGAGCAGGGGCTGCCTGTGTCCCGGCCCCGAGCCCTACCATGAGCTGGGCGTGGCCATTCTGGAAGGAGCCCCCCGAGTCCCCGTTGCCCTCCTCCTGGCGATCTACCACGCGGCACTTCACAGCGTCCTGGACCTGCGGATGGAGAGCAGAGGCAGTCAACGGCCAGTTACGCCCCCAACGCCGGGAAGGCGAGCTTGAGTCCAGCAGGCAGGATCCTGGTGAGGGGCGGGCCTATCGCAGGCCACATGGGCCCACGGGCCACGGCGGGGGTGGGTGGGGGCGCTCACAGGGGCACCCGCTCGTCTGTGGGCCAGAGCAGGGCACGGCGCGCAGGGCAGCTTCAACAGCAGCCGGCCAGGGCCCGTCCTCTGCTCTGACCGCTGAGATCTCCTCTACCCCCGTCTTGGGGTGAAAACTCAGAAAACATGGAGCTCTGGGTCCCTGAGAACATGCTGCAAGCCCTCCTGCCTGGAATCTGTGGGTAAAAGCCCACCACTGCCGGCCTGAGTCAGCTGGTATCCAGATGTGTCCTGAGTCACTGTGCCTGGCACGTCCCTGAATGTCTGGGGCTAGCTGGGGTCAGGCTCTCACTCCCTTATCACCAAGAACAGCACGCTCCTTGGAAGGGATGAGCCATCACGGCCTCGGGCTCTTCAGACAGGCGAGAGAGGGTGGCTGCTAGTGAGGGGCCGGGGAGCAGGCGGCAGGGAGCCGGGGAGGAGGAAGCAGCCAGAGGAGGAGGAGGAGACCCAGTTAGCCACGGACGATGCTGGTCTGCGCGAGTGGGGGCCCCGGCCACCACCTCCGCCTGCTGCACCAGGCGCGGGGACGGCAGTGAGCAGAGCGCCCGTGCTCAGGGCGCTGACACTTCAGAGGCCACAAGGTGGGTGCGCAGGGAATAAACGAAGGTGCAGGAGGCTAAAGCACAGAGAGTGGGGTGGGCTACATGCGGAACGCTGCCCGAGGAGGTGTCCTGAGTTACGGTGGGGAGAGCTGGGAGGAGGGCTCCCAGACACCGACCCAGCACACACCCAAGAACCCGTGCCCACTGACCCTGGCCACTGAGCCTGTGCTACTGTGAGGACTGGGCAAGCCCAATGCACACTGCCACCCGGCCGGTCAGGGTCTTGCTGGCCTCAGGGAGCCACACTCCCAGTCTCACACTCGCCGCCTGGCCAGCAAACACCTGCTCAGCCCTGCTGCATGCCCAGCGGGGCAGGCCTGGCCCAGAAGACGGCGGACACGGGGGTACGGAGGACATGCTGTCTCCTGGCACGGACGGCCACCGGCTCCCCATATCTTGTGTCCTCACTCCGCGACCCAGACTCCAGGGGTGCTGGCGAGGACCCTGCTTGTGCCCCTGACGGGACGTCCTGTGCCCACAGGGCCGGCATCTGAGTGCCCCTCCTGGCCCGTCCTCCCCAGCACAGCTGAGTGGGCACAGGCGGCCGGGCCCCCCTCCATGGGCCCTCGGAGCTCACCGAGGGTGGGGGAGGCCAGCCCATGGGTCCTCCGGCCCAGCTCTGCAGGCGCGCATGGGGGCTTCCAAACCCACCGCCTAGTGTCCCAAGGGGCGGCCCAGAGCTCCAGACAGCCGAGGCCATGACAGCCCCCATGAGCCCGCCCTTGGCGGGGTCCGCCCTCCATGGGACACCGTCACCTGAATCCTTGTCTGACTTCTGCCCCTGCCCCCTCGGGGACACAGCCTCTGTTCCTCCATCTTTTGAGTGCTTCCGTCTCTACTCAACATCTCTGAGGCTCACAGGCTCTCTTCCTGACTCAGGACGTCACTCTGTCGTTGCTGCCCGTCTTGCTTTGCAGACGGCAAGGCGGCTGAGGGCCACGAGCCCGGGCCACTGCAGCCTCAGTCCATCCAAGGTGAGTGGGCACGAGCTACTCTGGGGGCTGTCCAGAGGCTCCCTAATGCGAGCGTGCGGGGGGCCAGGCCAAAGCGGGTGCTGGGCTGGGGGAGCGAGGTTCTCTCTGCAGGGCGTCAACGTGGGTCCATAAAGTCACCTCCTCCTGGGCCGTCTCTGGCTCCAGCGCAGGTGGGCCCCGCCTGTCCCGGGGGAGGCTCTCCCCGGGGCCTCAGGGCTAGAGAGCGGACAGGTGGGACCGACTGGACGTCTGTAGGTGGTGGGGGCACCACTCCCACGGCAGAGGCGTCGGGGCTTTGCCCCGCTGTCTCTCGTACAGAAGGAGCCCCTGGAGAGGGGCGTCCCCATCTCCCCCAGGTGTGAGCAGGGTGGGGAGCGGGCTTGGCTGTCCCCGCCAGGGCGGCCCCATCTTCAGCTCTGCAGGCCCCCAGGCCAGGACCTGGCGTCCTCGCCCAGACAAGAAGCTCCAGGCAGCGAGGCTGGGTGGGCCGCGCTGGCTCGGCAGGCAGAAGATGGATCGCCCCCGGGGTCTCAGGACGTCCCAGCACCGAGGGGCACTCCGGCCTGGCCTCCTGGGCTGCCCCGCGCGCTCACTGCCTCCGCGAGACCCTGGGGTGGGCTCTCGTCCAGCGACGTCCGATGCTGGTGTGTCACACTCCCGCCCCCCAGGATAGGGGCACGTCCCCTCCGTCGGTGCCACCAGCCAGGAGACGGTCTGGCCAGAGCTCGGTAAAAACCTTCTCCTAGACCTTCCGGAGGAGCCCAGAAAATGCCAGATGGGAGCCCCAGCTGCCCCGGGAGCCACTCCCACCTCTGGGCCCCACCAGCCGGGGCGCAAGCCCCGCCTCGGCCGGAGCCAGCACAGGGAGCCAGGGTGCCTCCTGCGGAAGCTGTCATGTTGACTGAATCCCGGTTGAGCGCTGGACCCGAGTTCAGCCTCTTGGAAGAGTCAGGGCCCAGGAGGCTGCCCCTCCCCAACTTCCCGCCTCCTTCCAGAACCTTCCGGCTGTGGGGAGGCGGTTCCCCACTGCCTTGGGGAAGCTGACCACTCATCCCCAGCACGGAGGGCAGTGCGGGCCCTGGCCCAGCCACGAGGCCCGGGGAGGGTGGGCACCCCCGCCTGCCCACCTCTCTCCGCAGGATGCAGTGCACCATCACAATGACGAAGCCCTCCAGCGAGTCGAAGACGGCGAAGAGGATCTGGAAGAGGGCGGACCTGCGGTCGGTGACGGCGAGCACGGCGGACATCCAGGTCAGCGCCAGCAGCGGCAGCACCACGCAGGAGCTCCACAGCGAGGCCCTGCGGACGCGGCGGGCGTCAGGGCCGCCCCGGAGCCTGCCAACGCGCCTGCCCTGGGGCGGGCCAGGCCACCTCCCTTCCCTGGCTGGCGCCCCAGCTGCGCCCTCTCCCCCCACCGGGAAGACCTCCCCACACCCAGCCCGGCTGCCTCCTCTCCTGGGGAGTGGACTTTGCCAGCAATACCCCCAGCTGGAGGCTCGCCGGGCAGCTGGGGACTTGGGACGGGGTCCCACGCGGCTGGGTGCAGTGAGGGCTGGGGCGAGGGGTCCCTGGAAGATGCAGGTGCCTGACCGTCCCGGAGGCCCCAGGAGGGAGACACGCACGCTGCAGGGAGGGGTGAGCTGGGGTAGGAAGGGTCTCCTCCCAGGGCCCCCAGCCCCAGCCAGAGGCCCAGGGCCAGGACTGCAGGAGGACGCCACAGGGGAGGCATCTGGCCAGGCCTCTGAGCGCTGAACAGAGAGACAGGGTTGGGGTCAGCGGGGTTGGGGGCGGGGGACCAGAGGACTCCTCAGAGAGAAGGAAGGAGCGGAACTGTGAGGAGAGAAGACAGACAACAGACAGACAGGGCCGGATGGGGCAGGGGCAGTACAGACAGACAGAACAGAGACGACAGGCGCGTCCCCCTCTTGGCGGGCCCTGCTCTGCCCTCCCCAGGGGAGCAGCTGCCCTGCTCGGAAGCCTTCACCCCTTCCTCCAGGAAGTCCTCCAGGAGCACCTCCGAGGCAGGCATCACCCTCTGCACCACCATGGGCTACACAGGAGGTCACTCTGGGCTGTTTCCTTGTCCCCACAGTGGGGACACTGTCAACAGGCTGTGTGGGGACAGAAGGCGCACCAGCGGGATCCTGGGGTGCAGTGTTAGGAAACCTGCCTTAAGCCCTGTCCCCACCACTATTCCCACTCTCAGGGCCGCTGGGCCTGAGGACCGCAGCTAGGGTAGGCTCTGCCCCTGGGCCAGTGACTGCCCGCAGGGGCTCTGGCGGGACTCTTTCCCCAGGGGCGGGGGCAGCAGGGCCTCACGGGCCCTCCTCCCTCACGGGGCTCCTGGTCAGAAGGGGAGCCAGGAGCAGGTGGGGCAGGACCACGGGGCGGGCACCGGGGGGAGCTGGTGGGAGAAAGGCTGGGGTCCGCTTAGGTCCCCAAGCCCCGAGCTGGCAGGGCCTCCAGACAGCACGGTGAGATCCGCCACCAAAGCCGTGCCGCCCCTGCAATGGACCACCGGCGAGGGGCCCAGCCCTGTGGGACAACGGCCCTCATCGGCCCGGACAGGGCACAGTGGCCACACCTGCCTCCCTGGGCCTCCACGTCCTCCCCCACCCTGCCCGGCCATCTCCAGGGCCCGGGTCCCCACCCCAGGGACGGCCCCCCACCCTGGGGCACATTCCCTGGGCACAGCGGGCCTCCAGAGCTAGACCCTGGCCTCTCTCGCCGCCTCACAGGCCCCCCAGACGGCAGGCGCTGAGAACAAGGGGGCCAGGCGGAACCCCCGGGCTGGGGACCTGCACCGCAGGCTGTGTGCCCTCCACGCCTGTCTGCCGTGCCCATACCTGGCCCAGCGCCTCAGAGCCCACGACGGGAGCCCCGTCCTGGCCTGGGCCTGTCTCCCCCACAGGGTGGGCAGGGCCCTGCGGTCTGCCTCCTCTCTTCCACGGCAGGCCCTCTTGGGCCAGACCCCCGGGCCCAGACACCCCCTCTTGTTCCGAGCAAGAGAGGCCGGGCCTCCCCCACCAAAACGCCTCATCCTGCTGTGAGTCATCGTCCCCCGGGTGGAGGCCTGGCATTGACAGCCAGGTGCTGCAGCCGGCTGGCAGATGGCCGGGGCCTGGGGACCCGTAAATTACTCAGACGCCTGCAGCCCATCCCCTGCAGCTTCTGAAGCGTTTCCACCTCGCAGCAAGGGGGGGATCGTGCAAGTCCAGGCGTGACTGCTGGGCGGGGGAGGGGCAAGTCCACAGCTCCCCCGCGGGAAAGTCAGATGCCCTGGGGAGGGGTCTGGGCGTGAATGGGGCGAGGCAGGCCCACTGCCGCTGACCTCCCGTGCGACCGGCCCAGCGCGTCCGCCAGGGGTCCGGGGACAGGCTCTCAGCACAGCCCAAGTCACAGCTGAGGCTGTCTGCCACCCCACAGGCCCGCCTGCCTGCGGAACAATGGAGGGGCCCAGCGGAGCCCCGGTGTCCGGGCTGTGGACCCCAGCACGGAGGAGCAGCCTGTCCCCCTCCAGAGGATGCTGCGTCTCCACCCTGAGCATCCTGAGGCCAGGTGGGCCCTCCCCCAGGAGGGTCCCAGGGACCCCTGTCTCTGGGGACCAGACAGTCAGACGCTCCTGGGTCATCTGAACCCCCAGGCTGCACTGCCCCTGCCCTGCTTGCGGCCCCTGGAGGCGGCCGGGGTCAGCGAACAGGCTGGCTGCCCCAACACACCTGGTTTCTACAGGTGCAGCGGCCTCTCACACTGCGACTCCCGACCGACACACGACTCCTCCCACACTCCGCCATGCTCGCACGGAGCACGGGGACCCCAGCATGACCACACCCTGACAACGGCTGCCAGTGGACCGTGTTCTCACAGCCAGAGGCCTGGCCCGGTTCCCGGCCCTCGGGCCCGGCTGGTTCCGTGAGGCCCTGGAGGACGGAAGGGAGGAGACGGGCCGGGCAGGGACCGCAGTGTGAGGAGACCCGGGGCGGGGGGGTTGCCGAGGCCTGGAGGGGACAGCAGAGACGACACGAAGGACAGAGGAGGCGTAAAACGAACGAGATGGGGCCGCGGGGCGCAGAGCCCGCCGGCGGGCGAGGGGTGGCCTGACATGGCGTGACTGGTGGCTTCGGAGGTGGCGTCGGCCTCAGAGAGGACTGCACACTCGGCACATTTGGGGGGCGCCCGAGGGGGGCCTGGGGCAGCTGACTGCAAGTGAAACAGACGGAAATGAGAGCAAAACTGTTCTCGCAGAAACAGGCAGGGAGAGCAGGAGGGGTGTAGCCCCAAAACTAACCAGAAGGTGTCCAGCTCGAGCCTCCTTAGGGGGGGATGGGGTCCGGGGGCGAGGCTCCAGGGCAGGGGTGAGGATGGGGGGCCAGGGGTTCCCAGGTCTCTTTGCACCCGGGGCCCTGGACCTGCTGGGCAGCCGGGAGAGCCGAGTGTGGGCTCTGAGGCTGGGTGCGGCTGACCGCAGGGCAGGGCCGGGCCGGCCTGGGCCAGTGTGCACCCACGTTCAGCACAGCATGACGTGAGCCGCCCACATTCAAACCAAGAAGTGGGACACCTGGACGAAGCCACAGTCCCCGCCCTCGGGTCCCCCACATCCGACAGGACCAGGCACTGCCCCAGCCAGAGAGGGAGGGATTCACCCAATGGTCCCGGGGGGCACCTGCGAGCGACCTGGGCAGCGGCCCCCCTGCCAGCACTGAGCGTGCGGGGTGCTGGGGTCAGGCCCATACGCGAGTCCAGGGCCTTTCGAGCCCCACCACTGCTGCACCCAGGGAAGGCCCAACGCGGTGGGCGGCCTGACCCGACCGCAGCCCTGCTCCACCCGCCCCTGCCCCCACCCTCAACGTCAGCCTCGGTCTGCCTGTGAGACGGGAGCAGGACCGCAGACCCCGCCGCACAAGTCCCTGCAGGAGACAAGACAGCGCCATGGGGTGGACGGGCCCAGCCTCGCTGCCGCCCTGACCCGCCGTTCCCGGAGCACGCGTGGCTGACGCTGTGCTCTGGGACAAGCCTGCCAACCCCCGCTTCGCAGACTCAGCAGATGCCCAGGCCGTGCAGGCCCAAGCCCACAGCCAGGCCGGCCGGCTCCCAGCCCCCGCGGGCCCTCCAGGGTCACACGCCTGCCCCAGAGCAGGCTTCTAACTAGCACGGAGCCCGCCAGGGGCCCACGGAGAAGGGCTCCTGAAGCTCTGTTCACGGGGAAAGCAAGAGCAGGACGAGGCAAGGGAGAGAGACAGACGGAGACCGGGCAGGACTGGCACACGGGGTGGGGAGAGCGTGGATCCCCAACAGACCCGCGCAGGGCAGAGGTGAGCCGAGGCGGGCTCGGAGCTGGAGCGGGACCAGCCCGTCTGTGATCCCGGGGGCTCCTGCCCCCGCAGCTGGAGGAGCATCGCCCCCCTCCACGCGCCTCCCCAGGCTGGGCACTGCAGCCCCTGGGCACCGCCCACCCGAGTGCCGCGGGGCTGGCTCCCCAGGCAGGAGGAGCATCCCGCCTGGCACCGCAAAGACGGGGTGCATGCCGGTTCAGGGCCAGCCGACCACGGAGGGGCGGGGAGAGGCCAGGCGGGCCGCCCTCCACCCTGCGGGCCCGGGGTCTCAGGAAGCAGTCGGTTTCACGGCCTCTGAGAACTTGTGAAGCCCCTGCTCTGTCAGGGGCTCCGTGCCTCTGTCTCCCGACCTGCTTGGTGAGGGCAGGGGCTTTGGGTCATCCCGACTCAAGTGGGGCGCGGTGCGGCTGCCCGGTCCTACCCTGCCCGCTCCTTCAGCTTCTTGTCTGTGATGCCGTCCTTGGACACGAGCTTGTTGAACACCAGGATCCCAATGACCATGTTCACCTGCAGGATGGGGGGAAGCGGGTATGGGGGGGTGCCCGTAGGGGCACTGGGGCCGGCCCCCCAACCCCAGGGCAGCACGGGGCTTCGCACAGCCCCCTGCGGGTGAAGAAAGGAGTTCCAGGGAGGATGCAAAGGCCCCGGGGAGGGGGGTGCTGCCAGCTCACCCAAACTCTGGTCCCCTTGCCCTGTCACCCCCTCCCGGAGCCCCAGTCCCTAGCAGGGGTTCTCCACACCACACGGTCCCACCAGACCCCCAAACCTCCCATGTGATGGGTCCCCAGGCCCAGTGCCACCTCTCCTGGGATCAATAGCAGTTTGTGAAGCCAGGATTCCATCTGGGATGGAGTCCACAGGTCAGGCTGGGGTTGGGGCAAATCGGCCACTGCCCGGAGCGGTCAAGCACGTGAGCAGGCTGGCCAAAAAGCCCCGCAGGGCACTTGTCCTGTGCAGACCGCAGAAGGGCCCGCAAGTGACCACCAGTCCAGCTGAGTCGTGCCCAGGCTCACCCTGCGCCCCCGTCCTTAGTGTCCCAGCAACTTGTGTGCATCCCACAAACGAGCTCACCCAGAGCCTGACCTGATGCCGTCCCGGGACACCCCATCCTGGCTCTGCCTGGGGCCACGCTGCTCTCCAAACCAGGCAGCCCTTCAGAGACCTTAACTCAGGGCCACCGCCCCACAAGTCTCCCTCAAACCTGTGACCACTGGGCACCTGCCCCGGGAAGTGCTTCTGGGAGCCGAGGCGAGTCTCATGCTACTGCTCACTCGGCCGCCTGCGACAGAGACAGGCTGTCCCCAGCGTCCCCACCAGCCACCAGGCCCTGGTCTTCCCTCTCACCGGAATGCCCTGCCCTCAGGCTTCCACTCTGCAGAGGCTGCTTGACCCCTGGCCAGGTTCCTGTGTCTCAGAGACTCTGGGGCTCTGGGGGTCCCTGGACCCGTGACCCTGGGCCCAGAGGTCTGGGAAGGCCGACTCCCTGGGGCCCCCTCAACTCCAAGCACTCATGGCTGCACACACAGCGGCAGGCCCGTCCCTGCCTCCCATCCTCTGGGTGAGAGTGGCTTTCCCGGGTGACCTCGTTTTCTGCCACGGCTGGGGCAGGGGAGGGGACACCGGTGGCCGCCACCCTGCCTGCAGCAGGCTGTGTCCTCTTTTACTTGCGCGTGCCCGTGTTACATGTGGAAAAGACCCTCAGGCTGGGAAAGGTTGAAGGCAGGAGAAAAAGGGGACAACCAAGGATGAAACGGTTGGGTGGCATCACCAATCAATGGACGTGAGTTTGAGCACACTCTGCGAGATGGTGAAGGACAGGGAAGCCTGGCGTGCTGCAGTCCATAGGGGGTCACAAAGAGTCAGACGTGTGTGCACAACCGAACAACCAGCCAGCATTACAGGAGGGGCTCCGGGCAGCAGTGCACACCGGGTCAGGTCCAGGCCTGCCCTCCTCGCACTGTGGGAAGGGACGCGGGGGACTCCTGCCTCTGACATCGCCCCTCCCTGGGCCCTTAGGAGGCCCAGCCCACTGACCAGCAGCATTGAAATGCAGAGCACGCAGCCCCGCTCCCTGCCAGTCTTCCAGACTAAAGGAGCAGGCTGGTTGGGGCTGGGGGCAGGGGCCTGGGGGCTGCCCAAGGATCCTGCCTACCAACTCCGCCTGCCCGCTGGCTCCCCCATCTCCCGTCCCTTGCAGGCCCAGCCTCCCCTGGGTGCCCTGGGCCTCACTTTCCTCTGCCACGTCCAGTCTGCGCCCCCAGCCCGGCTCAGGTCTGACAACGAGGCAGTGAGGCCCAGCCCGGTGAGCAGGACCCTGCAGAGCGATGCCCTTTCCTGGGGGCAGGCGGGAGAGGAGGGCGAGACAGGCTCAGATCTCCAGCCTTTCCCTGCTCACCCGTGACCTAGGGAAGGTAACCCTGTGTGCCCGGGGCACTGCCATCCTCACCAAATGGGAGGGAACTGCAGAAAGGAAATGCCAGGCAGTGCGGGGTCCAGCAAAAGAAGGGGCTCCCTTCTTCCAGTGAATGACCAGTAGAGAAAGAAAACCCTGGCGTGGTCGCCATCTCTGCTGGCCTGGCCGTCTGTCTGTTCCCTCATGGTCACTCACTCAAACCCGCACAGGCCTCCCGACAGGCACAGGGCCGCTGCACAGCCGCCAGGCCAGCTGCGCCCACGGAAATGAGCCCGGCTGGGCTGAGGGCCCCACCGGCCCCTGCTGACCAGGGTGACCCTGATGGAGGAGCAGACCCAACTGGAGGCCTGGCCTGGGGGTAGGCGAGGGGCTCAGTCCGGGCCAGAGGGGCAGGGGTCCGTACCAGCACGACGGCCGCGGCCGGTCCCACGAAGGCGTAGAGCAGTCCCCCCTCCAGGGAGAGCCAGCAGCTGGGGAGGGAGGCAGGCTGGTTAGTGGCCAGACATGACCCCACCCAGGCACAGGCTGGGCACCACCCGCTTCCAGGCGGGCAGGTGCAGAGCCCAGAAGAGGCAGGAGGAAGTGAGGACACTGCGCGTGATGAATTCTTTGGCTTCGCAACTCGAGGGAGCCCCCAGGCGGCTGACAGGTGAAGTTCACAGGTGGAATCGGTCCAGAGCAGGGGGGTGCCGGAAGCTCTGACGGTCCCCCTCCCCCGACTCTCCCCCAGGCCTGGGCTCCCCACCTCGCCCTGCAGACCCTCCCCAACCTCACGTGCCGACCCTCTCTTGGCATCATGCTAAAATGTTGGGCTGGGTCCCTGGCCTGGAGTTCCTCCTGCCCACTCACCCCAGACAAGCCCCGGGGTCTCAGCATCGGGCCTCCTGCCCACGGGAGGGCCTGGGCCCTCCTCACCACCACACTTACTTTCCCAAGTCTCCTGGACACCCGCCAGGGGGGCGCCCAGGAGCCCTGAGCCCAGGGAGGGCTGCTCTTCTTCCTGTGCTTTCTGTTTCACCTGCCCTGAGCTTCCGTGCTATCTGCCAAACCCACTCATCTTCATCCTTCAGAACCCCACTGCAACGTCCCACTCCCACCTGATCTGTCCCCAAGTTGGGTAGACTGGTGTTCCTTCCTCCCAGCTGTGGGGTCAGTGTCCACACGTCCTTCCCGGTACTCAGAGCCCCCACCCCCGCCAGGGTCCTCCGTCAAGTGCAGGGCATGCCTGCCCCAGGGCCTGGTCACGTCCCAGGCCCCTGGGCTCCCCAGGGAGCCGGGCCTGTGTGGCCCCTCCTCCCGTTACTGCTCTCTTCTTCCCCACAACCACAGCCACGGCCTCCCAGGCCTCAGTTCTTCGCCCCACACCCTAGGAAGCCACACGGCGTCCTGGTTTGGCATTCAAGGCCCCTGGACCTGGGCCGGCTGAACCTTCAAGGCCTCAGTGACTTCATCTGTGAGACAGCCCCGCCGTGCTCCATCCCGCACCCCCCCAGGGGCCATGTGCCGTGCAGAGTCGCTCAGTCGTGTCCGACTCTTTGCGAACCATGGACTGTAGCCCGCCAGGCTCCCCTGTCCATGGGATTCTCCAAGAATACTGGAATGGGTTGCCATGTCCTTTTCCAGGGGATCTTCCCAACCCAGGGATCGAACCCAGGTCTCCTGCATTGCCGGCAGATTCTTTACCATCTGAACCCCAGGGAAGCCCCAGGGGTCATACAGACTCCTGAAGACCTGGGTCCTTTGTCACGCAGACGGGAAAATGGAAGCTCTGAGGGCCTAAGCAGCTGAGAACAGGGGGGCTCCTAGCGCCCAGGGCCTGTTTCTCTTGAGCCTGCTGCCCACCACCAGGAGGAGCTGGTGGACAGCGGGAAGGGGGCTACCCTGGGCCTGGCCTCCAGCTCCCAGGGCCCCCGCTCTCGCCAGGCTCTGAGATGGGTGCCCAGCCAGCCCTCACCTTCCAGGGCGGCGGGAGGGTCTGGGGGAGCCGTGCGGCCTCCACCACGTCCCACCCCACCCCAACTCACTAGTTCATGGTGCTGTACCCTCTGGCCTTGGTAAATCCCACGGAAATAGCCACGACCAGCGCAGGGAGCCCTAGGGGAGGAGCAGAAAGAAAAGGTGTCGGGGGGACCCCCACCGTCTAAGGCCCAGCTCTGCAGGTGGGGGAGGGAGGGGACAAGGCACCTCTGAAGCCCCTGAACAGAGGGTGAGACTGAGCCCGTGAGAGAGGGGACACGAGGTGGACAAGGACGAGAGCCCGCAGACGGGGGCGAGGGCGGCCAGGTCAGCACATGAGACAGGAGGCCCAGCCACCTCAGGACTTCAGGAAGGAAACGTTTCCCATCGTAAGTATATCCCGGACATCGGCTGGGACAGACTCACACCACCAGATTACTCCTCACCTGGCACTCAGGTAGAGCCAGGTGACTCCCTGGAGGCGGAGGCAGAGGGGGCGGGGGGGGGACTAGGAGGGGGCCGGGCGGGGGGCACCCCACCGCCCTGCAGTGCTCACCCCAGCCCAGGCACAGGAAGCGCTTGCGGACAAGGCGGTTCCGCAGGCGGCCCGTCACGGCCATGTAGGACTGCCAGGCCTCGGTCAGCACCCAGCAGAAGGACGACAGGAAGAAAAAGTGCAGGAAGGCGGCCACCAGCGTGCACACCACCTACGAGGGCAGGCAGGCGGGGAGGCGCTGCTCACCTGGCCCCGTGCCCACGCCGTGACCTGGGCGAGGCCCCAGGCAGGACGCCACCCAGGGCTCACCCGCCCCACCGCCGGAGTTGGGCTGTGGGCCCTGAGGCCCTGGGGCATGCTTGCCCGACCCCACTCCCCGGCTTCCCCATCCACTCGCAGACGCCTCAGAGGCCACCCACCCACTCATCCGCTGGCGACCCTGAGACCACACCACAAGGCACAGACAGGCGCGGGGGGCCTGGGACCGATGCTGGGCCAGCGTGCTGGAGCTTGAGCGGGTCATCTCACAGCACCAGTCCCACTGGAGACTCCAGACACCGAGTCCCCACGCCTGGCCAGGGGACAGCCCCTCCAGGCTGAGCCGCGGGGCTGCCGTAGCCAGAACAGTAAGGGCTCTGCCCTCGCCTCAAGCACCCCAGGGCCCGGGCCCTGCCGCGGAGCCTCCCTATCACCGCCGACGGCCATCCCCGGGCACAACGGCGGCCGCTCACCTTGTTGCGGGTCTGGGTCTGCCCGATGAGGATGAGCGCATTGGAGGAGATGATGGACAAGCAGAAGTTGATGAGGATGACGGAGCGCTCCGAGCGGATGTACCTGAGGGCGAGGGCGGGTGGCATGCTCGGTGCCCAGCAGGGTCTTAGCTCCACAGGAGCCGGGTGCCGCGGCCATGAAGGCCGGGCCGCCTCCTCCCTGTTGGGCCCTGGCCTCCACCGCACCGGCACCGCTCCTCACATCACCGACTCGGCAGGGGCCACGGGGTCCTGACCACCCCGCACGCGGAAGGAGGTACTTTGCAAACCACAGGGGCTGCAGGGGAGGGTCCGCCGGGGCGCCAAGCAGGCCCACGGCAGGTCAGGGCGGACATCCGAGAAGGGGCTGCTGGGGGGCGCGGGGTATTTCAGGGTCACTGGTGCCTCTGCCCTCGGCAGGACGGGGGCACGGCAGGAAGGCACGGCCTCCCCGCCCACCCCGTGGCTGCATCGACCCCTCCTCGCGGGCCTCGGCTGCGGTCATGCTGCCCTTGGAGCCGACACACTGGAGATGGGGCTGGACCCAGCGGGTGCGGCAACCTTGGCTTGACCCTCAGTGAGCCGCAGTCCCAACCCCTGCCCCTCGGGGCCCACTGGGAAGGAGTCTGCGCACACACACCCCCACCCCAGGGTTGGTGAGAGAGGGATGGGGTCGCCCCCCACACCCCAGGGACCAAGGGACCAACACCGGTCAGACAGCACCCGGGCACGGGGGTCCGTGGTGGAGAGGCCGTGCGGCCTGGGGCAGGGGGCCGGCAGAGGTTCCCACCAGACACGTGCACCCAGGCTCAGGGCGCGGCCTGGCTCATCCAGGTGATGACAGGCCACAGACGAGGAAGTCAGGGTCTTGGGGCCCAGCAGTCATGGGACAGGGTGCTCAGCTGGGCAGGTCCCCTCAGAGGGCAGGAGGGAGCAGGGAGCCTTCTGTGAGTGGCCAGTGGGCACGGGGCTGGGAAGGAGCAGGAAGGCCCAGCCCCCTGGCTGCCTCTGCGCCCCCCACTGTCCACCAGCATCCAGGGGACTGCAGGAGGGGAGACTGGGGGGTGACGACGGAGGTGATGGATGGTCCTAACTGGGAAGGTGAGAGGGAAGGACGGCTCTGGGCTCCCAGCCCACAGCCGCCCTGATGGGAGAAGGGGCAAGGCGGCCCCAGCCACCCCTTCCTGGGGACCACCCTGGCACGGGGTGCAGTCATCCCTTCCTGGAGACAGTCTGCACCGCTCCACCCCTACCCACGGGGGATGCCACCTCCACCGATGGAAGGACGAGTAAGGCAGCTGCAGTCACCCCTCCCGGGGACTGCCTGTCCCCCCATCCCCCCGCGGGACCGCAGTCACCCCTCCCGGGGACCCCCCGCGGTCACCTCCACACGGAGACGTAGATGATGATGAGCATGAGCAGGGTCAGGGACGACACGCCGCAGCCCACGATGAGCGTCACCGACGGCGCTGCCACCTTCTCCATGTTCTGTGGGTCCGGGGGACGCAACAGAGTGAGGGGCGGGCAGACCTGCGGGGGACGCCGGGGAGCCTGCCCGCCCCGCACCCCCCGGAGCCCCCACGTCCAGCAGTCCTCGGCCACACTCCCGCAGCACCCCGAGCAGCCCCCAGCCCTGGGCGGTCCCCGGGGGGGTCTCATCTCCTGCCAAGGACAGGGTCTCTGTCTGCGCCCCCCACTGGTATAATTGTGTGGCAAGTCTGGCCACAGCGCCCCCCCATTTCAGGGAAGGGACCCCCACCCCCATCACAGGCAAGCTCACCGAGGCAGCAGGTCCACACCCGCCTCGGGCAGCTGTTCCTGACCCCGTGGCTCTGCAGCGCCGGCCAATGGCAGGGACCCGGCTCGGGGGGGAGGGGGGTGCCCTCAACACCCGCCACAGACCCTGGCCCTCCACCCTGGCCTCTGCAAACAGCAGCTGCCCCCAGAGGCCCCCACCGCCTCCACGTGAGACCTCCCACGCTGGGTGCCCCGAGTCCACCCCCAGACTCTAAGCCTGGCCCCGCCGCTCCGTCTGCCCAGATGCCCAGACGCGCCTCAGGCCCCTCTGGTCTTGGCTAGTCCCATCCCAGGGGCCCGGGGCAGCCCTGAGCTCCGACCGGGCCCTTCCCACGCCTCCCTGTGTGCACCCCGTGTGAGCGTGACCCCCAGGCGGGTGGCCCGCGGGTGCTTGCTGAGGAAAGATCTCAATCCATCTATGTCTGGAGCCCAGAGACAACCCAGGGGCCCTGCAGCCCCTCCCACCCACCCCCCACCCAGAGGAAGGAGGGGGTGAGTCCTGGAGCCGGAGGGAGGGGCGGGGGGGAGGAACCAGGGGACAAGGGGTGTCTGGTGGCCCCCCCGCAGAGCTGACGCCTCCGTGCCCCGGCCCAAGTCTAACCTGGCTGCCACACTGCTGACCGCGCACGTGCAGAGCAAGCCTCCCGCTCGCCTCCTGAAACCACGGCCGCCCTTCCTGCCCCCAGATGGGACCTTTCACCCTCCTCGGGAGTCCGAGGTCTGGAGGCTGCTGCACAGGCACCCCAGGGCCCACCCACTGGGCGCAGCTGCTCCCGCCTGCTCCATCCACGGCCGGACGGCCCTTCCCCACACCAGGGCCCCCGTCCCCACCCCGGGCCACTGCTGGAGGCACCTGTCTGTCCCCCGAGCCTGCTGTCCTCACGTCTGGGAGCCCCCCTCCACCAGGCCCAGCACAGACAGGCGGTCAATGTGACTGGCTGAATGAACGGAGCCGGGGGAGGCAGGCTCCTGGAAAATTGAGAAAGTCGTTCAAGGTCAGCCAGGCCATCCACTGTCCCCAGGGGCTGGCCCGGGTGAGGCTCTGGAACCAGCTCCTGCGTTTCCACAAGGGGAGCTGGAGGGCCCTGGGGAAGGGGGACTCTGGGCTCTAGCCAGCACCCCTAAACTCGCTGGGCAACCTCGGGGCCCTGGTCAGAGACATAAGTCACGGGTTGCCGAGCAAGCGGCTCAGGCCTGCTCCTAGGCCGCTCCGGCCCCGACCTCCACGGCCATCTGCCTCCATCTGCCCTCGTCAGGCCTGGCAGCCACACACCCGTCGGCTGTCCACCTGCCCGCCCGCGCCCTCCTCCTCTCTGCCTGGCTCGCCTGTCACTTCGGACAGCCCCAACCCCACAGGTTCTCAACAGTGTGGGGAAAGCACAGGTGACAGAGTGGTGGGCAGGGGTGTCAGGGACTTCAAGGTCTTGCTGGGAGGGCTGGACCGGAGACCTTAAACGTGAGAGACGGGCCCCAGTCCACGCGGAGAGCAGGCAGAAGCAGGCCAGCCTCCTGCTGGAGACGGGCTCCCTCGCCACGCTCCGCGCCGCCCCAGGGCCTTTGCACAGGCCAGTCCCCCAGCGCTTTCCCTGACCTCCACGCAGTTAGCCCTTCTCTCAGCTGAGCTGTCATCTCCCAAGTGGCTCAGACAGTAAAGAATCTGCCTGCAGTGCAGGAGACCCGGGTTCGATCCCTGGATGGGAAGATCCCCTGGAGAAGGGAATGGCAATCTACTCCAGCAATCTTGCCTGGAGAATCCCATGGACAGAGGAGCCTGGCAGGCTACAGTCCATGGGGTCGCAAAGAGTAGGACACGACTGAGCGACTCACACTTTCCGCGCTCCTCGCAGTGAGGACTGGACAATCACTCTGAGCTGGCCCCTCATCTCTCTGCCATCCTCTCGCCTTGAGTCTCTGCAGGGTGCCGGCCCCTCCCCCCCAGGCCTTTACCCCTTTGTGGTCCACAGGGTCACTGTCAGTTTCCACCAGGTGACCTCCCTACTTCCAGTCTTCTCCCAAACCATCACACACCCTACACGCCCTGACCTTCTTTCCTAGGCTCTGTCCTTACCCCAGCTCTGCTCCAGCGCCGCACGTGGCTCACAGCCACCCACACAGACGAGCCCTGACCCCAACACTGACTGACTCCTGGTCCTGGTCACACTGAGCCGTGACCCTGGTGGGGCTGGCTGCACATCTCCGGGCAAATCCCAGAAGTGATGCCACCAGCCGCTGGGCGCTGCAGACCGTTTAGCACACGCCAGGCCGTGTGGACGCCGCCAGCACCTTGCCAGGTTAGGTCCCCACCCAGCCTCGCCCCCTCAGATGCAACTCAGAGCAGTTACTCAACCTTCCCGCGGTCACAGCCTGGCACAGGCCACAGAGCCAGGACCTGACACTCAGCTGCAGGCAGGGCTGGGGGTGCGGGGACGCCAGGGTCTCGTCTCCCTTCGCGTCCTTCCCCCAGGATCTAAGCCCTCCCTGGCTCCTGGGGTGTGACCACAGCACCCCTTCTCTTCCGTCCTCTCTGGGGCCCTTACTCTGGACTCTGCTCTGCACCCCAGGAGCACAGCCTCCGTCGGCTCAGACGGACCCCATGCCCAGCGCACAACCCCCACTCCGTGGGTGCAGGCAGGCGGCGCCCACCCCCATAGCCCAGCTCCCCGCTGCCACCATCCCCTGCCAGCTGGGTCGTTCTGCCTTCACGCCGGTGGGACCCCTCTAGGACCGCAACCCTCCTCACCTCCCTCTCTCACCACCCAGGTCCACTGACCTCGGCATGAAGCTCCTTGCTGGAGCCCCTGCCCCTGTCTGGCAAGCCCTCTAGACCCAGCCCCCTCCCCTGCCTCCTGCTCATCTCTGCCTTTTTCAGCCTCCCAGAGGCCGCCGCTCCCCCCACGAGCCGCTGTGAACTCCCGCTCACCCCTCAGGGCCCTGCTGCACGCCTCCTCTCGTGCCCGTGTCCCGAGCCACCCCCGGGAAGGAAGGAGGCTGGGGCGGAGCCACCAGAGCGGCCCTCTCTCCGCCTGGGCTGTCTCTCCAGTAGACGCCGCGCCCCCTGAGGGCCCAGCCTCAGGCACGCAGAGGGGTGGGCTGCCCAGAACAGCCTCCCTCTTGCTCTCAGCCCTTCCCCATCGGCACCTCTGGGGTCACCCTCAATGGGGCTGGAGCCAGCTGGGAAAAGACAGGAGAGTGGCGAAGGCTCTGATGGCAGCTGAGCAAGAGGTGGGACGCCCTTCTGAGCCACGCCCAGGCCTTCGGGGCCGCAGCACATGGCCCAGCCCACTACTCTGCCATCTGACGGGAGGACCCTGAGGCTCACAGCAGTCCATGGCCGAAGCATGGCTCTGTGGCCGCTGAGAGCTCCCGTACCGCGGGATTCAGTTGACTCTTCTGGGACGTGGGTACGGGGTGTTCCGCCTATATGCAGACCAGGCCACCGCAAGCCCCTCTGACTGCAGCTGCTCTCCCCCACCCAGGCAAAGCCTAGACCTCTTCACAGACCAGAGCTCTGCGCACGCATGAGCACGCTGGCACACTCACCCTCGGGAGCACCAGTGCCAGGCCAGATCTTCCTAGAAAGGCCCCCTGGGCCTCAGGCTCACCCCTGAGCTCCACCAGCGTCAGCCTCCCACCTGCCCCTCACCTAACACGCTCTCCTTGCTGGGTGCCCCGGGCTTGGCAGGAGACCACCCTTCCTGGATGCGGGGGCCTTCCCTGCTGCAGGCCTGGCCCAGGAAGGTCCCTGTCAACCGGCGCAGCCCTCGCAGTCACCCTGAGCAGCAGAGGCCACCTCTGTTTTCCAGGAGAGGAAACCGAGGCTCAGGGGGACCGAGGGCCAGTCTACAGCCACCACATGTGAGGGACAAGCTCATGTTTCAAGATTAGAGCAGCACTGACCTCCTGCGGGCCAGACCTCGGACTTGGAGAGGGGGTCTGGGCATTGCATCCTGCTCCAGAGCCCCCCAGTGCCTCCCATACCCTCCAAGGAAGAGCAGTTCCCAAGGCAGCCCTGCTCCGCCTGCTGAAGCTGCAAAGGGGACCCAAGGGAGCCCCAGCGCAGGGGGCTGCTTCCCTGTGCAAAAAGTCACCTCTTCCAGGAAGTCCCCAGCAAGGCCCTGGCTGCTGTCCTCAGGGCCAAGCCCCCAGAACCAGCAACACCTACAGTTCTGTCACGGGGACAGCCTGAGGGGGACGGCACTCCGGGATCTGGGCCAAGAGCACAGACCCGGGTCCAGCAGCGTCGCCCCAAGATCCTGAGCAAGCCCCTGCCCCCGCCGTGACTTCCCTGCTGGTGGATGGAAGAGTTATAGGCAAAGACCTCTAAGGTCTCACCCAGCTCCTACCCTCCAGGGGGTCCTGGTTGACATCGCCCGCCCTCCCCACATCCCAGAGAACAAAGGAGGGGGCAGACTGCTCTCAGAGAGGCCTGGAGCCATCCTCCACATGGAAACTAGGGTTCTGTGACGGGGGAGCGGTGCCACCCCCATCCAATGAGGGCCAGCTACCCCAAACACCCCCAGATCGGTGTCCCCCTCCCTGTCTGTCCTCCACATCTGCTGCCTGAGCACCCTCCCACGCCAGGCCTGGGGCTCAACAAGCAAAGACCCTACCCCTTGCCTCCTCCGGGGGCCTAGTGACCTGGCTGGGGGACCCTACTTTCCTGGGTCCAGTGAGTGAAACTTGGCCCTGGGCAAGAGCACTCCCCAGCCCGGGTTGGCTGGGCCCAGCACCCAGGGCCCCAGCCAGCGAGCTGGCCCCAGATGCCGTCGCCATAGAAACTGGCAGCCCCCACAAGAATCATGGGAACAAAAAGGAGGCCCCTGAGATGATGGGGCCTTCCCAGGGAGGGCTGCGGGCCTGGGCCAAGCCCAGCACCCTATCCAGCCGGGACCCCTACCTGGGGACGAAGGCACCTCCGAAGACCAGGGTCCATTTGGGGTGGGTGGGGAACGCCTCCAAGGAGGGTGGCAGCTCCTCCCCCTCCCTCTTCAGGGAGGGCCAGGACCCTGCCAGCGGCTGGGGGACGGACCCTCACCAAGGGACAGCATTGACCCGGCTGGCCCTGCCAGGCCATGCCTTCCTGCAACCCCAGCGCCCTGCTGGGGCTGCCCATCTCCCCTGAGCACCGGCTCCCTCCAGGGCCCTCAGCCCCCAAGGAGAGTGCGGAACACTCACCCGTCAGTCCCTCCCAGGAGCCCCAGCCTGGCTCCTTCAGGGCCAGACCCCAACTCCACACCGCCACCCACTCGGCTCCCCACCCGCCCTCTCCAGAGGCCCGAGCCTCTCTGGCCGGGCCACGGGGGGCATCGGGGTGCAGCCGCCCCTCCCGGCGCCGGCCCTGGCGGCTACCGTCCTCCCCGGAAGCCCCTTCTCCGCGCGCCCCCACCCGCCCGCCAAGCGCCCGGCCGGGGTCTCACCGCGTCGGCGCTGAGCTGGGCTAAGATGGCGAAGGTGGAGAGCCGGTCACAGAGGCAGCGCGTCCGGAGGGCGTCGAGGGGCACCGTGCGGCAGCCGCGCCACGACCAGGGCCCGAGCTGCGGGGGGGCGGGGGAGGAGGGTCTGGGGGGCGGGACACACGGGGGGAGGGGAGACAGGGGCGGTGTGAGCGGCGGCCGGCCGCGCCCCGGCCCCGCGTCCCCGGCCCGCGCCCGCACCTGCGCCCGCCGCCGCGCGCGCCCCACCGGCCCCCGGAGCCCCGCGCCCCATGGCCGCTGCCGCCGCCGCCGCCGCCGCCGAGCCACGGGAGAGCGACTCGCGGGAGCGCGGGCCGGCGGGGCCGGCGGGGCGCCGAGCCCTGGCCCCGCGCCCGGAGAGCGCCCCGCCCCAGCGCCGGGCAGGGAGGGGCGCGTGGGCGCACGTGGAGCGGGGCGCCAGCCGGGGGCCGCGGCGGCCTGCGGTGCGCGCGCGGGCCGGGCAGGGTGAGGGGCGCCCTGAGCCGCCCGCCCCCGGGCCTCGTGTCGAGCTGGTGACCTTGGGGCCGCCCCGCCCCCACAGCCACCTCCCGGGGCCGGGCCTCTTCGGCCAGAACTTGCCCCCTGGCGTCTGACCCAAGGCCCTCCTGCTGTCTGCCGTTCGGGGTGGCGGGTGGCGCGGGTTCCCTTGAAACCAGCACTTGGTAGGGTCTCAGTGCGCCGAACTGAGCTACTCTGCAAACCAGTCGCTGTTGATCCAAGTTCCCCATCCCCAGGCCGGCCCACCTGTTCGGCAGCATCCAGCCAGGCACGCCCGCAGAAGGTGCCCATGAAGGGTCCGCCCCAGGGCCCTGGGCCTGCAGGCTAGGGGGCTCCAGGCTGCCTGAAGAGCCGAGACCGAAACGGTGGTTCAGGAACCACAGCTGGGAGGGGACCTCTACCCCTAGGGCTGAAAAAGCCTCTCTCCTGCTCACAACTCAGACCCTGAGTCTGCCCCGGGGGAAAATTCCAGGTCTCTGTGGCCAGGGTCTACCCATGGCCAGCCCTAGATCCCTTGGCCCCAGCCCCAGCAGTTGGGAACTGCAAGGAGCCTCCAAAGGCCTCAGCCTGCCTCCCCCATCCCAGCCCTTTGGTATGGGGTGAGTGACTCCGCCCTGCGCCCCTCCAGGGAAGCCACCACCCCTGCCCCACACCAAGGGGGCCTCTGCTCAACACCTGGATGCAAGCCACCACCCTGGGCTACCTCCTGGCTGCATCACCTGGGAAGTCAGGTACCAGCCGGAGCTTCAGTTCGCGCGTCTCTAAAACGGGGAGGGGACAGTCCAGAGGATGACACTGGGCACCCATCCAGCTGCCCTCCTCCCCAACACCTACATGAGAGCTCAGGAAAGCATAGGGGCTCGGCCGCAGGCATCCCAGAACCCAGAGCAGCTTGTGCTGAATTTGAGATGTTACACAATCTCCTTTCTGAGCGTCAGGCCCCAGGGGAGGAGGGACACGCTCTGGGCCTGTTGGAGGCCCTGGAATCTGCTCTTCTCTCTTCACTTCCCCCACGGGGAGGGACCTGCCCCTATTTTACAGAGGAGGAGAACTGAGGCAGCCCAAGGTGACAGCTAGGCAGAGCCCAGACCTTGGCTCCGAGGGGTGCATCAGGGTTCTGTGGCCCCAGAAGATGCCTCCCCACCCACACTGTCTGTTCATCTCTGAAATGCAGGGAGGGGAAAGGATGTCCCTCTCTTGGGCACTGGGGCCCGAGCCCTGGGGGCCAGAGTTTGGGGGATCCAAAACTCTTCCATCTTAGCGGCCCTCCATAAGGAAGGCCACGGGAGGGTCCTGGGAGCTTCCATCTCTTTGGCTCCCGACCACGCCTCTGCCTGAGCCTGCCCGCCTTGGCCCACCTGAACCCCGCTAGCGTCTGCTGAGCTAAGTGGAAGTCACAACCTATCAAGGCCTCGCTAGAGACCCTTCTCCCCTTCCTTCTCTGGAAAAGAAGACCCCGATAGCCACAGGACCAGAAAGAAGACCTGGGTGATGGAGGATGGGGAAAGGGAGCGTGGGGCCCTGCAGAGTCCTGGGAGGCCCAGCCTGGTCCTCCCGCCCCCTCGGTGAGGGGGTATCGAGGCCTCACTCAGCTGCCCCGGGCCAGTCACACACCATCTCCCTCATTCCCCAGCATCACACAGGACAGGGGTGCAGAGTACTGGGCCCCAGCTACCCCCGGTCCCTCCCACCCCTGGAGCACCCTGTCCACACCTGGGGTGGCGAATGCAAGCCCTGGACCAGACGCCAAACGGCCAAGACAGTGGAGGCCAGAAGTCCCGAGACCCCAGGCGCTCGGGGGAGGTGGCCTTCCGGGGCCGTTCCAGCCTGGAGGCAGTACCTCCATCTCTCATGCTTGTCTGCAATATCGGCCATGTGCCTGCTCCTAAAAGCCGGAGTCTGTGGCCAGCTGGGCTGTCCTGGGTTCAAATCTGAGCTCTAATGTCTACCGCCCAGGCATGGACGCTGTCTTGGCCCTCCTCCTCTGAATGGAGGGGGGACCTGAACCCAGCTCTTCCGCCCACTGAAGGATGTTGGGAGGGTCGGCAGAGGACAGCACCCCAGGCCTGAGGCGAGGGGAGCTGGGCTGGCTGGGGCCAGCAGCCTGGCAGGTTCCCAGGCGGCGCTGGCGGGTCTGCTGGGCGCCAGGCTGACAGCTGCCGGCCACCTCCTGGGAGAAGGCCAGCCCCGACTGGTGGCTGGCCCCACAGGGCTCCTACCATGGGCACTAATTAGCTTATCAGCCTCCCAGAGGAGGGGAGGGCGAGGGGCACTGCCCACTGCCGACGGGCTCAGCCTCAGACCACGGAGGGCACGAGGAGGCGTCTGCCCCAGCCCAGGGAGCCGGCCGCTGGGGCGGGCAGCCTGGGAGGTGAGCGGCTGCTCGTCTTGCCCAGACCCCGCAAGACTGTAGGCGGGCTCCCTGGCACCTCCCCACACCAGGGCCCCCTGGACTCCAGCGGGCCAGGGGGAATGTGCCTGGGCTCCTGACATACGACACAGGGACGGGGACCCGCTCCTTGCCTCTGCCCCACCTCAATATTAGTAGCTTCATGTGCATTTTGTCATGCAATCTTTGCAGTGATCCTCAGCTCAACTGTGTAGATACAGAGATCGCAGCTCAGAGAAGTGGGGTGATTGCCAGAAGCCACACAGCATGACGACAGAAGGGCCCAGATTCCAGGTTTTTATCTGTCTGATCAGCCCGTACCCCCCACAAGGCCTACAGCATCTGAACCGCTGGGCTCTGAGAGGTGAATCTGAAAGGGGCCCTCAAGGATGGCATATGGCCCATCACCAGGGCGGAGCCTGGTCGGTGGAGGCCCTCAGCTGAGCTCTCTGGGCTGGGCCGGGCACAGCAGGGGACCCGCGGGAGCAGGATGGGTGGGCAGACGTCCCTGACAGGGGGAGCCTTGCCAGCATCCCAGGCACACCCACCCTGACCTGGGAAAGCGCGGGCACGCTTGGCCCTCCTCCTTCAAAAACCTCTCGGACACATCCTCAGACACCCACCGCCTCTAACAGAAATCCCTCCTGTTGCCGTGATGCCGTTACCATCTCTGCAACAAGGCAGCTCGTTCCCTGCGCGCCCTCTCCCCGACCGCTCCATGCACTGGAGACCACTGGCCGCCTCTTCACTGAGCTTCAGAAACGTGGGAATATCTAGGTCACAGAACCATGCCCCCCTTCCTGGGCCCAGGCCCAGGGAATCTGGGTGAAGGACACCTGGTCCACCCCATCCCCCAGGTCCTGAGCCAGAGAAGGAGCTGGAGCCGCGGCCCCTCCCGGCCCGAGTGGAGGCAAGGGTGTAAGGGGCACTGGGCCCCTCAGAGCAGAGCTCCCAGAGAGAGGCCGTCTCTGCCCCGTGAGACCAGGGCCTCCAGGACACGGCCACACCTGCCCTATCGGACCACAGCCCCCAGGACAGGGCTGTGCCCCCCCGCATGCGCCCTTGGAAAGGTCCAGCACTGCCCACCCCTCTGCAGGCCACCAGTTCCTCACCGCGGGCTCCTCCCACCCTGGTCCTACGAGACCCCATGTCACCAAACCCAAGGGACAATCCCCGTTCCCTTTACTTCAGACTGAGCCAGCAACCTCTACACACAGTCTCCGCTGTGCGTCCTGACCCTGAGCTGAGACCTGAGCTTCCCCTGGCTACCCCTAGCCCCTGAGGCCTTGGGGTCAGTCCTGAATACACCCCACCTCTTCCCCCCACCCCTGTGCCAGCCTCACCCACCAACCTCGCTCCCTGGGCAGGTGGCCTCCTGTTCCCACCTCCCCATCCACCCACCCCTGCCCGCCCCAAGTGGTCCTTGAGAACGTGTCCCCCAGTGGCTATCTGCGGCCTGCACGCCCGTCAGCGGTGCCTGGCTTGGTTGGCTCATCCCCCATGCCCGCAGCCACAGGCCCAGGCCCCGGCTCTCACAGCAGGGCTGTCCTGACCCGTGACCTCCATCGGTGGCTGGAGGGTCCTCCCGCCCTGCCCAGTTTTCCCACCGCGTGTGATGGGCCGATGCTCCCGCTTGCGTCCTCCCCTGAGAGGGCAGGAGGGGGGCCCGGCTGGCTCTCCCTGCTGCTCACACCCTGGTGGGAGCAGAGCACACAGCCGGGACTTGCTGTGGGTGGGCAAGCGAGGCCCTGCTGCCTGGAGGTGACCCCCAGGCCCTCCGTCCCTGTGGCTTACACCTGCAGACCCGCGGGCGTCTGGCCTGCCTTGCGGATGTGCGAGAGTCACTGCTGCCCCCCAGCCTGTGGCCGCCACCCAGTGAGACCCACCCCCCAGCCTCTGCCCTGCCCTCCGCCGCCTGTCTGTCCCCCACTGTCATTTGAAATGTGCCAGGACACGCTGTCCTCTGCTCAAGACCTCCCCCAGCTCCCTCCTCACTCAGGGGCCCACAGCCCCAGGGACTGCCCCCCGCCCCGAGCACTCCCCTCCAACCACACTCAGACCGTGAACCCCGCCTGGTGCAGCCCCACCTCACTCAGCACCCGGGCAGGGGCCCCACCTTATCCTGGTGCCCAGGAGGGGTGGCTCAGAGAAGGCAGCCTGGGGAGTTAGCTGGCCCAGCTAAGGAAGCCCCGCCAGGGACCTCCCCGGGGGCCCAGTGTGGATGGGAGGAGGCTCAGCCTGTGGTACCCACCCCCCGGCCAGCTCCCTGCAGGGAGGGGGGTAGCACCGGGAGCTGGAGTCGAGGAGCACTGGGGGCCAAGGTCTGTTCCCCTCTTGGGCAAATTCCCTCCCGGCCACCCAGAGCTGCGGTGCCTCCTCTGTGAAGTGGGCACCAGCGCCCCCCATGTGATGTCCACGGAGACCACAGGCACACCGTGCCCAGCATGGGGCCCCGCGTGCTCCTGGCACATGGGGGACAGTCATGGAGAGCTCGGCCTGCCCACCCATGGAGCCAGGGCCTTCGTTGTCTTCAGGATGCCTCCTGCCGGCAGGTGCTATTATGGGACTGTGCCTCAGGGGGCCTGGGGTTTGATGGACTAACTCACACTGGAGTGTGAGTGACTCATAGGTGTCCTCCCACACAGCAGAAAGAAACCAGAGTGGGCACAGATCACCCCAGTGAGAGAACAGGGAGTGGGCAAGGTGTCTCTGCAGGCAGGGGTCCCTCAGCCTGGACTTTGTGCTCCCCAGACCACCCATTCCAGGCACAACCCCTGCGGAATCGTACGGACACATCCAGAGTTCCTACCTCCCACCTCCCCCTATTGACCTCTGATCCACAGATCAAGGCTTGTGCTGAGCTGCCTCCTCCAGGGAGCCTGCTGGGATAAGCAGTGACTTCCCAAGTGTTGCACCTGGCTCCTTCACCAGGTCCTACCCTGCTGCTGCGCGGGTGCTGCTTTTCTGGGTCCTACCTCAGCCAGCGGCTGGAACTCATAGTGACCATCAAGCCCTCCCCACCCCCAGCCCTGGCAGCCCCGCTTGCATGTGCCAGCCCAGAGGAACCAACACAGGCGCCTCTCCTGCCTCCAGGTCTCTGTCTCAGCCAGTCCCTCTGACCGCACACTCGTCTGTCCCCCGGCTGACTCAGCCCCGTCCTTCAGGGCTCCCTTGAGGCACTGCCGGCTCCAGGAAGCCTCCTCAACCTGAGTCCTCCTCAACATGTGTTCCATGCCCAGCCCCCGTCTCCCCGTCTGGCCACTGAGAACCCCCAGGGCAGGCCCAGGTCAGCTCCATCCCTTCTGGGTTCAGGGCCTGGGGACTCCCAGGGGACGGATACGTGTCAGGGCAGAGCATGCCCGTTCAGCCTGCACCCCTGCCCACGGCTGCTCTCGCAGTATTGACAGGGTCTCGGGCTTGCTCAGCATCCACCAGGTAGTGACCGGGGCCTCCGGGGCGCCTTGCATTCCCCACAAAGCTGCGATAGCCATCTCCTGGCTCTCGGCTGGTGCCGCTCCCTCTGAGTCGGGGCCTCCGGCCCCGGGCCCGCCCCAGGCTGGGAAACCGGCTGTCCTTAGGACCTGGTGGTTCTTCACTGACCGACCCACCTGCCTGGGCAAAGCCACCAGGGCCCCTGGTGAGTCTGGGCCTGGAACTCCCCAGCCCTGCCAGGAAGTCCTCTGGCCTCAGCCCACCTGCTGACCCTTGCCGGCTCAGAGTCCATGAAGCCTACCAGAGCCTTGGCCGTCCACTCAGACCTCCGCCCGCTGCACCGCGGGCCCAGCTCTGTCCGGCCTGTCACCTGCCCCCACCAGCCGGGGGGCCATGCCTTGACGCCCCACTCTCATGCTCCAGGCTGGTCGGTCACTCGCTTTCAGGACGCGAGTCCCTCGCCGGCCTGCTCAGGCCCTGTGCTGGGCACAGGCACCTCCAATGGCCACTTCCTCAGCTCCAGGAGACGCCAGACCTCACCAGCCTCAGCCAGCCCAGCTTCGTCTCCTCTAGGACACCCTCTCCTCTGCCCGTGCACCCAGTCCTCTCATCTCCCCGGGCTGGTGTCTGACCCTGTGTGCTGCGGTCGGCCTCGAAAACTGTGCCACGGGCGGGTCCTGGTTCCCGGGAGGGGCTTCAAATCCCCCCAAAAAGCTGACAGCACTACTACCCTAACTGTCACCACGACCTCCACCCTCACGGCTCCCACTGAAACCACCACCAGCATCTGTAACATCACCGCCAACGTCATCGAGAACACAATCATTACCTCCGCCACTGTAACCACCAACATCAACACCAGCATTCCATTATTAACAGCACCACCAGCTTCAAGAAGGACACAATCACATCACCATATCACATCATCGGACCATCATTACCACTACATCATCACCATTTGTTGTTCAGTTGCTCAGTCATGTCCAACTCTTTGAGACCCGTGGACTGCAGGACTCAAGGCGTTTCTGACCTTCACTATCTCCCGGAGCTTGCTCAAACTCATGTCCATCGAATTTGTGATACCATCCAACCAACTTATCCTCTGTCGCCCCCTTCTCCTCTTGCCCTCAATCTTTCCCAGCAGCAGGGTCTTTTCAAATGAGTCAGTTCTTCGCATCAGGTGGCCAAAGTATTGGAGCTGCAGCATCAGTCCTTCCAATGAGTATTCAAGACTGATTTTCTTTAGGATGGACTGGTTTGATCTCCTTGCAGTGCAAGGGACTCTCAAGAGTCTTCTCCAGCACCACAGTTTGAAAGCATCAATTCTTCAGCACTCAGTCTTCTTTATGGTCCAACTCTCACATCTACACATGACTACTGGAAAAACCATAGCTTTAATCATGGACCTTTGTTGGCAAAGTGATGTCTCTGCTTTTTAATATGCTGTCTAGGTTTGTCATAGCTATTTTTCCAAGGAGCAAGTGTCTTTTAATTTCTTGGCTGCAGTCACCATCCGCACTGATTTTGGAGCCCAAGAAAATGAAATCTGACACTATTTCCATTGTTTCCCCATCTATTTGCCATGAAGTGACAGGACCAGATGCCATGATCTTAGTTTTCTAAATGTTGAGTTTTAAGCCAACTTTTTCACTGTCCTCTTTCATCTTCATCAAGAGGCTCTATAGTTTCTCTTCACTTTCTGCCATTGAAGTGGTATCATCTGCATATCTGAGGTTGTTGATATATCGCTCAGCAATCTTGATTCCAGCTTGTGATTCATCCAGCCTGGCATTTCTTATGATGTATTCTGCATGTAAGTTAAATAAGCAGAGTGACAATATACAGTCTTGACATACTCCTTTCCCAATTTTGAATCAGTCGATGTTGCATGTCCAGTTCTAACTGTTGCTTCTTGACCTGCATATAGGTTTCTCAGGAGGTAGGTAAGGTGGTCTGTATTCCCATCTATTTAAGAATTTTCCATTGTTGTGATCCACACAGTCAAAGGCTTTAGTGTAGTTAATGAAGCAGAAGTAGATTTTTTTTTTAATTCCCTTGCTTTTTCTATGATTCAGTGTATATTGGCAATTTGATCTCCAGTTCCTCTGCCTTTTGTAAATCCAGCTTATACATCTGGAAGTTCTCGGTCCATGTACTCTTGAAACCTAACTTGAAGGATTTTGAGCATAATCTTGCTGACGTGTGAAATGAGTGCAGTTGTATAGGGTAATTTGAACATTCTTTGGCATTGCTTTTCTTTGGGATTGGAATGAAAACTGATGTCTTCCAGTCCTGTGGCCACTGCTGAGTTTTCCAAATTTTCTGGCATAACGAATGCAGCACTTTCACAGCATCACCTTTTAAGATTTGAAATAGCTCATCAGGAATTCCATCACCTCCACTAGCTTTTTCGTAGTGATGCTTCCTACAGCCCAACCGACTTCACACTCCAGATGTCTGGCTCTAGGTGAGTGACCACCCCATCGTGGTTAACCGGGTCATTAAAAGCATCACCATTGCCACCACCAATACCATCATCAATACCACCACCATTTCCCCTCCATCAGCACTACCAGCAACACCAATACCACCATTATGTTATCAGCAGTATTGTCATCACTACCCCCTTCGCTGTCACCTCCACTGCCAACACTGTCACCGTTACCAACACTGGCAGCGGCAACAACAACACGACCCTTACCACCACCATGCCGGTCACGCCATCACAGCAACACCACCGCTGCACCAACATTATCACCACCACCACCAACGGCACATCGTCGCCAATGCGGTCACTCCTATCAGTCCCCTGATCACCGAGCTCACCAGCGCCACCTCCGCTGTGAGCAGTGTCACCGTGACTGCCATCACCGCTGAACCAGCACTGTGTCTGTGGACTGACACTAGCTGGGCACCGCCATCACCAACACTCAACCCTCCACATCCAGGGCACTGTGTAGGCAGAAACCGTCCTGCAGGAGGCCTCACCGCCCACCACGCCTGTCAATCACGATGGGCTGAACCCAGGCAACCTCACCATCACCATCATCTGATCCTCCACACTGCTGACCACACCCCACCCTCCAAGGTGAACCTCAAGGTCATTCCATCAAAGTCCTCTCTAGGCCAGGAAAGGGTAATGGTCACCCTGCTCACGCCGCCCTCCCTGCTAACGTGGAAGCTTTCCTGTCTCCTCCACCTCTTGCCATCTGCATCCTGAGTTGGTTCTCTGCAGAGAAGAGGACGTTAGTCCCTGCCAATACCACCAGCAAGCCACTGGGCAGCCTGCGGAGCTGGGGTTTCGATTAAGACTTTCCTGCCTCAGGAAACTAGCAACTGCACACCCCAAGCGTGGGGAAGCACGTGGCATGAGGAGGAGGCTCAGCTCACACCCTCCAGGCCCATCCCAGGGCAGGGACCCCCAGATCTCAGTGGAGGAAGGAGGTGAGCGCCCTCCCCACTTGTGGGCACTGTCCCACGCGCTCAAGGCCCAGCACTGACCTCCCTGATGCGCCCCCCTCCCTGAGGGAAACTCCAGGCTCTTCCTTATCCCTCACCCCCAGATCAGTGCAGGTGTGGGAGGCAGGACGGGGGGAGCCCCCTCTGCTGGGGGGCTCACACTCTGCTGGGGGCTCACACTCTGATTGGGGCTCATACTCTGCTAGGGGGTACACACCCTGATAGGGGTTTCACACTCTGCTGGGGGGTACACACTCTGATGGGGGGTTCACTCTGCTGGGAGCTCACACTCTGCTGGGGGCTCACACTCTACTGGGGGGCTCACACTCTGCTAGAGGAGCTCACATCCTGCTGGGAGGCTCACACCCTAATGGGGGGCTCACACTCTGATTGGGGCTCACACTCTGCTGGGGTTTCACACTCTGATGGGGGGCTCACACTCTGATCAGGAGGCTCACACTCTGCTGGGGGGTTGCACACTGATGGGGGGCTCACACTCTGCTGGGGGCTCACACTCTGCTGGGGGGTTGCACACTCTGATGGGGGGCTCATACTCTGATCAGGAGGCTCACACTCTCATGGGGGGCACATGAAGATACACAGAATTTTGGCAAGTCAGAGCTGGGGAGCAGGGGACCTGGGGGGCATGTAGGAGAACAGGAAGAGAGGCCTCCAGAAGCAGGTGGCTTTGAGGCTGGAGAAGAGGCACAGGGACCAGGGACAAAGGCGCCAGGCGTTCCAGCTGGCGCCAAGGAGTGGCGAGGGGCCCGTGGGGTGGAGGACTGCGGCTTGGGGAGCCGGGCTGCCTGCCAGGGCGGGGGCACTCACTGCCCCACGTTCTGAGCGCAGCTGCTGTCCCTGGGCCGTGACCTCACTGCTGTCTGTCCCCTCCAGGTCCCAAACCCAGCCAAGACAGGCAGGCCTGGACTCAGATGCCCCTCGAGGAGGGCAGGCTCAGAGCAGGCCTCTGCCAGGCCCCCCACTCCGCAAGCACACAGTCCAGGGGAGGCTCAGAGAAGGGAGGGGCGCTGGGGAAGGGGCTGGGGGTGGGCGGTCTCGCTGCTGAGAGCAGCACTGCACCCCTCCCCCGGCCCTAGCTCCCCACCCAGGTGGGGGTGCAGAGCAGGACCCCACCTCCCACCCACGCTCATGAAGGGCCACCAAAAGGCCTTCTGTGTCCAGCTGTCTCCCCTCCCCCACTGGCCCCCCTCGCCTGCCTTCTCTGCCCCCATCAGGAACCAGACGGCGTGGGAGAAATTGGGCTGGGAACCGGCCGCTGACAGCGACCTGGGGACCCTGCCAAGTCTCCCTTCCGCTTGCCCCCCTCGGCCTGCCCCTCACCGCCCTCTCCAAGGAAACCAGGGACTGGGGGTGGGGGGGGAGGGGCAAGGCTCTTAAAGGGATCAGGACACGCACTTGTGTGAGGACCCGGGGATGGGCCCGGGCCTGCGTCCTGAGTGTCCCCCAGGACAGCTGCACCCGCCGGGGGTGGGGAGAGAGCCCAGACTGGCGAGCAGAGCTCTGGGCCCAGTCCTCAGCCCGGCTGAGAAAGCTGCATGAGTGAACACTGGAAGGTGCCTGGAAGGGGCTCAGGCTTTGGAGAAGACCCTCCAGACTGGGGAAGTGCCTGCCCTCCACCAGCCTGTCCCAGCGTCTGCTCTCCCAGCTCAAGTTCCGGAGTGTAGGGGTGTCAAGAGCCCACTAGTTAGGGGAACTCCCAGCCTGACTCAATAGCAGCCCGCTGCAGGACTTCTCAGAGCCTTTACAGATGGCGCGAGTGTGGACCCGGGGGCATGAGACATGGTGGGCATGAAACGCTGTCCGCCCTGGAGCCCACGTGGGCCTGGTACTGGGCACAACACCTTCTGAGATGGGGGCGCAGCACCCAGGCCTGTCCTGTCCTGACGTCCCCACGCTGGGGCTCAGCCACACCATCTTCAAGTGCGGCCGGAGCAGGTGACTTCTGAGGGCCTGCCCTCTCTGACTTCTCTGCTCTGTGTGCCTCTCAGGTGTTTATTTTTAAAAAGGAAACTGCAAAACATTTGCAGCTTCTTAGAAAGACACAGGGAGCTGTCCTTTCAGAACCACAGACATGAAATCCGGGCGGTGCTTCTGGCCTTCGTCAACCCCGCCCCCACCAGCCCATCCTTCCAGACCCCCCTCCCCTCCCACCTAAACATTTAAGAATTCTGAAAAGACCCCCTTTCCCTCCCTAACTGCCCTGCCCCCAGGCCTTCACTGCCACTGGCCAGGCTGGCAGAAGGGTGTGGGGGCGTGGGGGGGCGGCCTTGAGCCTCTCTGTGAGCAGTCGTCCCAAGTGTAGACGCTGAGCCTGTGCGTGCAAGAGTGCGTGTGTGACTGGGGGCGAGGCAGGTGGAGGGTCTGCACTGTGGGTGGAAGCCTGACTCAGACTTTCCGAGAAGAGTGTGTCACATGCCTGATGGGTGCGTGTGTCTGCAAGAGGAGGCGGCCCTCCACACACAGGACACGTGCAGTTACATGTTACATGTGAGCACGCACAAGTGACGCCGGGTGAGATGCTGCGTCAGGGCTCAGAGTGTGCCCAGGGCCAGGGCTCAGTCCGGCTTGGTGTCTAGGCTCCTGCAGTGACGAGGGCCAAGACTGAGTCACGGGTCAGAAGCTTACCGCTTCTCAGCTGAAGGTCGCTAGTGACTCTCAGTTCCCACTGACACCTTCCCCCCACCCACATACACACAATTCTGCAGACATGAGACTCTTTCTCATCCAAACACATACAAACACAAGCCCACGCCAGCACAGACCTGATCCCTGGGCACACCGGTGGAAGCAACCTGGGGCCCTAGCCCTGGTCCCCGTTTTGGGTCACCTGGGAAACCGTTGGCTCCTCTGAGCCCTTTTACATGTGAGATGGCCTCACCTGGCCACGGAGGGAGGTGCTTCCGGCACAAAGCCTGGGCAGGGAGAGCCAGCTGCCTGCCTCCTGCCCCAGGCCCCCACCCCATCACTTCTGGGCCCAAGGCTGTCCGGCTCTGGGGCAGAAGCTTCGGTCCCTACCCTGAGCTGAAGCACCAACCTTCCAGAGCCTCGGCTTCTCCAGAAGTAACAGGCAGGGCTCCCAGGGACACCCCGGACTGAGCAGGGAGCTTGTGGGCACATGTCTTCTGGGGCACCTCCAATGTGGCCCAGCTGTTGGCACCTCCCCCCTGTCCAAAGGGCCCTGGGCCCAGGCACAGAGGCCTTGATAGTCCCATCTGTCCAGGGGGGACCAGGAGAGGGCAAGGGAGGCCTGGGGTGTGGGCAGGCCCCCACACCTGAGAAAGGAGGGGCCAGTGGAGGCCATGGCCAGACATGAGCGTCCCACGGGCCTGGCTGCTGTCCGCACCCCCATCCCCGCTCTGCTCCCACACACAAGCAGGTGGACTCCGGCCACAGGGACGCTCCCAGGGGACAGGATCTGCCCCGACCGTGCCCCGGGGACAGTGAACCCAGCACTCACTGGGCTGGCCAGGCCTCTCACAACCTGCTGCTCCCGGACAGCAAAGGGGATAGATGGGTCCACCTTTCTGGAAAGCAATTTACTACCAAGGCCTGGAAGTTGTCCAGGGATTTGATGCCAACGAAACAATCAGAAATGTGAGCAGAGCTATCCAAGGGCAGGGCCGCTGGGTGAATCAGGCACCCCAGGGGCTCCGGGCCACCTGTGAACAGACCAGTGGGAGGGTTTCTGGACGGTGGGGAGGGGCTCGTGCTGACGTCAGGGGCCAGACGGAGTGGACAGCAGCCACATGATGGCCACAGGGGCCAGCCTGGGAGCACGCGAGCCCTCGTTCTTGCCTTTTCTTTTTTTACCCTTTTCTGTCAGTGCATTTTGTGCAAAGTTTACACCGCTTATGAAATTCAGAGAAAAACAGTCTCTGGCAACCAGAGCCAGCGGGCTGGTTTCCTGGGGCTACGGGGTCCACCCCAGCGCTTCCCCGACGCTGTCCTCACACCCCGAGTGGGCAAGGGCGGTGGAGTCCGCGCATGGGCCTGCACTCTTTCACCACAGGGCCTTTACACTGTCTGTTCCTTCTGCCAAAATGCTTGTCCCCAGACACCCACGTGCAGTGCTGAGCAGGCCTCTCTCAAACACCACCCCAAAGAGGCTTCTGTGAACCTGCTCTCAGGCTCCTCACCTCACCGGCCACCAGATCCACTGCTTCTACTTCTTGGCATGTGGTGTGACCGGACAGTTTCACGGGGATCTGGATGTTCCTACTTTCCTGTCCTTCCGCACAGGGGACAGGAGGAGGCTGAGCACCAGGACCTCATAGAGCATGCTCTGTCAGTGGTCAGGAACCACTGAAGAGGGATGGATGGGTGGGTGGATGGGTACATGGGTGGGTGGGCAGATGGATGGATGGGGTGGATGGAAGAGTGGATGGGAGGATGGATAGGAGGATGGGAAGATGGGTGGGTGGGAGGGAGGATGGGTACATAGGTGGGTGGGCAGACGGATGGATGGGATGGATGGAAGAGTGGGTGGGAAGATGGATGGGAGGATGGGAGGATGGGTGGGTGGGTGGATGGATGGGAGGATGGATGGGAGGATGGATGGGAGGATGGATGGATGGATGGGAGGATGGATAGGAGGACGGGTCGGTGGCTGGGTGGATGGGTACATGGGTGGGTGGGCAGATGGATGGATGGGGCGGATGGAAGAGTGGATGGGAGGATGGGAGGATGGAAGGATGGGAGGATGGGTGGATGGAGGATGGATGGATGGATGGATGGATGGAGTGTGGATGCACAGATGGATGGGTGGAGGATGGATGGATGGGAGATTGGAAAAATGGATGGGCGAATGGATGGACAAATGGATGGATAGATAGGACGGGTGGGTGGAGGATTTTGATGGATGCATGGTAATCACATCCCTCCCCAACAACTTCCACAGGTCCACAGCCTCTACAAACTGCCCCTTGCAGCCTCCCTCCCACTCCGCACCCCTGCCCCTCCGGCTGCCCACTCTCACTGGCCATGCCTCACATTCCTCCTGTACCTTCCAACATCCACACTTTTGCTCAAACTGCTTCTGCCCGAGACCCCCCTCCCTCCGCTGCCGGGAGGACGTGTGCCCTTCACGTGTCGGCCACTCTGGGAGCCTCCCCTGACCTCACAGGACGCACCTCCATCCCCACGGCATGAGGGACGTTCCCCATGGCCCTGGGGCCGGCCTGGGGACTGGCAGTGCCAGGGCTGAGGGAGGCAGGCGGTGACAGTGACACGCGGCTCTCTGACACCCCCTCCCCAGTGGATACCGAACCCCTGGGGGGAAGGCCGAGCCCCCACCCGGCCCACCTGGGCCATCAGGTTCCAGCCGCCAAGCTCTCTCCTGCCCAGTCTCCCCAAACGCTGACCCTCCTTGCCTCTGAGGGCTGCCCCCACTTTAGGGCCTTTGCACAAACTCTTCCCTGTGACCACACGAGCCCCCATCTACCTTTCCCTCTGTCTCCCTGTGTCTGGGAGGAACCCTGCTCTGGGCGCCCATGCAGGTGCCATGACCCTGAATCTCAGCCTGGCCAGTCCAGCCCAGCGCCCGGCCCCCACTCATAACGGGAGCGGCAGGGCCTGACACAGGCTGGTGCCACGTGCCAGGCAGGGAGCGGGGCCCGAGACCCCAGGAGTCCTGGCCTCTGCGTCCCATCGGTCACCCTGGGTCTCACCCAGCTCTGTGCTCATGCCCCTTCCCCTGACCTGGCCTGGGGGACCCCTGCAGCCCTCTGGACCCGCAGCCATGGACCTCCCTAGGAGCGGTGGGAAACTGGCTGGGTGGGCTCCCCACGCCATCAGTGCTGGACCAGGCAGGGAGAGACCGTGCCTGACGGGAGGTGCGGGGGACGGTCAGCAGCTGGCCCCAAACCTGGAGCCCAGGCCCCTCCCTCCTGGCCACGGAGCCCGCCCCGGAGGCCACACGGCCAAGACACTTACGCGTCCGTCTCATCCCACAGGATGCAGGTCTGGTTGGTGGTGCCCTGGGAGAGACGGCGGAGTCAGGCCACCTGCCCGCCCTCAAGCCCCACTCGAGGCAGTGTCCACGCGGGGTCCCATCACCCCGCCTGGCGCCCTGCCTCTGCTGCCCCCCAGAGACGGCGTTTGCGGAGGAGAAACTGAGGCCCAGAGCGGGGAAAGGGCTGGCTCAGCCCCCAGCCCGCTGCGCGGCCTCGGGCAGCTTCTGTTCCCTCTCTGGGCGGGGCTGGGCAGCAGCGACCACTTCCGCTTAATACGAAATGGCCGCCAGAAGGTCAGGGGCACAGACAGGGCTCGGCAAGCACCTCTGCCCCACAGGCTGCGGGGTGATGACAGGGGGCTCCCGCCTGATGAGGGAGGTGCCAGGCGGGAGAGGCTGGGCACGGCCCAGCGCCGGCCGACACTGCCTGTCCTGGCTGGGGAGCGGGGCAGGTGTGGGCAGACTCTCGGTGGCCGAGGGCATCTCAGGCCCAACGGAGAGGCCGGGGAGGAGGGCGTGGTGGGCCTGCGGGGTGGGGGCACATGGCAGAGATAGTTCCGTCCTCTCCAAGGAGCGGCCGGGCTGGCAGCGCCCGGGAGCAGCGGCCTTGGACCTGGGTTAGGCTGCATTCGGCTCCTTCAGTCCCTGCCTGTGACCCCGGGCAAGTCCCCGAAGCTCTGCCAGCCACCGTCCCCGCCCGCCGCTTGAGCTGTCTCTCAAGGCTGGCCAGAGGCCGGGACGTGTGCGCACACGGGGACAGGTGGAGGGGTCCATGTGCGTGGACGTGCACACGGAGGGTACTCACGTTATACATGTGGGCGAACTCGATCTCCAAGGGTGTGAGCAGGGAGCGAGGCGGGGGCTTCACAGTCACCGAGATGACCTTGGAGTTCAGGACAGTTGTGTTCCTGGGGGATAGCCGGTGGGCCATGCTGGGGTCAGGAGCCCCTTGCCCCACCTCCCCTAGGCCTGGCCTCTCTAGCCCTCCACCCCCCAGACCCGGCCTCCCCAGGCCCCTCATCCCCCAGACCCGGCCTCCCTGGCCCCCACCCTCCAGACCCGGCCTCCCCGGCCCCCACCTCCCCCAGGCCCGGCCTCCCCGGCCCCACCTCCCCCAGGCCCGGCCTCCCCAGGCCCCCAGCCCCCAGACCCAGCCTCCACAGGCCCCCAGCCCCCAGACCCGGCCTCCCCAGCCCCCACCTCCCCCAGGCCCAGCCTCCCCGGCCCCCACCTGTGCCCTGATGCCCACCTCTGCAGGGCCAGGAAGCTGCCCAGGTTGCGGTAAAGCACGGTGCCCACCACGAACACAGATGAGTCATCAGCCTCTGGAAGACAGCACTGTGGTCGCCCTCCTCCCACCACCCCCAGGCCAAGGCCCTGCTGGGCAAGAGGAGTGTGTCCACCCCCGTCACCCAACCATGGACACAGCACTGCCCTGGAGCTGGGGTACTTCCTCGGTCCCTGTGAGTAACCCCTGAAAGCCAGGGGCAGGCAGGGCACCGTTTTTCTTCCTGGGAACTGGAGTCGCTTGCTGTGTGACACCAGGCAAGACCCTCTCCCTCCCTGTGATGAGGGGCTCCATTCAGCCAAGGTTTCCTGGGGCCTCCCAACATAGTGAGGGCAGAGAGGGCTTCCTGGAAGAGGGGGCAATCTCAGGAACACTGAGATTGTGTAGAAGAAACGGACACCGCCCTAGCCCTTGACACAGCACGTCAGAACTTCTGGAGTGCTTCTGGAGTGGGGCTGGGGAGTTCCTTGGGGGGCCTGAGAAGTTCTAGACACTGGGGAGCCCCTCCAGCCCCCTGAGGCCCTCACCTGCCAGCCCCGTGGAAAAGACGCTCTTGGACACAGTGACCCTGTCCTCCGGCACCTTGGCCCAGTCGCCTGTGGCCCGCCAGCCCTTCATGGGGAAGCTGATGTCGGTGGCTCCGCTGGCTGGGAGCTTGTGGATGCTGAGGACTGTGCGGGGTGGGGGGCGGGGGGAGGGGAGAGATAGCGACAGACAAAGGGAGACAGAGACAGAGCGGTTTCAGGGTGAGGAGCTTTGGCCCTGGGACGGGAAGTTGGGCGGGACCGTCACGGGGCTGCTCCTGGCTCAGAACAGACGCAGTGTTCGTGGGGCCACCCAGCCACACCACGCGAGGGGTGTGCAGGGGGTACACGGGTGCACAGGGCGTAGGGCATTTGGGTGCACAGGATACAGGGCTGTGAGTATATGATGGGTGAATGGGGGCGTGGGGTGTGCAGTGGGTGCATGGAGTGTGTATGTGTAGGGTGCAGAGGTGCTAGTGTATGAGCGGGGTGTACGGGAGAATGGGGGTGTGTGGGTACAGGGGGTGGGAGGGCTAACGAGGGGTGACGGGAGGAGTCCAGGGCCTCCTTTGGTGACAAACGGTGGGCCCTGAATGTCCACTGGCTCTGGACAGGCTCCCTGGAGGTGGAAGGTCAGGGGTCCTGGCCCCGGCCTAAGCCCCGCCCCAGGGGCTGTGGGTGGTGCTGGGTGGCCAGGGGTCCAGCCTCTACAGCAAGGTCCGGGGGCAGGCGGCTGAGAGCTGAGGTGGCCTCCGGGCCACACCCGTCACATGTGGCCACAGAAGAGCCCGCTTTCCAGCCACTCCCATCTCACCCAGAACAAGGGCCCCATCAGCCCAGTGAGAAAGGGACCCAGCAGCCTGGAGCCCCTGCTAACCCTGCCTCCAGGCTGGGCTCTCCCCACCTACAGGAGGACGCTGCTCCCACTCCCCTGGCCTCAGGGGTCTCCCCAGCTCTGGGGTCCTGAGCTCGAAGGCGAAAGGCAGGACCAGGGCTCTAGAAACTTCTAGCTTAGCAGGAGTTCATCCCTGCCTGGGGAAGGTACCCAGGTGCGTGCGAACGAGCACAGTGGGCCCAGAGGACACGTCCCCAGAGGCCCAGGAGTCTCTACAGAGGCGGTGACCATCGCCCTCCTCGGCGCTATGTGGACCACTGCCAGGCCCGGGCCCCACCCAGCTCCCCACTGTGAGAAGGTTATCTGGAGAAGTGCCCTGGAGAGCTGTTTAAGGGGACGTGGTGGTAATCGTTGAATGCAACTGCTGCAGGTCCTTGTGCCGACAGCCACCGGCAACCCCCCAAGTCCAGGCCCGTCTATGGCTCCCTCCAACCCCTCGAGGCCTGCACTGCCGCCTCCCCATTTGAGATTCTGTCAGTGCTACTGAGCTGGTTGTCGCCAAGCCCCTCTGACAAGCACTTCTGGGAGCAGAGTGCAACCTTGCCTTCAAATCTCCGCAGTCCCAGCACAGCGGGTCCTGGGGACAAGGCACTGTGGGCCCCCGACCCCAGGGAGGTAGAAGCTGTGGCTGGGGTTTCCTGTTGCACCCCATGACTCTAAATGTCCAGGGCCTGGTTTGGGTCCGAGAGCCCCCACGCTGACCCCCTCCCAGCATCACATCCAACCACTGTCAGGAGACTTAGGTCTGTGCACCTGAGGACTCATAGATCATCCTAGAACCTGGCCCGGGGGTCCCGCCAGAAACTGAGGCTCGAAAGCCCCGTCCAGGTGTGCAAGATGAGGCCTGGGAGAGAGAGGGCTGGGCTTACCCAGGTTGTCTGTCACCTGGTATGCATCCCGCAAGTCTTTCATGCGGAAGCCGATGACGTCCACGAAGTCCTCCACTAGCCGGAAGAGCTCCTTGGCATTGGGGCCCATCTGCAGACGGGATGGGGGCAGGGTCAGGGAGCCTCAAGATTGTGGGGGGCAGCCCAGCCAAGAATGCGCCAGAACTGAGTGTCACCCGAGTCCCCTGCCCCCCAGCAGGGACACAGCCTCTTGCTCCTCTGCCTCTTCCCGCCTCCTTCCCTCATCTGTTCCGTCCTGGACGAGGTCCCGCCGGTCACTCCCTACCCCGCAGGGCTCTGGACCTGACTTGGGAAGCGGAGTGGGACCTGAGTGTCCACCACCAATTTGTGGATAAGAACACTGAGCCCAGAGGGGCTGTGGCACTCCGGCCCATGGCCAGGTGTCCAGGTGGGAGGAGAGCACGGGTCTCTGGGCGCCGCAGCCCCTGGGCACAGGCGTAGCGGTAGGTTCCCGATCAGTGTGGGGGGGAGGCGGACCGTTCTCTCCAGGTGAGAAAGGACTGCCACGTTCCGGCCTGCACCCTATGGCCAACAAGCTTTCTCAGACCCCTCCCTGAGCCCCAAGCGTGAGCCCGTCATCTGACGGACGGGGATGCCGAGGCTCAGAAGGCTAAGTGACTTCCTGGAAGAGGACAAGCTGAGATTTGAACCCAAGACCCCACCCTGAGCCGGCCTGGGGGATGGGGAGTCACAGAGATGCCCACAGCCACCCCCAGGTGGGCAGGCGTACCAGCTGCGCCTCCTCCCACTTGTCCCGGTTCTCCTCGGCCAGCAAGTTGCTGATGATCTGGACAAAGTTCTGGAAGGAAGAGGAAGAACGGCCAGTGAAAAGGCACGTGCACTCGGTCTCTGCGACCCCAGGGACTGCAGCGCACCAGGCTCCTCTGTCCACGGGACTTCCCAGGCAAGAATACTGGAGTGAGCTGCCATTTCCTTCTCCAGAACAGAGAATAAGGTACCAGAATCATGGCTCAGTGTGACCAGGGGTCAGAGTGTGACCGAGGTCAGGGCTCAGTGCGGGACCCTGCTCAGGGTTCCGTCTGAAGTCGGGACTCGGTCTAAGGCTGGGGTAGAGAATGCCCTCCTGGGCGCCCACCTGCACATCCCCAGGGGTCGGGCTGTAGTACGCCCGGCGGAAGATCTCTGTCATGTTCCTCAGGACGTCGATGGTGGACAGCAGGTCCCCGCTGTAGCTGGTCCCGTCCTGGGAGATCTCCACCAGGGTCTGGATGACCTCGGAGACCCCCTCCCCGGGCAGCCCGCGCTGTGCCTTTGCCAGGTGCTCCCGGGTCTAGGCAGACAGGGTGTGGGTGCTATGACTCTGCAGGTACCAAGGGTCTCCCATGCCCAGAGGGTGCTCTGCAGCCCCCAGCCATGCTGACCCGTGTCCACGGAGTGTACCGCTGGGGATGCAGGGTTATGTCTGAGAATGGAGGGGAGAGGCGAGCCCTGGAGTGATGGGCGGGGTGGGGTGGGAGACCCCGGGGCCCAGCCTCACCATCATCTGGATGTTCCGGTAGTCAATGGACACACAGCGGATATAGGTGGGGGGCTCCCAGTAGGCGATGCCCTCTTCATCCAGCTCACAGCGTCGCAGGATGAGGCCTGTGGAGATGGGTGGTCAGCTCCATCTCCCACTTCTCAGGAGGATGCCCACGTCTGCTGCAAGAGTCCCACCCACCCAGCCACAGCTCCCAAGTGCCTCCAGCTCTCTTGATGGGACCCCCCAGCCCTGGAAGACACTCGCTCATGGCCGCATTCCCGGAGCAGAGCTGGCAAGGGGGCCAGGCCTCCGTCGACAGTTTTTCACTCAAAACATTTCTGAGCAGACGCTGCCAGCCAAGCACTGGAGCCTGTTAGGAGCCAAACCTGCAGGCATCCTGTGTGGAGGTTGAACCCTGGGCTGAGTGACGGGCTTCAGAGTTCAGCCCAGGGCTTCTCCCGGAGCCCCTTCCTACCCAGAGCCCTGGGGAGAACCAACAGCCCACCCCTGCCCCGCTCCACCTCTGGGGTCAGGGGGCCCCTGATGACCCTGGTGTGCTGCAGATGCTGGGCAGCCTTGGGGCTGACTGGAGTCAGGTGTGGACGGCCTTGAACACAGGCACAGACTATGACCCAGACCTTACTCCCAGGGAGCCAGGCATAGCTGTAATGACCCTAGGGAACTGCCAGGACACTGCCACCCAACAGGAGCCACGGGGCAGGACGGGACACCTGGTCCACAGCATGGTGCAGAATCAAAATGAGGGGTCACACAAGCAGACAAACGCTACAGAAGTGACACCATCCTGCAACTTGTGTTTTCACTTTACTTCCCTAGATTTGCAAGACGCTACCCAGACCCTGTATTATCCTGTAAACAAAACAGGGTATGGGGGCTGCAGCCACAGCCTCCACCACGGTCACCAGCCTTATCAGGGGGTGGGGAACCCAGAGCAAGCTCATTTTACAGAAAGAAATGGAAGTTCAGAGAGGGTAGGTACTTCCTGAATGTCACACAGCACACAGGGGCACAAAACAACACATGTTCCTCAGACAAGAGGGCAAAGGAAACCAAACCTTCACTGCAGAGCCCCTTCTGGGAGCCCATCCTGCTCTTCCCACACCTCATATTGCTCCATGGGGTGCATGGTGATCAAGACCACTGTGTCCAAAGCCGACTTCCCCGTGACTGGCCGTGCAGACCCAGGGCAAGGCTGTGGCCTCTGTGCCTCTGGTTTCCCACGTGTAAACATCGCACCAAAGGGCTTCATGCCGGCACTGGCTCCAGTGACTTAGGACACGGCGGCCCCGGGTCCCCATCCGCACCCCTCTGGCCTCGGTGTGCAAGGGGCTGCCTGGGCAGGGTCTGGGCTGCGTGCCCTGTGCTGACAGTTCTCGGGCGGGCCTCCAGGGGCATCTCGGTGCCTCCCACACATCCCGCAAGGAAGGGACAGGTGCCCCTGCCAGCCCCTGCCCCCTTGGCCCTCACCTGTGGCGTTGCGGGGACACCGGACCGCAGCCACCTCTCCGGCCGGGGTCTCCTTCCAGACCACAGCTCCAAAGTTGTCCTCATCACAGATCTCATGGGGCTCTGCCAAGGGCCAGAGACATGAGTGGGGGAGGGGAACGCAGGGAGGGTCAGAGAGCTGGCAGCAGGGTCAGGAGGGCCCAGATGCCACGGGACATCCACCCTCACAAGGCAGTTGTCCCCCAGCTGCGCCCCGAGGGCCTCCCCCACCACTCGGGTTGCGCCTCCTCAGGGTCCAGCTGTGGGGCAGAGTGGGGACACTCACCGGGACACCGCTGGGTGCCACACTGCCGGTATTCATCCTGGGGGCCCTGGCAGGCTGCTCCCCCGAAGAAGGGCCCCAAGCAGGCGCGCTCCCTCCGCTGCGTGCCACCCCCGCATGTGACGCTGCAGCCGCCCCACGACGCCCAGGCCTGCCACTTCCCATCCACTGCAGGACACAGCCACGCATGGAGGCACGAGGATGGGGACGAGGGGCGTGCAGGAGCCACAGGGACGCAGGGGCGGGGAGCCAGGAGCGGAAGGAAGTTGACACCAGGGAGGGGAAGGCAGAGCTCAGCTTGATACAGGATAAGAAAAGTGCCTCATGTGCACTGGCCCCCAGGATCCCTCCACCGCCACCACATCCCTGGGGCCTCGTTCCAGGGCCCTCCAGCAGCCCCCAGCCCGCCAAGTGACTCAGGACCGCAGGTCCCCACCCACAGGCCCCGGGGCATGGCCTGACCTGGACACTGCTGCAGGAAGCAGTCTCGCGTCTCTACCCAGTGGCCCTGGCACTCGGCACCCCCGTACGAAGGCCCGTTGCACTCGCGTGTGCGCTGCTGCCGACCCTGGGAGCAGCTGGCGGAGCACGTGCTCCAGCTGGACCACTCGTTCCAGTTTCCATCCACTGCCCGGCCCAGGGGAAGAAGGGGACAGGAAGCCAGCGTGAACAGCCAGGGTCCACACCCCACCTGGGGCACAGGTGTGAGCACCCCACAAAGTCTGAGGCATGGGTGACACCCAAGGAGGCCCCAGCACCCCAACACCCCTGGCGCACCAGTGAGAACGTCCCAGGTTCTCTTGCCTACAGCCTGATCACAGCCTGGGGTTCCAATCTCACCTCTGAGGCCCCAGCAGGTGGGTCTGAGTGGGCAAAGTTGGGCTCCGGGGGCTGGCCGGTGGCCCATTGCGTCCTTCCCTCCTCTGCCCTGTCTCACCCCACCCAGCGCCCTCCCTCTCACCTACCAGGGCACAGAGCGATGTTGCAGAACTTGGTTTGCTTTTCCGGGCCCTCACAGGGGTTGCCTCCAAACTGGGGCGGCCTGCAGGTGCGCGTGCGGTCCCGGAAGCCGCGACCGCAGGTGCTGGAGCACAGGCTCCAAGGCGACCACTCGTCCCAGGCGCCGTGCACTAAGGAGGGAACATAGTGCTCTGCGACCCCTGTCCGGCCCAGCCGGCGGCCGAGTCACCTGCCCTGGACGCCTCGCCCCAGGCCCTGACGCCCCGCCCCACCCCTGACGTCCCGCCCCGACACCACGCCCCTACCCGGCGCCCCGCCCACCTGGACACACGGCCGAGTTGTTGCAGAGCCGCTGCTCCCGCAGGGGCCCGCTGCACTGCGTGCTGTAGGAGGACGACACGCAGAAGCGCGTGCGGGTCTGCCAGCCCTCGCCGCAGGTGCTGGAGCACACGCTCCACGGGGACCACTCCTCGGCCGCGGGGTCACCTGTGGGCCCAGACCTACAGCATCACAGGCCTGCTGCTGCGCCCGTACCTGTGCTGCGGCCAGACCCCCAGGTGGCCGCAGCAAGGCCCGTGAGCTCTCCCTCCTTTTTTTTTGTCTCGACAGGCCCCTTCACCTCACACCATTTCTCCTAAATCCAGTGTGCCTGGAGACCAGCGCCTGGCACCTGAGAGGTTAGTCTAATTATGGGAAATTATTACAGTCATTACTTGGAATCAGCAGCAATTAATAACGTACAGTGTTTGTCCAAAGACCTGATACCCTGGAACCAACTTTCCCCAATTCCCAGCTTTAGTGCGTTTGCTGTCAGCCCCACCCAGACGCTGCCACTCACCTGTCTGCGGGGCCGGGAACCCAAAATGCTGCAGGTCGTCCCCCAGCTCCTCACGCCGCCGGGCATCTGTGGACCGCAGGGACTGGCTCCTGGAGTTGGTGCGGCCAGCGGCTGCAGGGCGGGTCCAGGTAAGCACCCAGGCCCTGGCCTGCGGCTCCCGCCCTGCAGCTCTAGAGGGGCGCTCTTGACCCTTTGCCCCTCAGTCCTCAGTCACAGTCGGGCCCAGGCTTGCCAGCACCAGGGCCACTTGGTCCCACTGGGCAGCTGAGAAACCTGGGACCAGGGCACCCTGGTCTGGTGCCAAGCCCTGTCTGGTCCAGACTCCCCTGTCCTGCGCCCCTCCCTCTCTTCCCCCGGGGCCCGCAGCGTCATCCGCAAGGCACCAGGTGTAGATGGCTGCTGCTGTCCCCTCCTTAGCATCCCGCCTGCAGTCCTGCGTCCCGCGGCCCAGCCCAGACACCACAGGGCCCTCCCCAGGCTTCTGAGATGAGCTCCTCTCCCCAGGAAAACTCATCGGGGAAGAAACAACCCGAAGAATGACAGTCTCATTATAACTTGATTTAACTTTATGGAAGCAGCTAAAATATGCATGAGGTCATTAGAGAGCCTTATTAGAGAAATACATCCTGGAGGCAAGATGCAGCTGGGACAGGCAGCTCTGGTCAGGGCTGGGGATCGGGGTGGAGGGAAAAGCCTCACTGACAGCCTTCCGCGTGCACCCCAGAATTCCCAGTCCGCAGGTGCTAAGACAGCCACATCCAGTCTAACACCCGGTCCCGCCCCTCCTCCTAGGCCGTTGCTTCTGATGCCACCCGGCCTGGACCAGGAGTTGGCCCCTCCCTTGGCTAGGCCCCACCCCCTGACCCCGCCCCGCCCCACGTCCCGCCCCTCACAGCCCTAGCCCGGCCTAGCCTGGCCCCAGCACCTTCCCTTGTCCGGCCAGACCCAGCCCCCGCCCTTTTCCCCACCTGGCCCGGCCCGGGCCCCTCCTTCTCCCCCGCCGCGACTCCGCCCGTCCCACCGGTCCGCGCACTCACGGCCGCAGGCCTTGCGGTTGCACAGGCGGCCCTCCTCCAGCACCCCTTCGCAGCCGCCGCCCTCGATACCCGGCGCCGGCAGGCAGGTGCGCGTCCGCGTCTGCAGGCCTCCGCCGCAGTCCCGCGTGCACTCGCCCCATAGGGACCACAACTTCCAGCCGCCTGGTGGGAACCAGAGGGCAGAGTCAGGGCCGGGGTCAAAAGGCTGCGATGTCTTTCAGGCAGTGTCTCAGGGGTCTCGCAGGGGCCTGAGGGTAGAGCGGCCCCTGCGAAGAAGCCTGGGCGGCGTAACCAGCGCAGCGCCCTGGAGGGTCAGCCAGGAGGCGAGAGTGGGCCTGGATGAGGTTAGCGATGGGGTGCGAAGCATAGGCGGCTGGCAGGGCAGGGGGGGCAGAGGTGCGACCCGAGTTCCCTCTGGGGTCTCAGTGCTTTCTGGCTCTGTTTACAGGCTCCCAGGCCAGGGTCTCCACTGACTCTGAATTTAGGTTCCCAGTGTAGCGGCTGGACCCAGAGCTGGAGCCCCAGGCAGGTCTGAAGAATGAATGAGTGAAAGGCACCCCGGCCACCCCAACAGCTGCCTTATTCCAAGGGCCCAGTGAGGGGGTGGGGGCAGAGGAGGCTTCTACTTGGCACAGAGCCTCAGCCCCTGCAGATCCCCTCCCCATGGTCCTCAGTCTAGACTTGTTCACCCTCCCCCCATGATCTGTGTTGTGTGTTCATTACCCCATCACTCAGGGACACCAGAGGCCCCATACCTGGTGGCCTAGTGAGGTCTCACACCCTGGGCCCCGCCAGGCCTCCCCTCCCCTAGACACAGCAGAGACTGGCCTCCAGGTCCCTCTGGCCACCCTCCTTCAGCCCTCTCACGGATCTTCATCCCGGCCCTGTCCCCTCAAGCATCATGACTGCATGTCCCTGAAGGTCTGAGCCCCTTGGTGGCCCCAGTGCCACCGAGGACAGTAAGAGCCTCCAAGCACTGGGGAGCCACTGAGGGGTGAGGAGCAGGAGGCCAACATCTTGGGCGAGAGCTGGGCTGCACTGATGGCTTCAGGGAGGGGCTGCTTCATCCAGGCATTCAGTCCACAGGCCAGACAGCTCCCGCCCTGAGGGACTCTGGTGCCGCCACCCCATTTGTCCTCAGGAACTCCAGGGCCCCTTGCTTCCAGCACAGCAGGGTCAGGGCAGACCCAGCAAGGGCACGTGCAGGTCACCAAGTGCCTACTGTGGGCTGGGTGCCCTGCACGCAGCCCCTGACACAGCCCCCAGGAATGGGGCAAGGAGAAGGCACTGCCAAGGCCTGGCACTGGGAGTCACCCTGGAGCTGGGCCGCTGCCCCACCTGGGGCGGGAGCAGGGGAGCCAGGCTGGCCAAGGGCAAGTCACGCCTGGCCCGGCAGGAGAGTCCTTGTGGCCTCTCGGAGCCTGGCTTCTCTGGGGAGCACGTGGGGTGAGAAGGTGTACTGTGCAGATCCCTAGGGTGGGTGCTGGAGCCGAAAGATGGGGCTCACGTGGTGGCCCCACCACCCACTGCCCTGGGATGGTCAGGTCCACCCCACCCTGCCCTCACACCCTCCACCTGAGGATGAGGGCGCTTCTTCCCAAGTCTGCAGCCTATGATGGCAAGCAGCAAGAAACGACGGGGAGACCACAGGTGTGGGGTCTGTCGATGCTAGAAAGTCCCACTTTGTGTGTGTGTGTGTGTTTTGGCACATTGCCCAGCGTGTGGGCTCTTAGTTCCCAGACCAGGGATATAACCCGAGCCAAAGCAGTGAAAGCGTCGAGTCCTAACCACCGGCCCGCCAGGGAATTCCTCCAGAGAACCTGCTTTGATGTGCAGCAAGTTGGGCGTCCAGGTGCTGGGTTCTGTGGAGGGCCACTTGAAAGGTGTCAGCTGTCCTGTGCCTGTGCTGGGAACTGACCAGCAGGGGGCGCCAGAAGCAAATGAATGGCAGGCAGGGAAGGGGGCCCAAGTCCCACAAGAAGGCAAGGTTCATTCACCTTCCAGGTCCCCAAGCCATCAAGGATCCTTCTCTGCCCTCACAGAGCACCCCCTCCCAAGCGTCTCACCTCCCCTGGAGCCCAGAGAGGCCTCAAGGGCACACAGAAGTCAGGCCTCCTGTTCTCAGACCTGCCTTGCAGCTGGGACACGCAGGTGGGTGGGGCAGGAGGGGCCGGCTTGGATCTGAATCACGTGGTCTGTGGTGGGCATGGGCCCTTCTGTGCCCCTCCTGCACACGCAGTGCAGAGGGGCCCAGGGAGGACCTTGCCAGGGTTGCAGAGGAGAGGCCGGGCTGAGCTTTGCAGGAAGCCTGGTTCCAGGGGGCCAAGGGCCCTGGTTCCGAGCCCCTCCTGGGCCTGGGCTTGATGCCCTGTGCTCCCACCGGGGCCTCTCTGCCCCCGTTGTCCAGGTGAGAAGACTGAGCCTGCCCTAGTGACGGAACGCTTGTGCTCCCCCAGTCAGGAGGGGCTGAGTAGGTTGTTGGACCTGGCCCCCCACCCTTCAAGGCCCGTGCTCCCCCAGGGCCGGCCCTCAGGAGGCATCCTGGGCAGCAGAGTCCTGTCTTCCCCACTTCCTGTCCCCCCTCCCTGCTCAGCATCGGATGCCTCAGGAACCTTGAGTCCCAGTCCACCCAGGAACCAGGTGTGGACCCACTTACAGCAGAGGAAACCAGGGCTCAGAGAGGGGTGGTCCAGACAGTCGGGAGCTGGTGAGGCTCTCCCCACCCCACCCCACAGGAAGATCTGCCCTGGAGTTGAGGAGGCAAGCAGGCCTGAGCCTCCCCAGGCAGGTGGCCCCGGGGTCCCACGGCTGGGTAGGAGCCGGAAGCATGGAGGCTGCCACACAGACATGACTTGGTTTTGAGCTGAAAATGCCTGTGTCCCAGGGCTTCGGGGTGTGTGGCAGCTGACCAGGGCCCAGGGGAGTGGGTGGGGGGCCTGCAGGACAGCCCCCCTGTGCACACTGCCCGTGAGTGGCTCTGAGGCTGCCCAGACACGGGGCCCTCACTGCCGCCACTTCAGGCGCCTTCCCTCGAGGCCCGCTGGTCGGCAGGAGCCCCACAGACACCCCCATTTGATAACAAGGGGAGCCGGGACCAGACCCCCAATCAGATTCCAAGCACTGCCCCTGCGGCCCTCAGACAAGGCAGGCTGCCAGCACCGCTCGCCGACCTGGGGCTCCAGGTCCCAGCGGTCTCACTGGCTGAGCCCCCGGCCTGTCACACTGACACGGAGGAACAGGGAGGCTGGAGTTGGGGGCCGGCCTGGCTGCAGAGACACAGCAGGCCCATCCTCCTGTCCCCCCTGCTGCCCCAGCCCAGCCCCCGTGTGGAAGCCTGAGTGACGTGGAACCTGGCAGTGGGCGGGAGAGAGAGGGTGTCCAAGCCAGGCTAATCGGAGGATGCCACTTGGTTCCCATGGCAACTGCTGCAGAGCTCCGTCTTTCAGGATAGACTCAGGTTAGGCCTCAGCTGCCAAAACACCCACTATTTCAGGGCTGGTTACCTTGGTGACCCAGGTGGCGGGGACGTGGTGGGGGGGAGGGGAAGGAGGGAAGGGTCATATCAGGAGAGGACAGGCAGGGGGTCCACTGGCTCAGAGGACAGACTGCCCCCCGGGCCCGGCCCTGACCCTGCTCATATGCTGATTCCCGGTCCTGATCACACACGGCCTTGATCCTCATCACAGACTGACTTCTGATCCTCGACACAGGATCCCTGTCGCATACCAAGCCCGGCCGCTGATGCACGCTCGGCTAACGGCAGCTGCGGTCTTTGTTATCATTTTTACCGTGTGTCGTCACACGTGGTTGACACCTGATAAATGTTTGTCAGGCAAGCGCATCCAAGACCAGAGAATCACCCAGGCAGGTGTCCTGGGGCCCGCAGGGCTGAGCACGGAGGGGCTCAGGCCACCCTTTCCTGGGTGGCCACGGGGCTCTTGGGCTGGGTGGGCTTTGAGGGGGCAGCAGAAGAGTGGGCAAGGTTGGGGGGGTGGGCTGCCCCTCCAGGCCCGGAAAGAAGCCGCCATTCTTCCCAGGCTCAATGCCCCCTCTGTCTGGAAGCCTCATTTCCATCTCATTAAGGGATGAATAGAGCCAATTAATGGCCGCCAGGCAGCCTTGGCCACCCAGGAGAGAGGACACACGGTGAGGGGGCTCCAGGCCTCCTTCCCACCCCGGCGCCCCAGTCTGGAGGCTGTGGTCACCCCAGTCCCGGGGTCCCTGCACCCCAGTGGGCTGCGGCGGGGCACCCAGGGAGGCCGTCTTCCTGCTGGGCCTCCCTGCCTCCCGGGTCCCCTTTGGAGGAGGCAGTCTGCACTTCCCATCTCGTCCAGCAGAGGTCTCCCCAGTCCAGCATGTCAGGTAGCACCGCCTGTTCCCGCCCCGCCCCTGACTGTCAGGCTGGGGTCCCTACGCAACCACAGCGCAGTCCAGCCCCTGTGAGGACTGAGCCCCCAGAATCAAGGCCTGTCCTGCCGCACGCAGGTTCCTCCTCTGAGCCCCTTGCATGGATGTGCAAATGAAGGCCCCAGGGGATGGACAGCTCCGCCCCCACCGAAACCACAGCCCCGCTCTGGCTCCACCAGTCCAGACGTGGTGCATCCTTCACCAAGGCCTGCGGCTTCCACTGTCAGGGCCCTAGAGGTCAGCAAGCCACTCAGCTGCAGGAGGCGCTGTGGGATCTCAGGACGGGGCTGAGAACCGCGGCCACTGCCCACAGGCCACTTGACAGAGGAGGAGGACAAGGAGAGTTCCTCCATGCACGACAGAGGTTCCAGACCCTACAGGCAGGTACTGTCCCATCCCCATTTTACAGAAGGAAGCTGAGACTCGGCAAGTCAGTGATGGACCCCATCTGCAGGGTTAGTCCAGCAGGCACCCCCTGTCCTAAGGGTGCCTGTTACAAACCCTGGCGAAGACCCGGGTCCTGCCTGGCTTTGCGCTTCAATGCTGGATGACCTGGGCAGGTCTCTTCCCCTCCTGGAGCCTCGGCTACACAACTCAGCCCTTCCCCGCTCTGGGGGGCAGCGAGACCCCCGCAGGGCCACAGCCGCAGGGTGGTGTGGGCACCCCGCTCTGGGCGGCCCCCTGTGTGCTCCTCTGGTCTCCACGGGGTCACGTCCTCCTACGTCCGCCTACAATGCCTGGAGGTTGTCTGCCTGGAGCCGGAAACCTTGTTTTCCAGGTTTTCTAAGTTGGCCCTTGAGTGAAAGAACACCTCACCGGGCTGGGATGAAAACCATCCTGGCAGGGAGGCCCTAACCTTCCTGCTCCTGTCCCCCTGTCCCCCCAACACATTCCTGATTACCCCTAAACTCCAGAGACACCCCCTTCCCCCTGGAGCACCTCCTCCCATCAGAGCCCTGCCTCTCTCCACACACTGCAGCCCCTAGAGAGGGTAGCTGTGCAGCATTTAGGGTGGGAATTACTTCAAAGCCCATGGGGTGTCAGGGCAGGGGCGCCCCAGCTGAGAGTGGACAGGCCTGGAGGCACCGGGGCACTCAGCCCGGGGTAGGTCACGGCCCCTAGGCCCAGCATCCCCGCCTTGCACGCACCGGGGATGTCACACACTCAGGCTCCAGCCCAGCCCCACCCCACCCATGCAGGCACTTGGGGGAGGCACACATGTGCACATGCAGGGTCATGAACACACAGGGGCACACACATATGCAGAGGGACACGCATGCACACACACGAGAACACACGCACAGGGACCCACGCATAAGCACAGGGACACACACACACACACACACGCACACACTGGCCCCCAGCCCCCAGGATGCCGCTTTTTCATTATCTTACATGTCGCTTCTGCAATAAAATTCTTTAATTAAAACATGAATATTTAAAGCAACCCTTGAGAGAAATGGCCCCATCTCACCAGAGGCAGAAAAACGCACAGAGACTCTGAAGGGGGCGGGAGCAGGTGGGCTGTGCAGAGGGGCGGCCGGCCGGGGGCAGGGAGTGGTGCTCTGGCCCGAGGAAGGCTGGCCAGTTGGACGCGTGGCATGGCCATGCGGCGTTTGGACAGGCCGGGCGGGGGCAGGGCTGAAAGTGGGCCACAGGCTGGCCTGGGCCGCCTGCTCGCTCTGGGCGTTGCATGGCCCCCTCGAGCCGGGACAGAGGACACGCCTGACCCAGCCTCCACTGCTCGGTGTGGGGGCGTGGCTCCGGGGCACAGGCTCCGCAGCACGATACGGGGTCCAGCTCAGCTGTGTGTCTTCTGAATGACTGCTAGATCTCTCTGGTCCGTGGGCCAGCTCACCCCTACACACACACACACACACACACACACACAGACCCTCTCAGCTGCGCTCTTGCGGGAGACGCCCCAGGTGGCCAAGAGCTGCTCTGCTCCGGGTCTCCCCGTTTCAAACTGTGTGAGCCTACCCGCCGCCTGGACACCTCTGTGCCTCCGTCCACTCAACACGCATTCATCCAAGGCCTGCTGCCGCCAGGGGCTGGGCCATCACGGGGCTTCATCAGCGAGCAGGCCCAACTCCCCTGCCCCGTGCTGGGGGCATCCTGGCAGGGACAGAGTAAGGACACGGGACATTCTCTGGTGTTCACGGGCGATTCCGTGTGGGAAGAGAGGGAGAGAGCGTGAGGGGACAGTGGGCCTGGGGCTGCCGCCACGTGCCATCCGGGCAGCCCCTGAGGGAGGGGCACGTGGGGAGAGTGTTCCAGGCCAGGGAGCACCCCAGCCAGAGGCCCCGGGCCGGGAGGCGGTCCTCGCTGGGAGCCACCTGGGCGTCTGGGAAGAGGGAGCTGGTTAAGATGCTGCGGCCACTGCTGACCCCACGTTTACTCCCAAGGTCTCAGAAGCATCAGGGCCTTCTGAGTCCAGGGCATGGGCACGGGGTCCGTGCTGCCCCTGGGTGGGGGTGACCACCTCCTGTTCCCACCGCCCGGCCCCTCAGAGTCGAGCTCCTCATTTCCCGGTGGCAGCCCCAGCCCGCATGCCCTCCAAACGGTCTTCCATGGGGCAGCCAGCCCTGCCCCAGAGCCTTGACTTGAGTTTTGTCAACACTTGCACAGGGCCAGCCTACACACAGACACACACAAGCAGTGAATTCGAGTACATACCAGTGCACACGTGTACATGCTCACACACACACAAGCACAAACACAACGCCCACAGATACCTGATGCGCTGTACACCGGCATGCACACGTATACATGCCAGCCACGCACACATGCAAACACTCACATGTCCATGTGTGAATGTGTGCACACACACACACTGGAAGCGCCTGTGTGAGCACACACGTACACGTCCTACACACACGCACACACACACGTACACATGGATGCATGAACACACATGTGTTTGCATAACACACTGAACACACATGCTTACATAACACTGCGCATATGCTCACATAACACACTACACACATGTACACATGTATGGGTGCAAGCATGTACACACGTGTGTGCACACACACACACCTGCCCACCTCCCTCTCAGAATCTCTGCTCGAGTCAGGAGTCCCCACATAGCCCTCCTCCCCCTCTAATCTGTCTCTGCCTGCCAAGCCCTCCAGATCCCCTACCTAATAATAAACATAGATATTGACATTTCATCACTGATGTTGCTTTTGCTTAGAAACACTTTCACCCCAGTTCTCATTCTTCATGACAACCAAGGAAAGATGATGTTTTACTCTCTCCATTTTAAAGACACGGAGCCTGAGGGGATTGGCCAAGGGACACAGCAAGTGCAGGGCAGGCTGGGATTAACTTGAACCTGACCCCATGGTCCCTCTCAAATGACATTCCCGCTGGATGGCCTATGGGCCTCTCATAGTCGGGTCCCACTCTGAACTCTGGATCTTCCTCCCCGCCACTTCCCCACCTCAGCTGAGGTCCTCACGCCCGGCCAGACACCTGGGCATGGTCCAGCGATCAATCTCCTTCCTCCACGCCCACATCCTTGGCATCAGCAAGTCCATCAGCTGCACACCCCATCCCCCAGATGCTCCCCCTTCCTCCTGGCCAGGCCAGCATCAGCTCCCTCCCGGATTTGTGCTCTGAGCCAGTCGCCACACTGACAGCCCCAGCCCTGTGCCCCTTCTGCTTAAAGCCCCCATGGCCCTTCAGTTCTCAAGAGAAGAGGCAAACCCCGTCCAGGGGACCTGGCCACCTTTGCACCCAAATGCACACCTGGGCCTGCTCCCTCCAGCACCAACGTTGAGCCCTGCAAGCTCGCTGCTCATCACAGCAGCCCTGTCTCCTTGACCTTGTCCTGCAAGCCCCGTGTGGCTCCAGATAGACCAGGTTATCTCCCTGGCATGGTCACTGCCCCGGGATGCTGGCAGAGGCCAGCTCTTGTGCTGTGGCCTCCAGTGTGGGCCAAGCTCCAGGGCCATCAGGCCTGAGGGGACTGGACAGTCCCTCAAAGCAGTCAACACCTTGCCGGTGAGGACACTGAGGTTCAGGGGGCAGGTAACCACTGGGGAGCGGCCGAGCGATGCGTGCGGCCAGGCCACCACCCCGCCTGGCCCTCCTGCAACCACCGGCCTCCCAAACCAGCCACCGCCCCCTCTCTGCTCCGTTCTCCTCCTCCCCACCCAGAGGACCACTCCCACCACCACGCTGCGGGGGCTGCCCGTGCCAAGGTCACAGCGCCGAAGATCCAGCCCGAAGATCAGCCCTGCACCCCAAAGCTGGGGACCCTGACCCAACTGATGGAAGGCGGGATTTTCCCGACAGCTTCCTGGACGCCGCGCCCCCACCCCCGGGGGCTCTGCCTGCCCCCTCCCTCTCCTCCTCTCCAGCTATGCTCCCTGCTTCACGGAGGTTTCTACTCTGGGCTCCACGGCCCAGGGGCCGTGGATGAATAGGGCCGTGTTCCAGGAGAGCGGGTGCCCTTTGAAACCCCCATGGAGTTGCTCTTACACCTTGAAAGACATTTTTCTGAGGAGTCCATCAGTCTCACTGGCTTAGGAGAGGCCAGAGCCATGGACACGCCACCTGGCCCCACGGGGACCCGCACGCACGCACGCCCAGCCCAGCCTGGCTCCCGAGTGCCTGGCACACTGGTGTCTCCACCGGCACAGATGGTGACGAGCTGTCCCGTCACCCTCGCCCTGGGGTCCCACGGGGGGCAACCCTCCATGCGTATGCAGGGTCTCCCTCATGCCCCGCCCCCGTGGCGCTCCGCTCCGCATCCCGCCCCCTGATGGTACCACCCCTGCCCTGTGCTGCTGCCTGTCTCACCAAGGACCCCGAGCTGCTAAGAAGCTGGGACTGGTCGAGCACACGCCCACCTCACCTCTGCCCTGCCCTGACTCTGACCCCCACAGGGCTCACCTGCACTTCTCCCAGAATTCCAAACACTGTCCCCCAGGACCAAGTGACCCCTGACTTCCAGATGACTGGCAGCACCCCCCAAGGCCCCGCCCCCTGCACCGTCTCACGCGCGGACGCCTTGCTGCTCACTCACCTGGAGTGCCGGCCCCACCCCGGTCCTGGGTCAGGCTGGTGAGGCAGTTCTCAGGGCCACCAGCCACGCCATCCCTCAGGCAGACGTCCCCACGGGGGGCCAGGGAGCCGGAGGCAGGGTCGCCGGTGTCCCCGCCCAGGCAGGCGCAGGGGGTCTGCATGATGCCGCACGGGTGTGAGCTGCGGCTGCCGGCCAGACAGGCATCCAGCCAGCGGCATAGCATCTGGCAGGCGGCCCGGCTGGGGTTGCGGTTGCCCACCACCAAATACTCCACGGAGAAGTCGTCGCTGGGCCCGGAGGGCCCGTCTCGGGGCCCCAGGGTGTTGTCCTGGGGCGGCCGCAGGCGCTGCATCTGCAGAAACTGCTTGCTGGCCTGCAGGAAGGCCAGGGGCGCTGAGGGGTCGCAGAGCCGCAGCACCTCGTCGAAGCTCTCCACGCCCAGGTAGGTGCGTGTGGACTCCAGGAAGGAGTCGAACTGGTAGGTGCGGACGCGGGCGGGGCTGCTGCAGGTGGGCGCCTTGGCTACCTTCATGTACAGCGTATAGCGGCGCGGGTCCGGGTTGCGCAGGGTCCAGGAGCAGCGCGAGGCGTTGGCCGGGAACACCGCGGCCGCCGAGAAGTAGCCGAAGAACTTGCCCTGCACCAGCGTGGCGCAGGGCTCGGCCCCAGGCCCCGCGGCCGTGCCTGCAGCCGTGCCCGCCTGGCGCCCCAGCAGCAGCAGCAGCAGTGGCCCAAGAATCCAGAGGGCACCCGGGGCGGCGGCCTGGCCCCTCATCCTAGCTCGCGGGGCCGCCGGGGTTCCGCGGGCTGGGCAGGCAGGCGCGGGCCAGGCCTGGACATGCCAGGGTCCGGCGGCGAGCGGGGCTGGGCTGGGCTGGGGGGCCGGGGCTCTGGGCGGGGGGGCAGAGGCGGCTTCCGGGCACCGGGGGAGCAGTGGCGGCTCCTATGGTCCAGCAGCCTGGCACCCGCCTGTGGCCTCAAGCAGCAGCTGGAAGAGAAACAGCAGAGGGCAGGGTTGAGCCCCTGGGGAGGGCACACTGAGGGCAGTGCCAACCCTGGGCTCCGAGCCTCCAGCGCGGGCCCTGGCCCCGCGCTCAGGCACCTGCTCTGCCCACCTGCCGTGTGTCCACCTGCAGGGGCAGAGAGCCAGGGGCGGTCACTTCCTCCCCAAGCAAGCCTGGGTGGGCAGCGGCGGGCAGCCCCGGCCAGGACCGCCGGCCCAGGGGCCTTGGCTGTGCCCATCTGGCTGGGCAGCCTGGAGAGGCTCCGGGGGCTCCGGGCCTGCCCACTGGCCCCATCACAGCCACGGGGGCCTCAGGGCCTCTCAGACCACACCCCTCCCCCGCACCTTTCAGGGAGGGATCTGCAAACAACCCAGCCAGAGGAGAAGCAGGGCGGAGGGCAGAGGACAGAGGTCGCGCCCAGCCTCCTGCAGCCCCGTCTCTCTGAGCCTTGCCCGGGCTGGTGCGGAGTCCCCACGTCTGCAGGAGTGACTGGCTCTGTGGTGGACGAGGGTGGGGTCCGACCCGGTCTAGCTTTGACCGTCATCCACCCGCCCTGTGCCTGGCACATACCGCCCAGCCTCCTGCCTGCGTTCCTGCCAGGGAGCCGCCCTCTCCCGCTCCCTGGAGTCACCTGCAGCCCCCGGGGACCAGGCCTTGGCCCATGCTGACCCCTGCCTGCCCCCAGTCAGGCGGGCGCTGTCCTCCTCCATGTCACATGAGGAAACCGAGGCTCAGATGGGGTCAGTGAGGGGGCAAGGGTACCCACACTTGAACCCCCAGGCTGCCCCCAAACTCCTGGCCCTGGGGTCCCCTGCCCTGTGGAGGAGTGGGCCTGGCCGTGTGCCACCCACTCACCGCTGGGGGGTGGGGGCGGGACACCTCAGGTCAGCGGGGACGCAGCAGAGCCTGGGCTCAGAGGCCAGCACCGCCCCTCCTGACCGCCTGCACCTGGACCCTGGAAAGCTCCTTTTGCCTGCAAACCTCACCTCCCCAAAGCCCCTGCTGGGGGTCGCTCCCCATGGCAGCTGGGTGGATGGGCGCGGGAGGAGCCGCAGCAGACCCTCGAGCCCCCTGGCCCGGGGCGGCCCCTCCGCTCTGCTGAGTGCGCGTACACCGGCCGCCTGTCCACAGGGACGTGCCGCTTCGTGCTGCCGGGCCTAGTTGGCGGGCTGCACAAGGTCGGCCACCGCTCTGCAGTCCGCTCCTGGTGCCCTTTCCTACAGGCCGTGCAGGCAGGGCAGGGTGGCCGGGCCTGGGCCGCCCCCTCAGGCTGTGTGGATGCAGCCACGCCCCTAACCTCCCGGCCTCAGTTTCCCCATCTGTACAGTGGGGCTGCAGCCTCACTCTCCCAGAATAAAGGAAGCACTGGACCCGCGGATTTACCCAGAGATGGGGCAGGAGGGGACCTCAGTGGGGAGGGAAGGGAGGGGCTCCAGATCACCAGGGACGGCCCTTGGGGGCTCTTTAGTGGCAAACACTGGGGAGGGAACTTGCAAACTCTTTGTGCCAGCCCTCTGGGCAGAACTGGGCAGAACTTGCCCTTGGCCCCTGCCTCCAGGAAGCCCCTGGTCCTGCCACACCTCCAGGCCATCCTGGGCCAGCCATGGGCGCAGCACCGCAGAGCCCCGTAGCCCATGTTTGGGGCTTGAGGCTGGGGCCAGGGTGCCACGGCCAATCCCAGAGCGGGGAGGTTGCCTGCAGGGTGGCTGTGGGATTTGAGACCTCACCTGGGCCCCCACTCCAGCGGCAGCACCCCCTCCCTTGGCCCTAGGCTGGGAACTAACGCGGCCGCCAGCCCCCCAGCTGGGGTCCCAGCCCTGGGACAGACCCGCTCTGATGCCCGGGAGAGTCCCTGGTGGATGTCGGCAGAGCCCCGCGGAGACCATCATCATAGTCTGGTGCCTCCTCCAATAGCTCCCCGATCCCACCACTCAACAGCCAGCTCAGCCTGTCCCATCCCCCTGGACCCAGGGTCGAGGCCACCCCAAAACCGCACGCCTGTCCCTAGAGGGGCCTGCCTGGGCTCTGCCCTCCCTCCCCCTGCCCCATCCCTGCTCCTGGTAGCCCACTCCCAGCCCTCCCGTCTGAAAAGTGGATGCAGCCTGGAGCAGATGCTCGGCCTGCAGCTCTAGGGGTGAGGGGCTGGCAGGCACAGCTGCCTGCCCCTCCTCGTGGCCTCACAGGCCTGTACGGGGCGTCAGCCTGGCCCCGCGTGGCGGGATGCAAGGGAGGACCTCCTCTGCCAGACTCTCTGTGTCCACAACCTGGAGGACCTCTGTGCAGAGGGGCGTGTGGGGGCCACAGAGGAGCCACCTGGGTGAGGGCCTGCGGGTGCTGGATGCCTGAGCCAGGGTTGGGCCCGGGCCTGCGGGACAAAGCCCCTGCCCCCTGAGAGGCCAGGCACTGACCCGGGTCAGGCAGACCGCCCTAACCCTGCCTGTCCAGGGGCCCGTGGGAGCCGGCCGGCCCTCATCCAGACTGGCTCACTCGGCTCCAGTCAGCGTGTCCAGGGAGCGAGGCCACCCCTGTGCCCTGTACAGCGGGCAAGAGGAGCAGTGAGGGTCACAAACAGGGCAGGGCCCTGTTCAGAACTGCCCCCCAGAAGCGTGGCAACATGAGAAGCCAGCCAGGGGGCAGGAAGCAAGTGGGGCAGGTGCTGGGGCCACAGGAGGGAGCGGCCCTGGGCCCAGCGGGCAGGGGAGGAGGGCGCCCTCTGGCCTGCACACTGGGGGTGTGGGAGGTGCCAAAGGGGGCGGGTCAGGGTGCCCCCAAGACTGAGGCTCCGGTGTGAGTCTTCAAGAGGCTCCTGGGGGGCTAGAAGATGGCCTGGTAGAGCCCCCCGTGGGGTTTTCACACAGGATTCCACAGCAGGGTTGCCGGGGCCACCAGAGGGCCAGGCGTCCTCCAGAACTCGAGGGCTCCATGCCCTGGGCCTTGGGGATGGCTCTGCCGGCCAGAAGGTGATCCCAGCTCTGAGCCCGAGCCTCAGAGTGGCCTGGCCCGGCCTCTTTTGGCTGGACTCGGGGCAGAGCTGGGCAGGAGGCCCAGGCCGCCAGCATGGACGGCCCCTGAGCCCACCAGTGGCCACTCACCTACCTGCCCAGACTCCACCCTCTGCCCCGCCCCCGACAGGCCCACATGTGCTTTCCAACAGCGGGGGTCCCCCGGCCCCTGTTAACTGCCTGCCTGAGATGATCTAACAAGGCCTTGGATAAACGGCTCAGAGGCTGCTCAGGCCAGGGCACACCAGTGTCAGGGTGGAGGCCGACCAGTCAAACCCATCCCAGGCTGGAAGATCACAGCTGAGAGGGGGTGGGGCCCGCGAGGGAGCCCTTGACCCCCCAGCACTCTGGGCTAGTGTCCCCAAGGGGCGATGCCAGGCAGGGTCCTGGGATCAATGGGGGGCAGCCCCTGATCTTCACTGGGGGGTTCCTCTGATGGGGTGGGGGTGCAGGCACAGAGAGATGGGAAGAGATGGGCGGGGGGTGGTCAGAGGACAGACAGGGCCTCAGAGATGACCAAACCCCCAGCTTGAGCAAGTGGGCGATGGGCGGTGGGGACCCTCGCTGAGCTGGGGAAACAGATGCGTGCGAGTATCTGTGTGTGCATGTGTGTGTTCTGTGTGCACACACATGTGTCTGCAAGGCGTCTGCACACGTGGGCACCTGTAGCACGCTTGCACGAGGCTGACGGCAGGAGGAGGGCTCAGTGTGTGTTATGGGATGTGCGGGTCAGTGACCGGGGAGGGGCCAGCCTAGAGGGGGAGCCCTGAGGAGCCCAGGGCAGGGCCTTGGAGGAAGGCTGGGCCAGGGAGGGTGACTCCACACCCCTCCATGCAGGTGACTGCGCGGTAGCTCATCTGAGCCGGCCCGTGCTCCCTGCCCTCAGCCACACCCAGAGACCGGGCCTCCCCTGGGGGTCAGACTCCACAAGCCCACGGACCAAAGGTGAGGGTGGAAGAGGCACCTGGCCTCCGGGCCGGGCTCCAGCATGGTCACCGGTCCCTCCTCTCAGAAGTCCTCACGGGTGGCTGTTTGCCTGAGGCTGCAGGCCTCTGTCTGGTCCGTGGGTTCACGTATCCCGACCGGGGTCACTGCGGCGTCCAGCGTGCACTGCCCGTCCTGGGTTCCAGTGATCGATGGGCACCGGAGCCCCCTCAGATCCCTGCCTCCCCAGCCTGCCTGCAGCCAGGAAGCCCACCAAGCGCTGGGCCCCAGCGCTTTGGCCAGCCTCTGCCCCAAGCCTACCGCATGGCCTCTCGGAGCCTGTAGGGCAGCCTCTGGTGAGGGATGGGGGATCCCAGAGAGCCAGCCATGCCAGATGAGGAAGGAGAAGCTGGAGTCACGGTGATGAGAGAGGGCTGACCGCACCCCAGGCCGGGTCTCGGGTCTCAGGGGACCCCCGCGAGGCAGGAACAGTGTCAGCCCCACGTCACAGCTGGGGGGGTCACCAATTCGCTGAGGAGTGCCCCACCCACCTCCCACCCTGTCTCAGATGCATCCGTGCCCAGGTGGTCTGTCCAGCCCCCACCCACAATCAGAAGCTGGGGGTGCCCCAGGTTCCCTGCCCACAGGGGCATCGGCTCTGTGCCAGCCCGCCGGGATCCGGGATTCTCCAGCCGCACCTCCATCCCTGGGCCCCCCGCTCCCCTCCCGGCCCAACACACAGGCCCGACCCGGCCCTGCCGTCCCCTCCCCACCCACCCCAGGCCACCAATGGCATCCCCAGACACCAGCCACAAAAGGCGCTCTGTTGTCCCGGCCGGCCCCCTGAACAGTGCCCGCCTGTGTCCTGCCCTGGGGAGAAGGCTGCCCTGGGGGAGGGGCGGGTGGGCATCCGCGGCATGGACGGCGGTCCGCGGGCTGGCGGTGGGCAGGACTGTGAGAGGCCACCTAAGGGCGCCTGACCACCCCACCCCCTCCCGTGGGGCCCCCAGGGCCCCCACAGGTCCCTCCTGGGCTGTGGCAGGTCAGGCAGCTAGTTTCCCAGAGGCACAGGCAGCACCGCTGGGTGACCCCAGTCATTGACCCCGGACAGCCTGCCCGAGCGGTCTCGGGGGCATGGGGCCACGGGGAGGGGCCAGGAGCCCGGGCAGGCCTCCATTTACGAGCAAAGCCAGGGGTGGTCTGCTAGGAGAGCCTAGCCCCCAGCCCCGCGACCACCACCTGCCCCCACTCCCAGCCCACGTGGGGCCAGCCAGCTCCCTGAGCACCCCGGGCCAACTTGTGGGGCATCCCAGGCCTGCCCCGAGGGGGCCCAGCCATGTTGTCCTCCCAGCAGAGAAGGGAAGCAGAAAGGGGGAGGGTCCCCAGGTCCAGGGGTGGGGGGCGCTGGGGCAGGTCTGGGCTGCCAGCGGCGAGGCTCCCTTCCCTGCCCGCCAGCCTGGGCACCGGGGCCGCCAGGGGAACCTGGCCAGAAGCCAGGCAGAGCCGCCCCGGAGGAAAGAGAAAGGCGGCCCGGCCGGAAGGTCCAGTGCTGGGGGTGGAGAGAGAAGCCTTGTCCTGCGCTGGCTCCGCTCCAGGCCGCCCCGTTCAGACCCGCAACCTCATCATGCCTCTCTTTCCCAAGTGCCTGTCGCACCAAGCCACTTGCAGGCCTTGAAGACACCCCGCGCTCCGGCGCTCCGGGCCTGTGCTCACACCCGCCAGCTCTGAGCAGCGCTGCCCCACCCCCATCCCCCACCGGGCAGACACACCGGGCCTTCAGGTCACTGGCAAGGTGGCGGCCCTGGAAAGCGTTACCTGAGCCTGTGGGCCCTCCCGAGAACAGACGCACCCTCGCGAGCTCCCACCACGTCCTGCGACCCGGGCACACACACGCATGCACACACAGTGCCCTTGTGTCGCACAGACACACTCTGCGGAGTCCCGGGCGGGGACAGTGAGCGTCAGCCCCTTCAGCTGGGCGTCCCTCGGGGGCAGGGAGCTCTCCCGAGGAGGGGAGGTTCCCGATATTCTGGCTGCAACCTACGTCCCTGCCTCTCCTCTCTGCGACCCCCTGCTTGGCACCGAGAGGAAGCCCGTGCTCCCCGAGGGAGACACAGTGTCCTCGCCCACTCAGCTGCTGGTCATGGGTGATGCCCTGCCCAAGCCCCACGCCAGGGTCTGTTCCTGGGGTTCCCAGCAAGAGGGGCTCATCCAAGGTCAGCGGTCCAAGGTCACACAGGGAGGGGGTGGGGATGGCGGCAAGATCGGAAGAGGCAGTCAGGAAGGGCCGTTATGGCCGGGCTGATGACACGGAGGTCCCGGGGGTGTCCCAGGGGTGTCAGGGTGTCCCCGACAGCATGGGGTGGTGGGAGGGGCAAGAACAGTGGAAGGGGTGCTTAGCCCGGACACGCTTCAGGGAGCCCAGGTCTCCGGGCTCCCGACGCCCCCTGACCCACCCAATGGCACCAGCGGCTGCATCAGGACAGCCCGTCCCGAGAGGGCCCTGAGCACTTGGTGTTCAGAGATACCAAGGCTCCCGACACCCATGGGCACCTTCTCCCCCATCTCCAGGAGGGCTGAGGGGAGGGAGGGTGACAGAGTCTGGGCCGGGCCCAGCGCCACCACCAGCTGCACCCCGAGAGCTAGGGCTGGGTGGGCAGAGAGAACAGGCCAACCTGTGGCCCAGGGCGAGCCCTGGGGAGGAGGCTGACCCCGAGACCAGGGCTGGGCCGAGCCGGAGGGATACGTGCCCTTGCAGGGGACACACAGGGACTGGTGGGACCCGGAGGGTCAGGTCTTGGGCTGGGGGCAGGGACAGCGCTCTCTATGTGCTGACCTCACTTGCATCCACCTGGACAAGAGGGCTGGCAGCTCTGACTGCCCAGGGCAGCGCCTACACTGCCTGTCTAAACTCCGCAGGGAGGCTCCGCCGGCCAGGGACACAGGCTCCAGGGGGCGGGCCCCCCACCATCACCCCCTGCCCCCCAGTGACTTGGCCAGGCCATCTGGGCCACGCATGGAGCTCCGAGGCCCCTGCCTGCCAGCTGCTCAGGTCCTCTGCCTGTCCTCCCACCTCAGGGACCCCTCAGCCGTGTCTCAGCTGAGAATCAGCACCCCCAAAACCAGCCACCACGTGGGGGATGGGGGCCACCTGGCCCTCATCTCACCATCCATCGCAGCCTCTGAGGCCCTGGAAACCGCCTGCCCTGGAGGCCTCTCTGGTCCCGCAGCCACCCAGTCACTCAGCAGGGGCCAGTCCGTACCCGACCCCCCAAGTGAGCCCTGGAGGATGCCCACAGACCCCACAGGCAGGGACACACTGAAGAGTCAGAGGCAAGGGTGGGAGTGCTGCGGGGGATGGGGAGATGAGGGGGAGGAGGTGTGGGGGCAACAGTGGGAGTGAGTGTTGAGGATGAGATGGTCGAGGGGTGAGCCAGGGTCCCCTGCCACATGCAGACGGATTCCGTTTGTCTAAAGCACTTACAGGACACACACGATTATGCTTGTAAAGGCACAGAACATTCTGGAAGGATGGCAGGGACATGTTAACAGGAGGACCTGGGGTCAAGGTAAGGAGACTCCCTCTGTGCTCTAGCCCTTTGGGGGTGCTCCCATTGCTTGTCACCTTTCAGGTGCGTGCATACAAAGTCACTCAGTCGTGTCTAACTGCAACCTTATGGGTGGCAGTCCTCCAGGCTCCTCTATCCAGGGGATGCTCCAGATAAGAATACTGGAGTGGGTTGCCATGACCTCCTCCAGGGGATCTCCCCAACCCAGGGATCGAACCCACATCTCTTATGTCTCCTGAACTGGCAGGCAGGTTCTTTACCACTAGTGTCCCCTGGGAAGCCCAAGTAGAAATGAATTAATAAGAAAAAGGGGAGGGGATGGTGGCTGCAGGCAGGAAGGAGCCCCGGTTCCCGCTACTCTGTGAGCCAGGGGGACCCTGGGTGCAGGGAAGGCTCCAGATGCTCAGGCAGAAAGGGGTCCGAACCCAGGGGTTTACGTGCGGCCACAGCCAAGGGTCCTGGGTCTCCCGCTGCGTCTCGCCCTGCAGAGGAGGGCTCGTGCCTCAGTGCTCTGCCTCTGAGGCCCAGGCTGGGAATCAGCGGGAAGCTCTTCCCCTCTTGGGCCTTGCTTTCCCAACAACGAAGGGCGGGGAGAAGGGTTCCCCCAGCACCCTCTGCACGGTATCCTTGGAGCAATGCCACAGCCGCAGACATGAATGTCCACCACGGGGCCCAGCTTCCAGGGCAGTGTACACTCATATTCTGTGCTGTGTTGTGGGTCTGTTTGTGGTACACTCTGACGGGGGGTCTTGGGTGGTGTCGGGATGACAAGAGGAGCCTGGAGTCCAGCGTGCTTGTGGGCGGCGGCTGTCCCCAGGAGCACCTAACATCTCTTTGGCCATTGGGGCAGGTCACCACCTCAGTCTAGGACCACCCCCCCCCTCCCGCCGTAGTCCCCACGACTCCCAAGACACAGTCCAAGGCCTACAGGGCTCTGGGTTCTGGCCTCCTTCCCTCTGGAGCCCTGGTCCTGCTGTTCATCTCCTCTCCAGCTCCTGCACACAAGCTGCCTACGCCTCACACCTGCCACAGGGCCTTTGCATGGCTGCTTCCGCGCAAGACCATCCTCACCACTCCCACCCCTCTTCTCCTGGTTTAGCTGCCATTCCCCATAGAGGTCTCTCGGAGACCCCCCACCTCTGGCCTCCTTCTACCCCAGAGCCCATTCGCTGAGCTGAGCAGGGTCTCTTTCCTCCCTTATTCCCACTCGCCTTCACATGGTGGGGCACGCCATCTGCCTTGCTCAGGCTGCACTCCCAGTGCACATGTGTCCACGTGGGCACCTGTACTTTCACTACGTGTGTGCAGGCTATACACAAGGGTATCCGGGCCATGTGTCTACCCAGAAATCGCAGCTCTGACCGGTAGCATGGCCACAGCCACGCAGGCTGGGGGCCAGAGAGTTCCAGAGGACAGTGGGACAGAGTGGGTCAGCCGGGATGCACGAAGCTAACCAGCGCTCCGGGTTTAGGGCTTGAGGGGGCCACCGCTTGCACACCACCACAGGACCCATCAGAGGTAAAACGTGGTTAGATTCAATCCTGCCATCCCGGGCGCGCATTGACACAGATCTGCTCCGCGCACGCACACACGTGTGGCAGTCTGCGTGCCTGCCCACACAAGCCGCCAACCTGCCGGCCGGACACGCACGTGCAAGCGTGGCACACAGGTACCCAAACGCGCTCCTCACGCCCGTGCACCGGGCACGCGGGCACGGCGAGTGCGGGGAGGCGGCTGACTGCGCTCGGGCCCTGACGAGGGAGCCTAGGGCCAGCCGAGAGGCGGGGGCGGCCGGGCTGCGGGAATGGGGCGGGCGCCGGGGCCGCGGACAAGACGGAAGGGGCGGGCAGGCGGTCGGTGGCGCGGGCGCCCTCTCTCGGCCGCTAGGGGCAGCGCGCCGCCCTCCGTCGCCGCCGCCGCCACCGCAGCCCCGCGCCCGCCGCCCCGGCCGGAGCTGGAGGCGTCCCCGGGGGGCGGACTCGCCCCCAGGACCCGCTCCGGAGGCGGGCCCGGGCCAGGTGGGCCGGCCAGGGGGCGAGAATGCCGAGGGAGGTTGCCCGCGCCCTGCGGCTCGTCCGGACCCGCCGAGGCCGCCTCCTGCCCGGCCCCGAGGCCGCGCGTCCGCAGGCGCTCAGCTGCCTCCGGACCCGGCCGGCCGGGACGCTGCGGGCCCAGCACGCTGCGGGCCCAGCGCATCGGATGTCCGGGAGAGCGCCGAGGGCCTGGGCCGGAAGGGCCCCCAGAGCCTCCCCCTCGCCCCCATTTCACGGACGCGGCCACCGAGGCCGGAGAGGGGCCGGAGCCTGCGGGCGAGGCAGGGCCCCCCAACTTGGCTGCGTCCCCTCCCGGCCCTGGGTCTGGAGCAGAGCGACGTGATGCCGAGGGGGGCGAATCCCCTTTCCTGCCCCCGCGCGGGAGCGCGGCGGGGACAAGCGCCCTTCCCCGGGATCGGAGGCGGCAAACTCCGCGCTCGAGCCTCCGCGCCGCGCCCGCCGGCGGAGCCGCGCGCCGCCTTGGCGCATTCCCGCCGGCCTCGCTCTCGGCCTCCCGCTGCCCGGGTTCCGGGACTCCCAGGCCGGCCCCCCGCCCCCCAGATCCAGGCGCAACAAGTCTGAAAGCAGCGCCGAACAAGAGCGAGCGAGCCGGGAGGAAGGGCGCGGGGCTGAGCGCTCCGGGATCCCGGAACGCGCGCAACGTCCGCCTCCGGGGACGCGGCGCGGGCGGCGGGCGGTCCGGGCTGATCGGCTGGCGGCCCCCACCCCTTGAGCGGCCCTGACACTGAGCGAGCGGGGGCGCGCCCGGGAGCCCCCACCCCCTCCTTCGTCTTCTTGACCTTGCTGGGGTCCTCAAAGCCGGACCCGGCGGCACCCGGGCGTCCGGACGCAGAGTTTCGCGGCCGCCTGCGGGGGCGAGGGAGGCTCTCTCCCTCGACCTCCCTTGCTGCCTCGGCGGCGGCGGGGGTCGCCGAGAAATAGAAAGCTGCAGGCTCTAGGAGATGCCATGGCCGCCTCCTCAGACCCTAAATACACGGTATTCCACCTCCGGATATGAAAAGAGACCCCGGCCTCCCGTTCGCCCCCAACCCCGCCCGCGCGGCCGCTGCTCGGAGGGGGCGTGTGTTTGTGTCTGTGGGGGAAGGCGCTGGGGGTCCCCTTAGGTCCCCAGGGTGGGTTGGGAGCGCAGATCTCCCAGCCCCCTTCCCAATACGTTTGCCAATTGGCTGCCTACGGCGGGGGTTGCGCGCCCCCTGCCCACCCACACACCTGCACACATTTCAACTCCTCGGGAGTTGCTGCTAAGGAATTCTCGGCCCTGACCCCGGGGAATGAAAGGGACGTGACGGGAGCGCGCGGAGGGAAAGGGCGCCGAAGCAGGGGTGGGTTAGGACTCGTCCGGCTCCATCCTGGCTCCCTGCACGCCAAGAAACTTGGAAGGCGAAAATAAAAGTGGGGAGGGTAAGGTGCCCAGCGGGCCAGGGTCGGGGTGCCGGAACGGGCGCTCCCTCTGAGCTGCCTAGGAAGTGACCCAGCGGGAGCCGCCGCACCCGGCAGCCGTCCCCGGGCTCAGAGCCGCATCCTCTGACAAGCCTTCCCGGCCACCAAGCTTCGCGGCGATTTTCAGCTCCGCCGTGCCCTCCCGAAGCAGGCCCAAGGCGCGCTGTGCCCTGCCCAGGGGGCCGCGGGGACTAGCGGGAGAGGGCGGCCGGCCGGGCCCAGAGCCCCAACCTGCCCGGGAGGGAGCCGGGGCCAGGCTAGTTCCTCGAGGCAGCTGCGCGGCGGCCGACGAGGGCCGGCGGCCTCGGCCCGCTGGGAATGGGGACCGAGGAGTGCCCGGCGCCCGGCCTCGCCGCTTCCCGCGGAGAGGGCGCAGGGCCGACCCAAAGTTCGGACCCGCTTATCCGCGCGGCCTGTCCGAGCGAGTGGAAAAGATCAGAATGGAACGAATCAGGGCATTCGTGTGTGTGTGTGTGTGTGTGTGTGTGTGTGTGTGTGTGTGTGTGTGTGTAGGGGGCCGGACAGTGCTAGGGTAGCCCTCTGACCATCTGGGGGAAAGAGCACCTCCAGGGAGTGTCCACCGCCGGTGCCGCGTCTACCGGAGGCTGTGAGGGAGAGCCTGTGCGTGTGGGGAGGACATCTCGGGCCCCTACAGGGGTTTAGGGACTCTAGGTGTGATGAGGGGAAGGGGGACACACCGGGGTGTCTCTCCTGAACCTACCTGGGTCAGTGTGTGGCTGCGGGGCACCTCTGGGGTTCCCGAGACCCCTGCCAGCGCCCGTGTGGGTCGCGGACACAAGGGGAACGCCTTCCCCAGCCGGCCCTGGCTCTGTGCATGTGACGGGGAGGGCTGTCTTCCTCAGCCCGGCCTGCCACCCCGGCCAGGCTGCGGGTGTGTGGACTCGGGGGAGCCGAGCAGCGCCGAGGAGCCTCTCCCACCTCCAGGTCGCCCCCTCCTCAACCCGCCCGGTGCGGGCGCGCGGAGACCTGCCAGATTCCGTCGCCGCCGCCGGAGGAGGCAGGGGGCGGGGGCGGTGGGGGCGGGGGGGTCCGAGCTCGGAGCGCCAACCTCGGAGCTACGAAGCCCCAAACGGCGAAGTTAGGAAGTCCGGGCGTCCGCCCCGACCCCGACCCCCTCCCACCCTCGCTGCGCCCCCTCTCGCCGCGCCCCCAGTCCCCAGCCCCCCGCCAGAGCCTTCCTTACCTTCCAAGGCAGCAGCGGCCCCGCTGGCGAAGACTTGATCGGGCGAGTTGCAAATCCCCAGGAGCGCCCCGCGTCGCCGGCGGCCGAGACGGGCGCCCGACCGGAGCGGGGGCTCCTCCTGCCGCCGCCGCCCCCGGCCCGCTCCAGGCCTAGCCGGGACGCCCCCGGGAAGCGCACTCGCCGGCGCGCGCAGGTCCCCTCCCCTCCCCCCGCCTGCCGGCGCCCCCCGGACGCCCGGGAGGTCCGGATGCCCGGGCTGCGGGCGATGCGGGGCGCGCGGGCCCGGGCCCGGCCAGTACGCGGCGCGGCCGCCTGTGCTCCCGGCTCGCCGACTCCACGCTCGTTCCGCCGGGGCCGCCGCCAACGCCGCGCCCGCCGCTCCCTCTCCGGCCGCCGCCGCCGCCGCTCGGCTCCTCTCTCCTGGCCCGCTCCTCTCGCCTTTTTTCCCCTTCCTGAGGGGGGGGCGAGCCGAGCCGAGCCGGGGGCGGGGCGGCGCGGGGAGGGGGAGGAGGAGGCCGAGGACGGCGAGAAGGAGGAGGAGAGAGGCGGGCTCCTTCCCCCACCGGGCTGCCGGCGCTCCCCAATCTCTCGCTCTGAAACTGGATCCCGAATCGGGAGCCAGAGACTGCATTACGGATTACATCAGGCTTTCTAGAGCTTCCAGATCACACACGAGAGGGGAGCGCGAGCGGGGGGCGGGGTGTGGGGGAGGGGAGAGGGGGGCGGGGCGGGGGGGAGGATAAACGCGCACACGCGCGCACCGGGGGAAGCCCGGCGCCAGCCCCGCGCAGCAGCAACACCAGGAGTTGGGTCTCAGCTCTCTGCCTCTCCCGGGAACCGAGGAGTGGCTGCCGCGGGCCGACTGGGCGAGTGGACGGGTGGGTGGATGGATAGGCAAGGCAGATGGATGGAGGGAAGGAAGTTGTACGGGATTGTGCCCCGATAGGGCGCAGAGGTGCCAGAGAGGACAGGCTGGGTGGAAGGGCGGATGAGGTAAGTGGGCTTCGGTCGAGGAGGTGAGGGAGGGGATGGGTGGAAGGACAGATGCCTAGAGAGATGGGCGGCGTGGTGGATGGAGGGATGGAGGGTGGGTGTATGGGTGGAGGAACCAGGTGGAAGAAGGGCAGACTAGGTGGGGGCATAACTGGGTGGATGGCACCTGAGTGGAGGGCTGAAGAGATGGCTGGGCCGTGCAGTTGCAAGGACGGTGGGTGGCTAGGTGCAGAAGCAGGGTGGGCGGGTTGGACGGGAAATGGGGGTGAGGGCAGAAGACAGAAGCCGAAGCACAGACCCTGGACCACATCAGTGAGCCTCAGAGGTTGGCGGACATGGGAAGGCCCAGCTTGAACGGCTCAGGTTGGGTTTGTCCAGTCTTTCCTCAGGGGGCTCTGTTCTGAGAGGTGCTGAGGGAGGGGCTTGAGAAAAGAGCCCCCAGGGTTAGAAGCACCGCTTACCCTGAGGGGCTGTCCTCAGTGGTTTTGTCCACATTCATATCCTCCATGCATCCTCCTTTGACTTGGTGACAGTGGGAACATCCCAGTCCCATATGCAGGTTTTGTTTTTCCATAAACTGGGGGAGACGCTCCTTTAGCTGCTTCATCTCTCATCTTAAAGTGACCATAGTCCCCCCTTCTTTTGAGACCTTTGGCCAGATACCCATAGGGGGCCTCCCTAAAATGAAACACAGCATCTTGGAGAAAGGACCTCAGGGAGATTACTTCAGGGTCCTTCTCTACTAGGACGTTTATGCCTTCCAGCCCCTTGCTTCTTTTTCATAACCTGAGGTCCACTCTGAATGCAAAATCCTCATTGAGTCTTCCTGAATATGCAATCATATACACATTTCTTGTCTTAGCAGGCCACCAATGCCTTTGCGGCCCAAGCCCAACATCTGGTCCAACTGTCGGCTTTTTTTAGCTTCTTCCCAGAAGGCTCCATCAGGGTGTCATCACTGTCACCATCAACCATTAATTCACAGTCGCTGTCACCATTCTCAGCCTGAACGTTAGCATGCAGCCCTGCACAATTCTCCCCATGGCCATCACCGTAACCCCCAAGCGGGGCCTCTACAGCACTATCCCCGGCAACAGCACGTGGCTCACCTCATCAGGGGCAGCTCCGTGCAGACCAGTCCCTCTGGAAAGGACAGCCTGTGGACTGAGCCTCTATAGGGGGCATCCTGAAGGGCTCCTCGGAAGAGCTAGGGAGACACGGTCCCCAAGGCAATCGGAGGGCAGAGGAGGCCCCTTTCCCAGTCCACCCCCAGGGCAGACGTATCCCTCTCCATCCGGGGGAGAGGACCTGCTCCCCAGAGTCTTTGAACTGAGGGAGGAGGCAGAGGCGGTGCCCCTGGGGGCTGTAGCTCCCACCTCTCCCCACCCAGGCCCTCAGGGCCTCAGCCTTTTCTTTGCTCTCCTTCCTGCACTAGCAGCCCGTGGCCACCAGGGGGCCTTTGCTATTAGGCCATGGACCGCGCCAAGGGTGCCCGCAGCTCTGAGTCAGGATTTCAGCTGCCGCTTTGCCACCAGCCCTCCTCGCGCCCACGGCGGAGGGTAGCAGCCATCCCGTGCTCCTCTGCTCTGGGACCCCCGCCGGGGGTTCCCAGGGCAAGGCTGGGGTTCCCTCCACTCAGGCGACCTGGTGCGAAGCGATGTCCCCTGAGACGGGACTTCTCAGCGGGCCCTGTCTGCCCCTCCTCGCCTCCCTCCACTCTTGGTCCTTTCTAGAAAAGGGTCTCCTCACCCCAGTTCCTGACCAAACCCCAGACAGTTCCTCTCCTGGAGGAGAGAGGCCGTCTGCCCCCTGCTCCTCAAGGAGGGAGCAGGGTCAGCAGGGCCCTGGGATTGCGGCACAGGGAATCCTACCCACTCCCCAGGCCTGCACCCAGCTGAGGTCCTGAAACAGAGTTGCACCGCCCGCTGCGGCTTCAGCAGCCCTGGGGGTGCATGGAGACCTTGACAGAAGGGGGTGGGGTTTTCTTGCGGCCCAGACATCTCAGGATTCTACACTTCTGAGCCAAGGGCCACTGTTCCTGACATTTGCTCCCAGTTGACCGCCAGCATTCTCCACCAAAGCGTGTACAATCCCCATGGCCACACACACACAGGGGCAGGACACAGCCTGTAGTAGTCCAAAGTGGCCTCAGCACAGGAGGTTGAAACTGATGGACCCATGCCAGGTCAGCCTTATCTAGCCGGGCACCAAGTCCTGGTACCTCTTCACTCAGCCCCAGAAGGAGCATATTAAATTTCATGGCCATAAACCACACACTGACCACAGCCATCGACTCACTGACCACTGACCCTATTCAACACTGAGCCCTGTAACTGGTCCCAGTGTGACCCCTGACCCCAGTCCCAGTGTGACCCCTGACTCTGGTCACACTCCAAGCCCTGACCCCGGGCGCACTCTGAGCCCTGAACCCGGTCCCACACTGAGCCCTGACACCGGTCACACTCTGGGTCCTGACCCCGGTCACACTCTGAGCCCTGACCCCAGTCACACTCCGACCCCTGACCCCGGTCCCGCTCCGGGCCCAGACCCCGGTCACGCTCTGGGTCCTGACCCCAGTCACACTCAGCCCTGACCCTGGTCACATGTTGAAGCCCCAGCCTGGTCCCACTGAGCCTTGTCCTCATGGCACTTTACCCATTCAGCTCTTTATCCCCAAGCCTGAGTGTACACGCTAAGGCATCCCCGAGGAATGAGAAATAGAAACTTTGTGTGTGCGGGGGCTAGGAGGACCCCCAGTGGAGCAGCAGGAAGCCTACCTCAGGGTCATATCTGTTTCCAGCCATTCTCACACAGGACCAGCCCCTCTCTGGGGAAGACATGAGGGTTTACCTGTGGTCACAGGGAGACCTGGGATGGTCTACAGCAGAGCCCCCTAAGTCCTGGTCTCCCCACCCAGCCTCCTGGCACCAAGTCAGAGCAAGGGCCTGCAGCACCTGGCACCCCTTCCCCAGCCTTCAGAGGTGCCTGGGGGCTGGCTGGAGGGGCCAGGGCAGGGGTCCCAGCCTGGGGACATCGTGGCCCTGTCCAGCCACTTGGTGGACTTTGTAAGCCAGAGGGTCGGTGTGGGGTGGGGGAGAGCAGAGTGAGTAATCAGCTGATTCACATGCATGTAATTAGTTGTGGATGCAACATGCCAGCGTCAGCCTCCCAGCCAGGACACGCAGGGCCTGCGCTGCCACTCAGCAGAATGAGGCCCCGCCCTGTGGCCGCTCCACCTTCTGGCTCCCCTGCTGCCCACCCGCTCAGCCCTGGACTCTCCAGGCTATATGACTGTGAGGAGATGGAAAAGAAGAGGGATGCCTGAGGACGAAGGAAGCGAGGCCAGGGCTCCCAGCTCCTCTGGCTGGCCACAGGCTTCCATGGAGCCTGGATCCATGGAGTCATGGATCACCCTCCGGTGATCTCCCCCTTGGCAGGCAGGGCCCCCGAGACACCCAGACATCTCAGCCCACCTGCAAGCAGACAGGCCAAGGTGCTCCCCGGGCCCAGTGACAGTGACCAACCCTCCTGCACCCCTGGCCAGCCCAGAGCTGGGTGACGGGTGGCGGGGCCAGCATAGGTGGGCCTGGGCAGGTGGGCAGTCAGCTCCCATTCCGAGACGTCCACAATCCTCCGCAGGCCATCATCCTGCCCCAGCCCCGGCCAGGTCTGCACACACAGCAGCGACCCAGCTGGGGTCTGTGTCCTGGAGACCAAGTTCAGGGCCAGAATCAGCGTGAGTAGCCGGAGTCCAGCAGTGAGAGGACCCGGGGGACCGACTTCCACACCCACCCTGCTCAGGCTGCTCACTCCTAGGCCAGGGGCACCGGGGTGGGGGTGGGCGCAAAGGGCAGAGAAGGCTGGTCTCCAGATGGCCCTACAGAGCTGGCCAACAGGATGAGTGATGGCCGTGTTCTGTGCGGGCTGACCAGAGCATCTGCCCCTGGCCACGTGTGGCTGCTGAGCGTGGAATGAGGCTCGTGTGCCCGAGGAACTGAAGCTTTAATTTTACTTACTTTTCACTAGTTTCACCTTAAATAACCACGTGTGGCTGGTGACTGCCCTATTGCATGGTGGCCTGTCATCCCTGCCTCAGGGGAGTCCTGAGGCTCCTCCCGGGGAGGGCTCCGGGCTGGAGGGGACCTGAGATTTGTCATTAACTGGACTCCAGTGAGCACGTGAGCTGTGGCTATAGGCTCCACTGCAGAGCTGGTGAGCCACCTGGCACCGCCCCTTCCCCACGTTGGGCTCCAAGTGAGAGTGGGGAGTCCTCAGGGCAGATCGGCGCAGTAGCTGCAGCCAGACCGGGGCTGGCTTGTATCCTGACGGCCCCACCTTCTAGCTGTGTGACCTCAGGCTACTTGCCTCCTCTGTGCCTGCTTTATCTGTGTGCTGGGGACAATAAAGGCACCCCCTGTGTGGTCTTTGTCAGGATCGAGTGAGTAAATCAAGGCGGGCCTGGCACAGATGGCCAATTCCGATGGAGGTGCGGGCTCCACGTCAGAGCCCCAGTTTGCCTGCTCTCTGGTGCCAAACCTCCTGGCCCGGGCCCAGCTCCTGCCCCCTCCCACCTGCTTCTCCGCACTGACTCAGCGCAGCCGCAGGGTGGGACCCCTGCCTCCAGCCCCTCAGGGTCAGCAGGCGTGATGGTGGCAGATGGCGGTAGGCTGCCCACGGCTTCGTCCCCCTCTGGCCTCAGGGCCTTCAGCTCCTGCCACCTGCCTCGGTGCCATGGAACCAGTGTCCTATGGGCCACTGTGCACACCCTTAGTGTGGCCACGCCCTTAGTGTGGCCCCGCCCCGTGGGCCCCTGGCCACCACCCACACCTGGGTTGAGTGTTGGGCCTGGGGCTGGCAGGGCAGGAGGTGGGGGTGGGGGGGAAGCTGCCTGTGATGCCAGCAGTTACAACCCTCGCCCTTTGGAAGCTCCTCCCGCACTTGACCTCAAGCCCTCTTGCTGCAGCCTCGACCCTGGCCCTCCATCCAACCTCTGCTCCCCACCTCTGCCTAATGCCAGGCATGCCCAATGCGGAAATCTCAGATGGAGGGGTCCACTTGGCAATTGGGGTGGGGGACACCAGGCTAGAAAGCTGGAGGCCCCCTGGCAGGGCGCTTTCAGCCAGGCAAGACACTTTCTTGCCTGGCTGGTGTCAAAGCCCAGGTGGTGCTGGGGTGTGGGTACCCAGGAGGGGGCCACGCCTCCTGAGTGGGGAGCAGATGGGCAGGGGCAGAGCCGGGGAGCAGCCAGTCCCACTTTGGACTCTGCTGAGCCCAGCTCGGGGCCGGGACCGCCCTTCTGCAGGGAAGGTGCGGAGAGGTGAAGGCGCCGGCTGAACCCATCAGGCAGGACCCAGGCAGACTTTTGGGGGGAGTGGGTCTTCTGTTTGGGGGACTTGGGACCAAGTGCTTGAAGAGTTTTTCTACCCAGCCCTCAGGCCCCAGCCCTCAGTCTGCGTGGCCAGCTTCCGCCCGCAGGTCTGAGGGGCCCACAGCCTGGGCTCTGGATGCTGGTTTCCTGGCCATGCTGCTGAGTCCCCAGCCTTCTCCTGGGGAGCCCGGGACACTGAGCTTATGTAACCGGAGTGCCCTGCCTGCTCCCCGGCACCCCTCGCCCGCCCTGCCCTCCCTGGGGAGGAGGAGGCCGGGGTAGTTTCAGGCTATTTTCAACCACTCGTTCTCACAACTCTCGGGCGAGAACCGGGTGCGATTGGCGGGTTTTCCTAACACCCCCGTGGGAGGCAGGGCCGAGGAAATGCAGGTCAGGGAGAGGCGAGGAGGCTCCAGCCCATAATGGGCATTGCTGCTGCTGCTGCTGCGAGGGTCCGGGCTGGGGCCCACTGGGGAGCCGTCAGGGTCTCCAAGACCCGGCAAGTGGGCAGCCTGGTGGCCATGCTCCCCACATGTCCACAGCAGCCATGCTGGCCAAGGCCACTCCACTCTTTGTCTCCTTCTGCAACCTCCAGGGGCTACAAGGCGTGGTGCCGCTCGGAAGCAGGAAATCTTGTGGTTCAGAGAAGGGGTGTGACTGGCCTGAGCTCACACAGCCAGGATTGACACCAAAGTCTTTCCTCTAACCAGGTGGGACCTCGAGTCATGGACTTGTTCTTCAAAGAGAGGGAGGGTCTTCAAGATTGACAGCGCAGACAGGGAAGGCAGGATCCTTATGTGTAGCTCCTGGCTCGAACCCTGGACATTTCCAAAGTGCCATTTCCAGTCCTCACCATCCTGACTGAGCCCCGACCCTCCCTGGTCACCCCTGAGGATGACTATCCACTGCAGCCACTTGACGGGTTTTCTTGGACCCCTCTTATGGGCTGGCACCTGTGTGCCCCAGCCCTGCAGTGCTGGATCCCAGAGCCAGCAGCACCCGGCTTCTGTCAGGCCCTCCCCTGGGCTAAGCGAGCCCTCGGGAGGGCGGACACGGTGCTGCTCTGGGAGATTTCAGTGGACGGAGATTAAGCGTTGAATAAACAGTGCAGTGAAAATCAATACAGACAATAGTAGAGATCACAGAGCCAACAGAGCCAAGGCTTGAGGTGGTCTGGCTGGCTCTGCATGCTCACCTGCCACACGTGGTGCCCAGCGGGCTCCTAGCGGCATGGGTGATGAATCAGCCCCCTTGCCCCTCTGGGTCACAGGCCGAGTTCTCCCCAACGACCCAGTACCCTGCCCAGGTCCCCAAGACAGGCACACTCCCCAGCTCTCATGGCCTCTGAGGGCCAAGGAGGCCCTGGCGCCCACAGAGAACGTGGACACCACCTAGGTTTCCACGTGGGTCCCCCCCCAGGGCCCTGAAGTCCCATCGCCGTGGCTCCACCAGGTGGCCTCACGAGCTCCAGCTGCCGCTGGACGGAGGCCTGGCCTGGGCTCCGCAGGACACTCCAGCCTGGGTGCTGCACGGCCAGACGGACAGGTGTGCGGAGGATGGAGATGCACAGCTCCACACCGCGTCTCTCAGGGAGTGCCTCCGACCCCCAGTCCATCGGGCGGCTCCCTGGGACTGTGAGGTGGGACTGGGGGCAGGGGCTCTTGTTGGTCTCTCTCTTGGAGCGCAGGGCCCACAAGAGCTCCTGTGGAAAGTGCTGGGAAGGCGGAAGGGAAGAGCGAGAAGCGGGTCCTGGAGTGGGACGGATGCCACATCTGAGATGACGGAGGGAGGCTGGCACCTCCGGAAGACATGTGGATACCATGTGGAGCAGAGATGTGGTGAGCACACTGACCTGCTGGGTTCTCTGTCATGGGCGGAAGTTTCCAAGCCTCTCCTTCTGCCCAGACCCCCCAGCCCTGTGCCCCCACTGCCTGTCCTGAACCAGACCAGGGCAGGGCAGCCCAGCCAGGGCTGGGTAGGGCTCTCTCAGAGGATCTCGGGGGATGTGCATGTGCACTCACATGTTTGCATTCCAGTCAAAGGTGGCATCCATCTTCCACCTCCTGGAGTTGGTTCCTGGAACCACAGCACTCCCAAGACCCGGCAAGTATGTGGTTTCTGGGAGGGGGGCCAAGAGAGGGAAATGGACTTTATATGCTGAGAAGAAAGAATAACAGTTGCTCAGGACTTTAACATTTACAGAACACCTTCAGATAGTTCAATTTATTTCACTCTCAAAACAACACTGATAAATAGACAGGTCAGGGAGCATAATTCTACTCTTACAGGTGGAGAAACTGAGGCTCAGAGATGGCAAGTCAGTTGTGCAAAGTCACATGACACACAAGGACCATGGCAAGGATCTCAGTCCTGCACCTCCTCCCTACTCTTCCCAGCTGACTGCTCAGCAGGCTTGGCTGTTCAACTGCCTGCCCTGACTGGCATGGTCCTCTACCCAGAACCTAGCAAAAGAGGGGAGTGGTGGTGTTTGTGGTGGAGATGGTGCTGGTGGTGGAGATGGTGGAGATGGTGCTGGTGGTAGAGATGGTGCTGGTGGTGGAGATGGTGGAGATGGTGCTGGTGGTAGAGATGGTGCTGGTGGTGGAGATAGTGGAGATGGTGCTGGTGGTGGAGATGGTGGAGATGGTGCTGCTGGTAGAGATGGTGCTGGTGGTGGAGATGGTGCTGGTGGTGGAGATGGTGCTGGTGGTGGAGATGGTGGAGATGGTGCTGCTGGTAGAGATGGTGCTGGTGGTGGAGATGGTGCTGGTGGTAGAGATGGTGCTGGTGGTAGAGATGGTGCTGGTGGTGGAGATGGTGCTGGTGGTGGAGATGGTGCTGGTGGTAGAGATGGTGCTGGGGAGATGGTGCTGGTGGTGGAGATGGTGGTGAATGGTGCTGGTTGGTAGAGATGGTTGCGGTGGTGGAGATGGTGCTGGTGGTAGAGATGGTGCTGGTGGTGGAGATGGTGAGGGTGCTGGTGGTGGAGATGGTGCTGGTGGTGAGATGGGCTGGTGGTGGAGATGGTGCTGGGTGAGATGGTGCTGTGGTGGATGGTGCTGGTGGTGGAGATTGTGCTGGTGGTGGAGATGGTGGAGATGGTGCTGGTGGTAGAGATGGTGCTGGTGGTGGAGATGGTGCTGGTGGTAGAGATGGTGCTGCTGGTAGAGATGGTGCTGGTGGTGGAGATGGTGGAGATGGTGCTGGTGGTGGAGATGGTGCTGGTGGTGGAGATGGTGGAGATGGTGCTGGTGGTGGAGATGGTGCTGGTGGTAGAGATGGTGCTGGTGGTAGAGATGGTGCTGGTGGTGGAGATGGTGGAGATGGTGCTGGTGGTGGAGATGGTGCTGGTGGTGGAGGTGGTGGAGATGGTGCTGGTGGTAGAGATGGTGCTGGTGGTGGAGATGGTGCTGGTGGTAGAGATGGTGCTGGTGGTAGAGATGGTGCTGGTGGTGGAGATGGTGGAGATGGTGCTGGTGGTAGAGATGGTGCTGGTGGTGGTCGTGGTGATAGTGGTAGAGACGGTTCTGCTGGTCGTGGTGGAGATGGTGGGGGGGGAGATGGTAGAGATGGTGGTGGTGGTAGAGATGATAGTGGTGATGGTTATGCTAGTGGTGGTGATGACGGTGGTGGTGGTGATTGTAGAGACACTGATGATGGTGGAGATCCACTAGCAGAACCATCACCACCACCATCTCTACCACCACCATTACCACCACCACCATCTCCACCACAGTAATGACGGTGGTGGTGGTGATGGTGAAGATGGTGCTGGTGATGGAGATGGTGGTGATGGTGGAGATGGTGCTGGTGGTGGAGATGGTGCTGGTGGTGGTAGTGATGATGGTGGGAGACATGGGGGTAGAGGTGGTTCTGCTGGTGGTGATGGAGTCAGTGGTGGAGATGGTGGTGGTGGTGGTAGAGACGATGGTGGTGGTGATGGAGACAGTGGCGGAGATGGTGGTGGTGGTGGTAGAGACGGTGGTGGTGGTGATGGAGACAGTGGGGGAGATGGTGGTCGTGGTGGTAGAGACGGTGGTGGTGGTGATGGAGACAGTGGTGGTGATGATGGTGGTGGTGGTGATGGTAGAGACAGTGGTGGTGATGGAGACAGTGGTGGAGATGGTGGTGGGGGGGCAGATGGTGGAGATGGTGGTGGTGGTAGAGATGGTGGTGGTGATGGAGACAGTGGTGGAGATGGTGGTGGTGGTGTAGAGACGGTGGTGGTGGTGATGGAGACAGTGGGGGAGATGGTGGTGGTGGTGGTAGAGACGGTGGTGGTGGTGATGGAGACAGTGGTGGAGATGGTGGTGGTGGTGTAGAGACGGTGGTGGTGGTGATGGAGACAGTGGTGGAGATGGTGGTGGTGGTGTAGTGACGGTGGTGGTGGTGATGGAGACAGTGGGGGAGATGGTGGTGGTGGTGTAGAGACGGTGGTGGTGGTGATGGAGACAGTGGGGGAGATGGTGGTGGTGGTGGTAGAGACGGTGGTGGTGGTGTGGAGACAGTGGGGGAGATGGTGGTTGTGGGTAGAGACAGACAGTGGGAGATGGTGGTGGTGGTGTAGAGACGGTGGTGGTGGTGATGTAGACAGTGGTGGAGATGGTGGTGTGGTGTAGAGACGGTGGTGGTTGTGATGGAGACAGTGGGGGAGATGGTGGTGGTGGTGTAGAGACGGTGGTGGTGGTGATGGAGACAGTGGTGGAGATGGTGGTGGTGGTGTAGAGACGGTGGTGGTGGTGATGGAGACAGTGGTGGAGATGGTGGTGGTGGGGGAGATGGTGGAGATGGTGGTGGAGGTAGAGATGGTGGTGGTGATGGAGACAGTAGTGGTGATGATGGTGGTGGTGGTGGTGGTAGTAGAGATGGTGGTGATGGAGACAGTGCTGGTGGTAGAGATGGTGGTGGTGATGGTAGAGACGGTGGTGGTGGTGATGGAGACAGTGGTGGTGATGATGGTGGTAGTGGTGAAGGTAGAGACGATGGTGGTGATGGAGACAGTGGTGGAGATGGTGGTGGTGGGGGAGATGGTGGAGATGGTGGTGGTGGTGGTAGAGATGGTGGTGGTGATGGAGAGAGTGGTGGTGATGATGGTGGTGGTGGTGATGGTAGAGATGGTGGTGGTGATGGTAGAGACGATGGTGGTGATGGAGACAGTGGTGGAGACGGTGGTGGTGAGGGAGATGGTGGAGATGGTGGTGGTGGTGGTAGAGATGGTGGTGGTGATGGAGAGAGTGGTGGTGATGATGGTGGTGGTGGTGGTGGTAGAGACGGTGGTGGTGGTGGTGATGGTAGAGATGGTGGTGGTGATGGTAGAGACGATGGTGGTGATGGAGACAGTGGTGGAGACGGCGGTGGTGAGGGAGATGGTGGAGATGGTGGTGGTGGTGGTAGAGATGGTGGTGGTGATGGAGAGAGTGGTGGTGATGGTGGTGGTGATGGTAGAGACGGTGGTGGTGGTGGTGATGGTAGAGATGGTGGTGGTGATGGTAGAGACGATGGTGGTGGTGATGGAGACAGTGGTGGAGATGGTGGTGGTGATGGTTCTGCTAGTGGTGGTGATGATAGTGGTAGTGATGATGGTGATGGTGATGGTAGAGACAGTGGTGGTGGTGGAGACAGTGGGGGAGATGGTGGTGGTGGTGATGCTGTGGTTAAGACAGTGGTGATCCTGATGGTGTACAGAATGGGTCTGCTGGTGTGGAAGTCTTCAATGCACCCCGCCGGCACAGGGTACTGCCCCTCCTGACGGGTGTCACCAGCCGGGCTTATACTTTCCCAGGGAGGGAGCTGGTGCTGCAAAGGAGCCTTTGAGAATCAACCAACTTGAGTGCCCCTGGGAGCTGGTGGGCTCAGTGCTTCAGGGAGAGAGAAAGGGGGACCCGCAGCCCCTGGGCAGGTTGGGGAGGCTCCCTGAATGCTAAAGAGGGGCTCAGATGTACAATGGTGGCCTTGGGAACCAGCCAGCCAAGTCATTTGCAGGGCGTCCAGGAGGAGCCCCACTCTGAGGTGACCACCCCTGATGGTCAAGGCGCCCCATGGGTCCCCTGCACCCTTGCTCCCTTTGGGGAACACTACGCCCACCTGAGCCTCCAGGGTTGCTGAGTCGTCAGCATTCCACATCTTCATGCTGCAGAGGACGGATGCCGTTTCTCTTTTAAAACATATATATCTTACGTAATGTTATGTAAGTATGCTGATAAGCATGGGGGCCACACGGATGGTGGACCCCGGCCCAGGACCCAGCTTCAGCAGAGCTCAGTGTTTTCCCTGAGATCTTTCTGGCTTTAGGGGGAGAAAGCCTCGCCAACATGGGTGAGTTCTCTGTGGCTCTCCTAGCACGCAGGACCCTCTTCTGCCCATGTTGGACTCAGTCACGCCTCTGCATCTTCCCTTACGTCTCCAGGCCACATGCACTGATCCACGCTGTGCCGGTCATGTGCATGGTGACACGGGTGGGCGGTGTCCCAGGCTAATTCCTTTCAGCGATCAGCTCGACTCCGTCTGTGGGTGAGTACACGTGACGGTTCCCCGTCCTCCCAGCTGTGAGGTGCTCCACCCTGGACCAGGCCTCGGGCTTTTCACCTGTCCTCTGTCCCAACCGCATTCCCAGAGCTTCTCTTTGCCCAGATGTGGCCACGGGGATGGGCTTCCAGCAGTGCTTGGCCGCTTTCTCCGCATCAAGCTGTGAGGCCTGTCCTGCTGGTGACCCCTGGGGGCCATGGGGTAGGCTTTCTCCAGGACGTGTATCCAGGAAGACAAGGTCTGGGTCAAAGGGCACATGAAGCTTGACCGGTCCAGCATGGATGTGCCCTGGGGCGCATGCACCGGAGGGGAGCTGGCTGTCCCCTGTCCTGTCCTTGGCGCGGGTCCTGTCTGGGGGCACAGATGGGCATCTCCTGTGGTTTACATTCATCTTTCCCGGTCCTTCAGGTGACCCCATTGGCCTTGGGAGCTGAGTGGAAAGGGACAAGGGAAAGGTCAGCTGGAGCGGGTCAGTGGAGTAGACCTGGAGAGATTCAGACCTGCTGCCTGCCGGCCCCTGGGGGTGGTAGGAAGGTGGGGGGCGCGGGGCCGGGCCCGGGTCTGGGTGTCACCTGGATTCAGCTCCTGCTCGGAGCACCGGTGGGAGCAGCAGCTGCGGGGCTGAGAGAGACCCGGGCGGGGGCTTGTTTCACACCCACTGCCTCAGCCCTGAGCTCCCAGCCTTGCTGGTTCAGAACCCCGTCTTCCAACACAGCTCATTCCTGAATCCCTGTGGACCAATGACCCAGTGAGTGAGTGAGTGAACGAACAAACCAACCAGCCAGGAAGACTTCACTTAGGAGCCAAGATGTCCATTGACTTAAGGACATTAAATTACCTTCAGCCAACAGCTTAGAGGCAACGTGTGCCAACAGGCCTTTGGGAGAGAGGGGCTCTGGGTGCCCCTGGATGAGCCCTCCAACCCCTTCAGAGCCAGGCCTGGCCAGGGGGTGCAGGGCTGGGGCTCTGGCTTCCTGTCCTCCCGGGCACCCTTGCTGCAGGCAGGCCAGGTGCCACCCCTCCCCTGTCAAGCTTGACGCATGGAGCTCGGTGGGTGGGGAGGGGAGAGCAGCAGATCAGGCCGGGGCAGGGATGGGGGTCTCGAGGGGGGTGGCAGTAACCTCCACGTGGTCTGAGAGCAGCCACCTCGGGTGAGGTCCACCTGCTGAGCAGGACAAGTGAAAGGGCGGAGCGGCTGGAGACGCCCAAGGAAGGGAAGGCGCAGCCGCTTCTGGCCGGGGCTCCTCTCCCCACCGGTGGGCAGGCCCTCCCTGTGAGCCTGGCCAGGCCCCGGGAGGAGGCAGGGGAGTGACTCTGGACACCCCAGGCTGGCTTTCTGGGGCCCATGCTCACGGCCAGGAGCCGCCTTGGGATTCCTCGTGGTGTCCTGTGGCCTCCCTGGGAAGGGCCACCCGGGGCCAGCACGCTGCTGGCCCATCTCGGGCTTGCCTCCTGGGCACAAGGGCCCCGAGCCCTCTCTCCCCGCAGCCCCCTGGGGGACGGGTTGGGGGGCCGCTGTGCCTGGGGGGCTGGAGTGTGACTCAGCTGGAGACGCATACCAGCGAGTGGCGGAACGTCGCCTGCCAGATTAAATGAGGCGCCTCAGAATTAAAAATACATATTTATTTTAACCGGTCGGGGTGTTCGGAGGGAGATGAAAGGGAGGGGAGATGAAATATTACAAATTAGATAATTAAGGCCGCAGAGAGGCGCGTGTGCTGGGTTGGGACCGGGAGGGTGAATTCCCCACTCCGCGCCAATTCAGAGGGAGAAAAAGGAGTGAGATGTAAAGAGGGAAGAAATAAACAAACAGGCAGCCCAAACCCGATCCAGCCAGCCAAGAGGGCTGGGTACTGCTTCGTCTGGAGAGGGGACAGGCGGCCAGCTGAGCGGGCCTGGGTGGGGTTAGCGGGGCCTGAATGAGGCTGGGCACCAGGCGGGATGAGCGGGACCCCAGAGGTCCTGGCGAAGTGCACGTGCCTCCAGAGCAGGGCCCCGCGGCTCCGATCAGAGTCCGTGTGCTGGAGGACCTGAGCCCCGGGGAGAGCTCCGGTCCCGGGAGGCATGTGACCCCACAGACAGCCGGGTGCTGGGCTAGCAGAGAGGGTGCTAGTTACCAGGGGGAGGGCATAGCATCAAGGCGACGGACGGCGAAGCTGGCTGGTGGTGAGGACCAGTGGGCTCGGGGCCGAGGACGCCGGCGTCCTGGGATGGGAGCCCTGCATGCGTGTCTGTGGGCAGACAGGCTCAAACGCCGGCTTTGACCCCTTGAGCTCCTGAGGCCTGGGGCCAGTCACTTCATTTCGCTGCCGTCTGCATTCCTTGACCTCCCGTTTCTGCAGTCTTCCCCAAAGCTGGGGGTGGGACAGAACAGCGGGGCAAGAGGGGCAGGGCACTGGTGCTCCTGGTGGTCAGAGTCGGTGTGGGAGATGAAGCGGAGGCTCCATGCTGGGGTCACCCGGGGCCGCCATGAGGGGCTGTGGGGTCTGGCTCCTGCCCAGGACAGGCCCGGAGCCCAGCTTCTCAGATCAGGTGAGGGAAGGGAGTGGGGCTGGGGGCCTGCCCGGGGGTGTCTACAAGGACACCGGGCCAGGGTGTGTGTGTGTGTGTGCATGTGTGTGTGTTTGTGTAGGGAGTCCGGTCTCAGCACACCCCACCCACCCCCACTCCCGGAAGCTCACGCAGCGTGCACTCTGGCGATGCCCCGAGTGCCCTGGCAGGCGATGTGGGTCACAAATGGGGCCAGGGCTGTGGAACTTGTCCCTCCTGGGCTGACCTCCTTTGTGCCCACGGTGCCCGCGACCTGCCGGCCCCAGATTTAGATGCGTGAAGATCATCAGCTCTCCAGGCCCTGAGAAGGTGGGAAAGGCTATTTCCCAACCAATACAAGGAGAAAAGACCCGGGACTTCTCCCTGCCCTTGGAGCCCAAGCGCTGATCTGAGGGTAGGAGACGGTTTCCTCACCTTCACCCCCCTGTGGCCCCCTAAAGTGTGGCACCCCCACCTCTTGGCACAGCCAGCAGGGTCTGGACCCACCTGGCCAGCAGTGAGGGGAGGTGCTGAGCTCCTGGGACCCCCGCAGGCGCTGAGATGCATGTGTGTATGCTGGTGTGTGTGTGTGTGCGTGCAAAGAGCCCATGCATGCACACACGCACCACACCTGTGTCAGTATGTACACCCACAAATATGAACACGGGGGCATGGCCATGGGTATGGCGTGCCGGCGTGCACACACAGGTCACACATGAGGGCACTCGTGTGTGTGAACGTAAACGCAAACACAGGACGTGTGTGCAGACCTCACGGATATGAGAGCACAGGCACGTGGGTTTGTCGTGTGTGTGTGTGCCCGCCTGGCACGTGCATGTGGCCGGAGGAGGCAAGAGTGGCAAGCCCGTCTGCCCTGGGGAATCTGGGGGGCTGAGGAGTAAAGCTGCTCGGATTGTATAAAGGTCATGCTGTGCTTTTCACAGCTCCGGGGAAGGTGTGAGATGCTATCTGCGAAATTTAAATTGGGCCGAATGGAGACTGGCAGCGTCGTGGGCTTGGCAACCAGGAGACACCAGTTCTGCCCCCATCTGAAGGGCTGCCCACCCCATGCCCAGCCCCCATGCCCTCGCCCACCAAGGAGTGCCCTTATCCGCTCCCCGGAAGTGCTCCTCCTCCTCCAGGAAGCCTGCCCTGAGTGCCCCAGGCTCCTTTCCCTCCCCAGGACCCTGCGCATGCAGGACAGCTGAGCCGCACGTCTCTCTCACAGCAATGGTCTCCCCCACAGTATCTTTTGGGGTTCAGTGGACTGTAACAGAAATCCATCTCAGCTGGCTTAAACCATAAAGGGAATGGATTGACCCCTGTAAATGGAGACAACATGGGTTTCAGGCAAACTGTGATCAAGGTTCCGGCTCTGCTTCTCTGCAACTCTGCTTGTTTTGTCTTGTCCTCACGCCTTGACTTTATTTTCACGATGGCCCCCTTCACAGAGCAGGATGAATCAGCATCCGTATCCTCACCTGCAGCCCACAGTCTTCCTCGTTACACATCTTGTACCTCATGGTACAAGGCGACAGCTTGAGCTCCAGCTGTTGCGTCTGTCTTCTGGCTAGCAGGAAGGCAAAGCGGAGAGAAGAGGTCTGCTCTGCTTTTTACGGGTGCTTCCCAGAAGTTGCTCACATCACTTCCTATGAATCCTGTTGGTCAGAAAGTAGACTTGGGCTGCCCCGCAGTGAAGTCTTTATTCTGGCAGCTACTCACCCCACTGCAGACCCAGGGCTCTGTTCCCAGGAAGGAGGGGCAGTGGGTGATGAGGGCCTGGGCCCGGTGGCTACAGGAGTGCTGAGGTGATCCCGGCACAGGGCCTGCCCTCACGCCTGGGCTGAGCCCTCGGCCAGAACTTGACACCCATCGGCAAGCAGAGCCGTACCCACCGTGGGAGCCTCGGCTCAGGGGTGACCCCACCTTGGTCATCCACAGACCAAGTCGGGGGGGATAAGCCTCAGATCCAGGTCAGGGGTGACGGGGACACTAGAGATGGTCACACATATGCCCACTCTGGGCAGGGAAGAGGCAGTGTGGGCCAAGACGGGGAAGACCCCTATGGCCAGGCATGGGGCAGACCACCCACCAGGAGCAGCCACTCCGAGGTGGAGCATCCAGATGAGGAGACGGGCTGGCCTGCCTCGGAGGAGGGGGCGGGCATGGTATGCAGGATGGCGCTGCCCTGCCCCGCCCTGTGTCTGTGCCCGCCTGGCGTCCAAGGGCTGCATGTGGCCACGAGGCCTGCAGAAGGGCCTGTCCTCTGCCCAGCGAGCCCCCGGCGGCCTGACCCGCCACCCGAGCCGCCCGCCTCCTGCCCTCCTGCCTCGCCCCAGATCCTCGAACCACGGGGGCCGTTCTCACTCACTGGCCATGCAGGGAGCCAAAGTGTCATTTAATTAATTAACAAGTCCTCTCCTGCAGCGGGAGGCAGTTTTTAGCACAACCCAGTTTGACGGCTGCGAGCAGAGTCGTTGGCAGCCAGGCGCCCGGGCCGGGCTCCCACTCGGAGGTCTGTGGGTGCCCCGGCCCCAGTCACCCTCAGCCCGCAGTAGCCCCTGCGTGGTCTCCAGGCCCGCCCAGCATCGCCGCTGCCCCCGCCCCTCCCCTGTGGTGGCGGACAGTCGGCGCAGAGCGACCGCGGGCAAAGCAGAAGCAGAGGCAAGACCAGTTGTGCATTGGGAGGGGGGCCCTTGGCTTCAGGCCGCCCTGGGTTCAAATCCCAGCCCTTCCTGTGCCCACTGCCACCTCTAGCTGGGCCTCAGATGCCTCATCCATGAAGGGGCGAAGGTGTCCCCCTCACGGGTGTGGCGTGTTAGCGCCCAGCAGGGACCAGCACACAGTAGGTGCCCTATAAGCGCACCTCCATCTCTTATTTCCACTGTAATGGGGCCGGTGTTGCTGCACTCAGAGTGCCAAGGCAGGGAAGACGTGACACCCGGAGGGAGGAGGCAGAACGGGGGAGCTGGGGAGCCACAGCTGAGTGTGGAGGGCGGGGCTACGCTGCCTGGGGGCGGTCTGTCTCAGCGTCACGGCAGTGACGGCCGCGAGCTGCTGTCCCACCGAGTGCCCCCGAGGCCCGGCTGTCCCAGCTTTGAGGCCCTCGCCCCAGACATTTGTTGTTATTGGTCGTGTCCGACTCTTTGCAACCCCATGGACTGTAGCCCACCAGGCTCCTCTGTCCATGGGATTCTTCCAGGCAAGAGTACTGGAGTGAGCTACCATGCCCTCCCCCAGGGGATCTTCCCAATCCAGGGATCAAACCCACATCCCCTGCATTGCAGACGGGTTTTTTTTTTTACTATTGAGCCACCAGGGAAGCCCGATAGAGTCACAGGAAGTTGCAAAATTGGCACACAGAGAGAGGTCCTTCATCTGGGAATGTCATCATTTCATCTTCATTCCTGAAAGGTATTTTCCTGGACATAGAAGTCTGAACCGCACTTGGAAAACAAGTGTGCTCCTTCTATCTGCCTCCATGGTTGCTGATGAGACAGCCAAAGTCATTTGGATAATTTTCCCCTTACAAATAATTCGTTATTTTTCTTTCTGTTTCATGAGTTAATTCTTTGTCTTTAGTTTTTAGCAGTTTGATCTTGATGTATCTGACAATGAGTTTCTTTGGTTCACTGATCTTGAACCTGTAGGATTATGTATTTTAACTAATCTTCAGCCATTTTTTCTTCAAATATTTTTTCTGCATCTCACTTTCTTGTCTCCCTCTGAAATCCCAAGTCTGTGAAGATTAGACCTTCTGATAGTACCCCTCTGGTCCCAGATGCTATGTTTTTCTTCTCTTAATCTCAGCTCTCCTCCTGCTAGTAGCAGAGACTTTCAATTGACCTGTGTTCATGTTCACTAGTAATTTCTTCTGTTATCGCCATTCTTCTATGGGACTCCACTCCTGGGTACTTTTTACTTGTTTATGTATTTTTCAGTTGTCATGTTTCCGTTTATTTCTTCATGTCTCTATTTGCTGAGGTTTCTATATTTTTTATTTCAAGAGTGTTTGCCCATACTTACTGGAGCATTTTTATAATGACTGCCTTTGAATTTTCGTTTGATCATCCTAACATCTGTGTTATCTCAAGTTGGCTCCTGTTTATTGTTTTGTGCCATGCAAAACACAAGTTGTGATTTTCCTGTTCTTTTGTATGCCAAATTGTTTTGGATTGCATCCTAGAAATCTTGAATACTACTTTATAGGCTCTGGATGTTGTCTGAGTCCCATGGAGATGTAGATACTTAGGCTGGAGCAGACAATCTAACCAGTCGTGTTCAGGCTGCAGGCTCCGACCAGTCTTCAGGGGCTGGGATTCCTGCATCAGGTCAGAGTTTAGAGCCTTTTATTGCTCTTCAGATCCATCCTGTGTGGTTGTTCTGGGCTTGAGCAGTGTCTACCCTGTAGCTCGTTTCTCAGATTTTTGGCACACCGTTTATCATCCACACCCACTTAGCTTGACCCTTGGCAATCATACACAGTAAGGGTCACTTTCCCACACCCTTCATTTCCTGGGATGCCTTCCTTTGGTCTTTGGCCAAAGGGAGAGGTTTTTATCAGAATGCTCCACTGTGTACTTCCTCGGGCTGTGTCCATACCCAGGACCAAGCGGAGTGAGGAGGGGGTGACAGAAAAAAAACGTGAGAAAGAACTGGCATTCTTGAGCATGCAGCTCCTAGTTGGAGAGGACATCTCCCCTCCACTGGTACGCTGAACGCCTGCGGGCCCACTGCCGTCGCCAAAGCCAAGCTCGCCACTCTGAGGGCTGCCTGGGGGCTGGGTGTTGGATGACAGAGAAGAGAAAAATAAGCTGGGCATCTCTCCACCCTCTTCCTTGAGCCGTAACGGGAGGGATTTTCTCTGAGCTCATCTGGTGGCTCTGATGCCTATTCCAGACCTCAGCCTGCCTTGAGTCTAAGCTGCAGGACATGAGGGACAAAGCGGGGAAGTTGCCAGTGAGTTGAGGGTGCTTCAAAGTCCAGTTTTCTTCCAGGCTCCTGCTCGCTTTCACTTGCCAGAGTCCTCACACAGCTGCTCCATGGGCTCTGTCCAGGTTTGACAGCCATGTTCAGTGAGGGGATGTGCGTGCCCGCACCGTCCCACCTAGAACCAAACCCCGGAGACTTTGACACCAATCTCCCCTGCCTACGGCCTCAACCACCAGGGCGTCTGCGCTCATGTGCTCCGTCGCGTCAGTGGTGTCTGACCCTTTGTGACCCTGTGGCTCGCCAGGCTCCTCTGTCCACGGGATTCTCCAGGCGAGAATACTGGAGTCAGTTGCCAGGCCCCTCTCCAGGGGATCTACCTGACCCAGGGATCGAACCCATGTCTCTTATGTCTCCTGCACTGGCGCCACCTGGGAAGCCCACTGTGGCACCCACCTATCTTCAAATGGGAGAAGGTAAGAAGGGATGGGTCCCCCCATTTAATTATCTATGTTTCCAGCATGGGGGAGTCACAGACCCTCCATCTGGGACACAAGCGAGGGTCTAGATTGACCTGCCAAGCCAAGCATCACCCCACGGGGAGAAGGCCGGGGTGAAGCTAACCGGGCCATGGGATGGGGCAGGCAAGGTCCAAAGCCATCACTGACCAGTCGGCTGAGCACGGCTCCCCATCTCTTGAGTCACCCAGAATTCAGGAAGGGCAGGTGGGCAGGAGCGTTGTCCTCTGACCTTCTGATCTGTGGACTCTCCCCACACTGCCCAACAGTAACCTTCCCTCTTCAACCCTCGAGAAAAGCCTTTATCTTCCTATGAGATGCTGGCCCTCTGAGCCATTAGGCTGCTTTTTAGAGGCTTATTTATTTTTGGCTGTGCTCGTGTTTGTTGCTGCACGTGGGCTTTCTCTAGCTGCAGCGAGCGGAGTATACACTCCTCACTGAGGCTCACAGTCTCCTCACAGCACTGGTTTCTCTTGCTGCAGGGCACGGGCTCTTGGCGTGCACGCTCTGTAGTTGCAGCTCTCAGGCTCTAGAGCATGGGCTCAGTAGCTGTGGCACATCGGCTTCATTGCCCCATGGCCCATGGGATCTTCCTGGACCAGGGATCGAACCTGTGTCCCCTGCACTGGCAGGCAGATTCTTAACCACTGGACCACCAGGGAAGCTGCCCGGACACATTTGTTCCGAAGTTCTCACCTTCTTCTGTCACTAAACCAATGGAAGAGCCAGCCTCCGTTAGGCGAACGGCATTCTCAGGACTGAGAGCTGGTGGGCCTCCCCAGGGTGGGGGAGCGGTGAGGGCGGATGGGGCCACCGTGGGGCTGAGTGTTGACGCCTGCCCTGCGGAGGGGACGTGGCCACCACGCACAGCAGTGACGGGGGGCTGGGAGGTGTCCGTGCTCCCACCAGGGAGGGTGGTGGAGCGCAGGCCACGGCCGCTGCGGACGGCGGTGCTGCGGGGACCCCCTCTGTCACTGCCACCACCGCCGCCCCCCGGGGTGTGAGCCCAACTTCACCTCAGCGGGTGGGGGCTGGCGCTGGCCATGTCTGGCCCGTGGGGTCTGGACAGGAGTTTGGCTGAAGCCACTGGGCTGTTGGTTGAAGAAACAGTCTTCTGCCCGGGGTCTCCCTCCTCGGCTGCCCCCAGCCCTGTGCAACTCAGGAGTGGGGTGAGTTGTCACCAGTGAGACCCCGACCCATTGTGGGGTGGGGGCAGGGAGGTGGCGGCCCACAGCCAGGGTCCCGTGCCTGGGTCCTGAGAGACTGGCCTGCTGGCAGTTCACTGTGGAGAGTGGACCGGAGCGGGCAGGTGGGGGAGAGATTGTGCTGGGCGCCTGCGTCCCGGGGGCGCCCGCCGGCCCTGCAGAGCCGCCCCAGACTGGGGTGAGGGCTCGGCCCCCGCTGCGTCCACCCACCAGGCCTGGGCAATGGGCTGTCCTGCGGTGGACACAAGGAGGCTCCTGCCAGCCAGGCTGGTGGCACAGAGTGAGCTGGCAGCGGCTGGCAGCAGTGCTGGGGAGCTCGAGCCTGGTCTGAAGGAGAAAGGGGTGCCACCACCCCGGAAGCCACCGCGAGCCCCAGGGCCTGGTGGAGGGGCCAGGCCTATTCACCGCTGACCCCACTCCTCCCTGGCTCCTCCCAATGCGATGACTTCGTGGAGTTGGATTTCAGCAGCAGAGCTCGAAGCAAAAGTAGATGATAGGGAGGGAGGTGGCGGGGGCAGTCAGGATGGGGGACACATGTACACCCATGGCTGATTCATGTCAATGGATGGCAAAAAACACTTCAATATTGTAAAGTTGTTAGTTTCCAATTAAAATAAATACATTAATTAAAACAATAGATGGTGGGATGGAGCTGGAGGGGAAGCTTCATGGCTGGGAGCCAGGGGTGGGGGCCTTAGACGGGGCTGGGCCGCAGGTGCCTCCTCCACACAGAACCGCCCTGCTGCCTGTGGGGGACTCACGGGGGAGTGACCTGGAGCGGGTCCAGACCTGGATGCTGGATGAGGACACGTTCCCAGGCCCCAAAGTTCCCAGGCGGGACCTGAGCACCGCTTCCACACGGGGCTCCAGCCCCAGGGAGGACCTCCTGCCTCTGGGCCAGGCGGAGACCCAGCCTCGGGGCACAGGTGCAGCCCTGAACCTGGTCTGAGCCCCGCCTTGCTGGACAGACCAGGGATCCCATCCTTGGCCGCGGGGAGGCCTGGGTAAGAGAAGCAGGGGGGCGGCGGTTGTGGGGATCCCACTCTGAGCTGGGCACCGGCTGCATGACGTCCGCCAGCAAGTCCACGCTCCATCCGGGGCCCACACGCTGCTGCCCCCTCCCCTCTGCGCCCAGCCCGACTGGACTCCTGGCAGAAGAGGCAGAGCCCACAGTGCCGCGGTGACTCCCGCGGCGCCCCCTCACTTTATTTTTGTCCCTGTCGAGCCCTATAAATACTGCAGTGATCGCCAAGTACTGTCAGCATGCCCAAGGCCTCCCGCCGCCAGCGCTGCCCACCCACTCGGCGGGCACCCAAGGCCAAGGGGCCGAGAGCCGAGGCTCTGGGGAGGTGGGGCAGGCCTGGGTCGGACCCCAGCTCCCCTCTGCTTGGGGCATGTTGGCACCACCCTTCTTGCTTTCTGGTTATGGTGCCAAGCAAACAGGATGTTTTCTTTCTCTGGAGTCCCTGGATCTCAACTTTCCCGTCAGAGAAATAGGGGTGACAACCCGGGTGGAGGCTGTATGTGGTTGTCTCCTCTCTCCAAATGCCCACTCCTAGAGGGGACAGGGGCTTCTCTGGCTTCAGTCTCTGCTGCTCCTGTGCTTGGGTCAAGACCCTTTGTGAATATTTGTTGGGTGAGTGGATGGATGGACGGATGACGGATGAAAGGATAGATGGGTAGGTGGGTGGGCAGATGGATGGAAAGTTGAGAGGGTAGACGGATGAATGACATGAACTAATGGCTGGAAAGTGCTAAACATGAGGGGCTCGGGGCAGTGTGGGAGCCACACCATTGTGCTTTATCAGGGCACACCCCCTTCACCTCCAGGCAGCCACTGCTCTCAGATGACAAGGGGGAGGGGGGCTCACGAAACCAGAAAGCTCCCCAGCCGGGAGACTCTGCTCTGGCCCCCAAAGGGGTGGTGCCCCCAGGTGAGAATGTGTGGAAAGGCCGACGTGGCTTAGGACACAGGGACACGGGGGGTCATGTTGGGGCTGGGCCTTGGTCCTCCCTGATCTCACCGCAGGGACCACCATTCCTGGGCCCAGCCGGCCCTGCAGAGGCCTGGGCGCGTGTCCCCATGCTGGACCCTCACTCAGCTGGTAAGCCTGCCTTGCTAACCACCCACCTTGATGGAAACGAGGGAGATGCCTGAGTGGTCTGCTCCACGCCAACACCAGGGTAACGCCACCCAGTAACCCTGTACTGCCTGTGGGGCTCCAAGACCCTCATCCCACCGCCTCATAGCCCTGGGCACTCCCTGCAGTCAGGCTGAGGAAGCAGCCCACTGTGGTCCAGCCTGGATTCCCTTTCTCTCGGCCTCCTTCACCTCTGAGGGGCCAGAGATGCCGTCCGTTCTCGTGCCAGACACTCCCAAGGGTAAAGGTGCACAGGGCCTGCGGGCTGCAGGGAGAAGTCATACCCTCAAGCCCCCTTGTCCGCCTGTTTTCAGAGCCCACAGCTCGGCCAGGGGGCAGGTATACGAGAGGGAGAAAGGACAGTCAGGAATCTGGGCTGAGAGAGAGAATTTTAGAGTTTGAGGAGTCGTGGGGACCCCAGGGAAAGGGACAGACAGCAGAGACCCCAGCCTTGGGGACCTGGGCAGCAGCTGAGAGAGAGAGGCGAGCACTGGACCGGAAGCCAGGAGCTCAGGCTCCAGCGCTGTGAAAGGGCAAGCCCTGGGCCGGGCAGCTTGGAGGGGCAACTCCGTGGGAGGGCCAGGCTCGAAGGGTGGGGACCGACCGGGCACGGGTGAGAGGGCGCGCCTGGAGAGTTGGTGCCGTGGGCTTGGGCACCAAGGCACTTGGATGTGATGCTGGATGATGGTGGCCCAGGAAGGGCCTTGAGTGGGGGTTCACACCCCCAAATCAGACCAGGTGCGTGAGCTGGCAGAACAGGGGCACTGCGGAGCCGGTCCTGGGGAGGGTGCTCCCACTCAGCCCCCTCACAGACCCCCTGCATCATCCCAGGAGGTGGGGCTGGCGGGCTTTCCGCCCACACACAGCACTGTCGTGAGGTTCAGCAGCTCTCTGGGTTGCAGGGAGGGAGCCCTGGAAGCACACAGTGTTGTGATTTTGTAAAATGTTCTTCTCATTGAGGTTTACCTTTGCTCATTAGCATCTTGTTACCGCAGTTCCCTGCACGCACTGGTGGGGGTGGGGGACAGTGCACTGAAATCAGTTCTTGACTCTGAGTGTCAGAGTGTGTGTGACTGTGTTTGTGCCAGTGTGTGCAGGGAGGAGAGGAGGGGAGACGGGGGAGTCCAGACAAATCCCCACGGGTTAGAGGAGCTCAGACAGAATTCCACCCAGGAGGTGGACAAGGTAACCCTCTTCAGCAGCCACGGTAGATTCAAACCAGTCCTGCCTGGCAAACTCCTACTTATCCTTCAGCACCCAGTCCAAATGCTCCTTCTCTGGGAAATCTTTCCAACACCCTGGGGAAAATGTACTGTTTCTGAATGTGACCTTCTAACTCAGAAGGTAAAGAATCTGCCTGCAATGCAGGAGACCCAGCTTTGATCCCTGGATTGGGAAGATCCTCTGGAGAAGGGAATGGCTACCTGCTCCAGTACTCTTGCCTGGAGAATCCCAGAGACAGAGGAACCTGGCGAGCTACAGTCCGTGGGACTGCAAAGAGTTGAACATGACTGAATGACTAACAATAATAAATAACAACAGACTTAGCACCCAGTAGGTGATTCTTTGGGCCTGTCTCCTTCTGCTCCTCTGAGACACGCTGAGGTCAGCACCCACATGGTGCCTGACACTAGTGCTTGGCACCATCCAAGACTCAATGATAAATCAGACAGGCCACATGCTCACACATGCCCTGCGACTCCAGTGGGCCAGGCCTGGGCTAAGGGCTGGAAAGGCTTTGCAGGTGCTGGCCTGCACAAGCCTCGCGTCAGCCCAGAGAGCAGGGCACACTGTGGTCCGTGTCGCAGGCCTGAGGAAGCCAAGGCTCGGTGTCGCTGCCACCCTGCTGGCCTGTGGTAGAGCCGGGAGAATGTGCCGCAGGGCTGGTGGGAGGCTGGGCAGTCAGCGGCCGTGGCCACTGGTCCAGTGGCTCAACTAGATAGAGAAGAGGAAGAGGCAGGGAAGAAGGAGACTGTTTGTCCCTAAACAGAGACGCGATATCAAAAGAACAAGGCGCTGCGTGCGCAGAGCACCTCAGGAAATCAAGGGGCTTGCAGGCAGGAGCTACGCTGGTCTGGTGTGGGGGCTCCTCCGCAGAGACAACTTACCAGGCTACCCCCAGAGGAACTCAAAGCAAGGGCCCAGCTCCCGGTGCCCTGCCTGCAGGTGAGTGCACCCTCGCTGGGTGCCGGGATAACCCCGACGTCTCCCTGCCCCTTGCTGTTTGCTTGTCTTCCTCACAGACTTGCCAACTCCTCACCCCGACTCCCTGGGCCCCTGGGAAACAGCGCTGGGCTGTCCGTCTGGGCTCGGGGCCCTGCAGAGGCGGCACCTTCTCCTCTGTTCGTTTCCTGACCTTGCCCTCTCCTCTCACACTCGCTCACCTGCAGATGAGATGGCCCCTCTCCTGGGCCCGTTTCCTCTTAGGACTTGTCCGGTGATAACCGGGAGCCCTCAAACCGGCGGAGCTCCTCCACGTCCTGGTGACATGGGGTATGCACGCAGGACCGCGGGGCCGGCTTATGGCAGCTGGAAAGGGGGTCCTTCACTGCTGCTCCCGGTCCTCTGTCCGGGGCCGGCCATGGGGCCACCAAACTGCCCGGGAGTCCACGGAATGTGGCTGTGTCCAAGACAGGGAAGCAAGCACCCAGGAGTGCTGGCTGCCTTGGCTGGTCCCCAGGGTGTCCCCTCCAGTGTCTGCATTCCCACTCCTCCTGCTCTCGCCTCCCGCAGGAGCACCGTGGGCTATCCCGTGGCTCAGCGTGGCCGGCAGGCTCACCGCCCTCACGGGGTCCCAGCTTCACCTGGATCCAAGTACCGCTGAACAGCGCGTACACCGAGAACCGTAATCTCGGGCCAAACTGCGTGCCGTGGAGTGGAAGGTAAGAGGTGCTTTTCAACCCCACAGCCCGTGATCTTATGGCCACTACAGGCTGAGAGCCCCACGGGGCGCCAGGTTGTGAGACGGAGGTGGAGCCCTGGCTGGGTGTCAGGGACAGGTCTGGTCCCCCAGAGCCGCTGAGGCCCCTTGGGATCTGTGGGTGCCCCTCCCCATCAGGGCCAGCGCCCCATCCCCCGCTCCCCGCGGCTGAGGGAGAGAAGAGGTGGTCAGAGCAGCTGGCGTGGTCAGGACGGAAGGCTACCCCTCAAGACTTCCCCATGCTAGGCGTCCTCGTCGAGTGGGCCTTCCCTGACCCCCAGCCCCCTTTGGGTCCCCACACCCCCGTTCTGCTCCTGTAAAGCCTCCACCCAGGTTCCCAAGCACATCTGTGTGACTTGTAGCCCATCTGCTAAACAAACCACAAGCACTGCGACAAGGGCTGTGTCTTCACAGAGACTGCTAGGTGGGCCCCATCGTCACCGTCTTACTTAGTGCAAGAGCCCAGATGGCTGCTGGGAACATAGTCCTTGGGAGGACGACGTTTCCTAGCCTCCCTTGCAACTAGAAGTACCCAGAGGACCCAGTTCTGGCCAAGCAGGGGTGATGGTGTAAGCAGGTTATGGGGTGTACAATATCTAAGAAGTGTCTTTTAAAGGATGGGATTGGAGGTGAGTGACTTTCCACTGTTCAGTTCTCCTTCTTGCTATTGGAAAGCAGATATGATGGCTGGCACTCACACAGCCACCTTGTGCCATGAGGCAGAGGGCTCATTTGAAGATCAGAGAAGCAACAAGATTAAACAAGTCCGGGATCCTGATGATTGTGAGGGGCGCCCTACCAGCCTTACAGCCTATTTAGGCTAGATGTGTAATACTGAAAGTACACACTGATCTTATTTCAGTCACTGTTATTGGAATTTTTTAAGTCACTGTTATTGGAATTTTCTGTCATTAGCAACCAAATCTAATTGTATGGCATCCCCAGGGCTTAGCATGTTGCCTGACACTGGAAATAAGATTGTTGAACGAGTAAGTGATGACAAACAGGCTAAGATTTGGCAAGAGGAGTCTGGACGCTGTGCCAGGTAGCAAGCCTGGGTGGTGGGTGTGGAACAGACAGATGGCTCCTTGGGGCGTGGAGATGTCTCCTCCCACAAGGATGGAGAAGCAGGCTCTGCTACTTCCTAGGAGGGGCGGCAAACTCCTCCTTCACAGAGGATGTGATTAGCAAAGATGACACTCAAATGCTCCTGTTGGGATTTTCTTTTACTTTTTTTTTTTTTGCCACTCCTGCTTGGTGATAAATACCTTGGGAGGCTGTTACGAGTTTCATGCTGGAGTCAGTTTTCTAAGAGCCTGGGGCTGTGATGAGACTGGTCTTGAATGATTGGGGGCAAGATCCTTCTCTTGGTCAGACCCCTGCGAGGTGCTGGGCCTGTTCCAGAACTTTCCCAGCACACATTCCTCTGTGACACTGCCCCCCACACGGGTGACAGCGGGGTATGCCACCCCTGCCCCCCACCCTGCACCTTCCACGCCTGCGCTCTGGCACTCTGTGGCCTCAGAGGCTCCCACATCAACGCTTTGGAAAATGTGCCCAGGGGAGGTGTCACTGCTCAACATCACCCAGCAACACAGGTGTAGGTGTGGTGATAGAACAGACTAGGCTCTGTGGGGACACTGAGTGAACACTACACCCCTGTGCGTGTCTGAGGTCAGTTTTAGTGGGCGCTGCACAGAGGGTCCTCCTGAAGCGGGGCACAGAGGGAGGATGTGACGCACAGACAGATATCTTGTGGGGGCTGCGGCAGCTTCCTCCCTCCGTTCTTTCTCTGGGGGTCTCTTAGATGTTCCCTTTACCCAACCTCCCTCCTGGTTCTCCCAGGGGGAGGTCCTGATGGAGGGGCCCGCGCTACTGCTTCTGGGTGGTGGGGTGGGGCGCCAGAGGGCTTGCCCCAGATAAAGAGGAAGCAGCAGGTACTCAGCACTGGCTCTGGGCTGGCCCTGCTGGCACCAGACCAGGGTCCCCCAAACTCTGGGATCTAACGCCTGACCATCTGAGGTGGAGCTCATGTAATAATCATGGAAATAAAGTGCACAATAAATGCAACGCCCCAAACCATCCCCCTCTCTCCCACAAAATTGTCTTCCGCGGGTCCCTGGTGCCAAAACAGCTTGGGACGCCGCTAGACTACCCAGTAGAGAGGTGGGGGGCTGGGTCGGCAGGAAGCACACTCTGCAGGCGGTCATCCTGGAGGAGGTGTGGTCCCGTTTCCCCTCCTTCCCCCCCCCCCCCCCCCCCCACCCAGCACGGGGCGTGGCCCCGCACCCTCAGCTCCACAGCCGGGCGCTCTAGAGACCCGTCCCCATAAGGCCCTCCGCGGAAAGGCTTTGGTCTGCGCCCCCGCAGGTACGGATCAAGGCGTGGCGTCCAGGGGCGCGGCTCCTCTCGGCAGTCCCCGTGGGCCGTCCTAGACCTGGGCGCCGACCCTTCTGTCCTCGGCTCTCGAGTCCAGGCCCTGCGTGGCCACTGCGTTGCAGCGGCTCTGCCTCTCAGACCCTTGAGATCTGGTTGGGCCTCCGAAGCGAGTCCTCCCACTTCGTGTCTAAGTCTTCCCCTGCTCCGCAGATGGGAAGACATAGCCTCGGAGAAGCGAGTAAGCCGGCCCCGAGGCCGGTACTTGATGCGCGGTACCTCGTTGCTCTGGAGGACCACACATCCCGGCGACCGCAAGCGCGCCCGCTGGGCGCAGGCTTTCTGGCCCAGTCGGCCGCCGTTCCGGGCCGTTTCCGCTGCCCGCGCGGGGCCCTCTGGGACATGTAGTTCCGAGTCGGACACCGCCCTCGGCGCGTCCCTGGCTCTGCGGCCATTGGCTGGCTCGAGGCGCCGGGGCTGAGGCGACGGGCGGGGGCGCCTCGCGGCTCTCGCCGCGCGGGAGGGTCGTCACGTGATGTTTGGGTCCTGGCTCCGCCCCCCACCCCGCCCCGCCCGCCTAGAGCGCACAGAGCGCGCCCGCGAGCTACCCAGGCCCAGGTGAGGCGGCTGCGCGCGGCGGAGCCGGGCCGGCGGCGGCGGACCCACGGGGCGAGGCTGGGTCGGCCCGGGGCTGTGCTCCCCGAGGCGGGGGCAGCGCCGAAAGGGGCGCGCGGGGCCCGCAGGGCCAGGGCTGGCGCTGGGGCCGGGGCCGGGGGCGGGGCGCGCGCGGGGCGGGCGGGGCCTCCGGGAGGGGTGGAGCTGCCGTGGGCTGAGGCCTGTAGCGGGTGGGGCCATTGGCGGGGCGGGGCCATAGACGGGGCGGGTTTCGGGGGCGGAGCGCTTGTCCAGGGGCCCTGGTGCCCACTTGCTGGGCACCGGCATGGTCCTCGTCGCCCGCGAGTGGGAGGCAGCCGTCGAGGGAGAGCCCGGCCCCGCGTGCCTCCTCTCCGGGCCTTCCTGCCCTCCCTCCACCTTTGGCTTGAAACGTGCCTCCTGGGCACCGAGGATGAGGGCTCTCCCGCCTGTCCACCTTCTGCTGACCCCGATCTGTGCTGCCTCAGTGGACGCCCTTCGGGGGCCTCCTGTCGGGAGACTCAAGTCTCACTCATGCCCTCTGGGCTCCACGCGCGCCGTCCGGCGTGGCGGCCACTAGCTAGCGAGGCGCAGGCCTGGAACATTGCGGTCACGGCAGAAAGTTCTCCGGGTGGAGCAGCGGGACTAGACGGGCCTCTGCCATGGCAGCTACTCCTGGCTCTCTCCTCCCCTGCCCTCTTCCTGCCCACTTTTTGCCCACTTCTTGGTTCCTGGCTGGATGGCACTTCACTGTGCTTCCAGTGGGTCTCAGCCCACTTTCCTGACAACCCTTTCCTATCACTACCCTGGTTCAGGTCCTTTCCCTTTTCCTTCCCGGCGCTTCATGTTTTGTGTTTGTCACTTGTTTGCTTATTTTCTGCTTTATCCTGGGTCCCCGTGAGGCAGGGGTTGCGATTGTTCCTCACTATAGCCCCAGTGTGGACACAGTGTCAGGGTGAGAACCAGGGCAAGTGTGTCAGTATTGGAGTGCTTCAGCCTACTGCAGTGGTACTTCCTAGTGGCTCATCCTCATATACTGTAGGTCCTCAGTTCAGCAAATGCTTGCCCAGGAGTGGCTGTGGGAGAGTGTCAGTCTAGGAAGGCTTCCTGGAGGAGGTGGAGCTTCCTGGCCCCCTGCACATTTCTCTCCTCCTCTGTTGGCCTGTTTGCCCTGACTGTATTCCCTCTGCCTTCCCTGGGTGCTCCTCTGCAGGCCCTGAGGGGGGTGCCTAGGCATGGGCACTGCTGTCTGGGGGTTTTGGGTCTTGTGGGCAGACACGAGTCCTTAAGTCCCTTCCTGTAAGGTGATGGTTGGTCGGGACCTGGTTCCTGCCCTTTGATCCAGCCACATCTTCCACCACTTGCTTCGTGTGGCCCGCTAGGGCACAAGCTCTTACTTCCTGCACATCCCATGTCTCTTCTCACTGGTGTGAGACTGTCTGTGTCTTCCGCTTAGAATGCCTTGTACTCCGACTGTCTCCTATCTCCCCTGGATTGGTTCATCCATGTCTGTGCCCATGGCTCACAGCACACAGCACCCTGCTTGTTACGGAGAGTTTTCTTGCTCTCTGGCTAGTGTCTGGACTAGTGTTTGGGAGAAGTTAGACCTGTTTGTTTTTTTTTTAATGCACACAGGCATGTCAATGGTTGCTGGGTTTGTTTTGATTGTGTTATTTGCTACAAGAGAAATGTAATCTGGGTGGCTCAGTCCAGCCATAATTCTTTCTGTTATTTGAATTGTGATTTGTGACATCAGTAGTAATAACGGACTTGCTGAGCTGTGAAGGTAGCGGCCCCTGAGATTTGGCTGTTTTCTGCCAGAACACCCAGCACTGCCTGGCTCCTAAGTGTTTGCTGGGTCCGTAAATGAAGGAGTGGGTGATGAAAGACTAAAGTGGAGGGAGAATGAACAGATCAGAGTGAAGGGGCCTGTTCTGCCTCCTCCAGCGATGTTGCCCTGGGGTGTTTGATGCTGGTCCTTAGACTTGGCCCTGCTCTCTGCTCTGAATGTTCTTATCCTGCGTGGGTGCCTTAGGGCAGAGGAGGCAAATACCACTCACAGATTTTCTTGAAGCCACACATGAGAATCAGAGAAGAAATGTGGATAAAGTAACTGTGTAGGGTAGTCACTCATACCACAGATTTTAGTGCACACTATCATCTGGGAGACATGGTAGTGAACCTGACGTATGACATTCCTGTTGCCGTAATAAATAGGACCGTTTTAAATAGTGGTGATTGTTTTGAGGAAAATTAAGTGGAGTGATAGAGAGCTGAGCACTAGTGATAGAAGGTGAGTTGGAAGTGCCGTTGCTGAGGTGTGGGCGCCGAAGCCCTGGGAGGGGCCGTGGGAGTCAGGGAGTGCTTGGGAGGCTGGTGTGGCTGCCCCCCTTCTGAGCAGCCCTCTGGCTCCAGAGTGCTGGCTCCGGCCTGTTTGTGAGGCACACTGGAGGGAGCACAGGAGAACCGACCATTGTCACCCTCTTTGTATCGTCGCCGTGATGGTCACCACCACTGTGGACCCCTGGGGTCTGCCAGGCACCTGCTGGGTTCCTTATATTCCTAAGATCAGGACACTTCCTAGGCTGGGTAGCTCATCCAGAGTCACAGGCCTGTAAGTGAGCGGCTGGGATTTGAACCCAGCCCACTGGCTCCCGAACCTGCTCACCGCTCTGTCGCCCTGCCCACCCAGCACTCCTGCTCTGCTGCCTCCCGGAGGACAGATGGGAGGGTGCTTACACCCCGGAGGAGGCCCTGTCCCTTGGAGGACGTCTTTGGTGATGGTGGTGATTACCCTGGTAAAGACTTAATCCGGAACGTCTCTCAGTGTTGAACCGATGTTCTTGAGCAGAGCCAGGCAAGGGTCGAGGGCATTAGGGAGTCCAGGTCTGGAAGTGTGTTTTTGGCTGGGGTCAGGGGGAGGCCGGCCTGGAACTTGGAGTTCTGGTTCCCAGTGTGGCCGGATGAAAGGAGGTTAGAGTGAGCCCACCGTTGGCTGTGGCTGCTCTCCAGGTCCTGTGGAAAGGTGTCCAGTTGTCTAGTCAAGCATTTTTAGGGCTTTGGGACCAGGCGCTATGCTCGGGCACCTGTCTGTTTGTGTCTGTCCTCTGATGCCCAAGCCAGACCCTGGATGTGGCCTGTGTGTGGGGGGGTGCAGACTACGCCTGCACTGACTTGGAAGCTGGATATTGGGGGTGCGGAGTGGCGGTGGGGGGTGGGGTGCTGGCTGGGGAGGACGGAGGGCAGGCCCTTCGGGAGATCAGGGGGCGTAGGAGCTCTGCTCAGGAGTCAGCGCCAGCTGGGGGCAGCCCCTCGCCTCCTGCCCAGCCACCTCTAGCTGCCCTCCACCGGGATCCATAATCCATTCCTGCCAAGTGTTTGGAAAGGGACTCATTTTACACCAGCAGCCCGGAATCAGTCCCTCCCACGGTAGCCCAGCAGCCTCCACCCGGGCCTGGCTGCCCTCAGCCCTGGGTCTCAGTGGCTGTGCTAACGAGGAGCTGGATCCCTGCCCCGGCCTGCCCTCCTCCTGCAGGGGTGCTAATGAGCCCGCGAGGGCAGGAGATGGGCCTGGGCTCCAGAGCCAGGGTCCAGAAAGGCCTCACTTGCAGGGCTGATGTCCCAGCTGGTCCCTGCACCCCCCAGTCCCCCCTCAGCATCCTGGCTCTTCTTGCCCAGGGGCCCGTCTGCAGCATCAGACTGCCTGCTGCCCTTGGCCTTCGCAGCTCTGGCAGTGTGACCTGGACGTCTTTTCAGCCTCTGGTCGACCTGCTGGGCTGACTTCTCGGCTGCCCAGACCTGTCCTCTGGGGTCAGCTCTGCTGCCCCACTGGCTGGAACGGCCAGGCGCCAACCCTGTCTGGTCTTAGAGCTGCTGGTCAGAGCAGGGAGGCCGGGAGAGGGGCTGTCTGTTTTCCCAAGGCCGCAAAGTGCAGGGCAGGTTGGGAGCAGGACTGTGAGTCCAGCCTCAGAACCTGGGCTTTATCCACAGCGTCATCAGCGTGGGGTTGTGGAGAGCTGCCGGACCAGTGGCGGGAGGGGGCCCCCGGAACTGGGGGATTCTAGTCACCCCAGCTACCTGCTCCCTCTCCCTTCACCCAGAGCAGCTCTGGTCTCCTCCATTCTATGTGAACTCTCTGGGAATGATTGTGTTTAAAGAAAGGATCCTGCAGCTGGAAAGCTCTAAAGCTGGCTCCGGCCTCGTTTTACACCTGGGAGGGGGTGGTCGAGGCCGGAGCCGCCTGCTGCTGTGGGGTGCAGCCTCGTCCGGCCTCCTGTCTGGCAGTGTGTGCTGCTGCCCACCTGTGGGAGGGCTTGCAGGTCCATGGAGGAGGGACCCCACAGGCAGCATGCGGGTGGGGTTCTGTCTTAAGAGACAGGACGGCCATCTGGGCAAGAGTGAAGTCAGGTGTGGGCAGGCATGGGTGGGATTGGATGGGCAGAAGTCCTAGCGGTGTTGGGTAGGTCTTGCTGCAGTAACGAGCATCCCCCTGGTGCCAGCAGCGTCAAACCACAAGGCGGCTTGTTCCTTGGGAAGGGCGCCTTTCCTCCCCTTGCTTCCCCTTTGCTCCTGGGACTGCCCTGTGCCCAGAGAGAGGGTGAGCCATGCAGTGGCTCCCCTCCTATGGTCCCCCTGTTCTAGGAGGCCAGCGCTCAGGAACCAGGCCAGGCTGAATGTGTCCTCTGCTCTGTCCACCTGGCAGCCTTGGGCACGGACACCAACAGCCCAGTCTTTTCTTTTTTCATTATTAAACTTTATATTTTGCCACGTTGTGTGTTCACATCGTAAGAACTGATTCCGAGCCTCCTGTGTGCCTTTACCCAGTTTCTCAGGAAGCTGTAGCATGGTGTTACATCCAAGATACCAGTGAGGATGCAGTGGAAATAGAGGCTGTTTCTGTCACGTGGTGTCCCTCTTATAGCCACACCCACCTCCCTGCTACCCTCACCCTCCTGAGTTCCTGGGAAGCCCCAGCCTGTCCTCCTTTCTTACGTCACTTCACGAGTGTTATACAAACGGAATCAGACAGTATGTAGCCCTTGGGGACTGGCTGTTTTCATTTGGTGTAATTCCCTGGGGATTTCTCTTGGGTGTCACATGTATCTGTACTTTGTTTCTTGTTGTCACTGGATCTGCTGTTCTGCGGTGTGAATGGACCACAGCTTAACTGTTCCAGTGCCTTGTGCTTTTTGAAAAGTTTATATAGTTCAAAAGTAAAAATGTGTAAGGAAGGGACTTTTCTGGTTGTCCAGTAGCTAAGACTCCACACTCTCAATGCAGGGTCAGGGAACTTGATCCCACATGCCGCATCTAAGAGTTTGTATGTCACGAATAAAGATTCCTCATGCTGCAGTTAGGGCTTCCCAGGTGGCACAGAGGTAAAGACTCTGCCTGTCAATGCAGGAGATGCATTAGACGTGGGTTTGAGCCTTGGGTCTGGAAGATCCCCTGGAGGAGGAAATGGCGACCCACTCCAGTATTCTTGCCTGGAGAATCCCATGGACAGAGGAGCCTGGTGGGCTACAGTCCACGGGGTCGCACAGAGTAACTGAAAGATTGTGCGTGGTGCAATGAGGAGGGACGATCCTGAGAGGTGCAGCTGAAACCTGCTGCAACCGGGTGAGTGACTGCTTGAATCCAGAAACGCACATTAAAGAGACACACAGGAAGCTTGCAGTAGAGAGGTAAAGGTCTCCCCATCCCCGCGGACCAGGTCCCTGTCTCTCCATTTGACTCTGCTGCTGGTCTCTTACCTGTTCTTCCACATATATATGAATATGATTATCAACTGAATAAGAAATCTATACTCCACCCCTGCCCCCCGCCACAAACCAGAAAGTCCTGGAGGTCGTCCCCCGTCAGTACAGAGAGCTTCTCTTTTCCTTGTCGACAACTGCAGAATGCTTTGAATATGGATATGTCAGAATCAATTTAACATAGTCTTTTGTTGATAGAAATCTAGGTTTTTTCCAGTCTTTGAGTATGACAGGACGAATGACTGGTTCGTATGTCATCTGATGCGTGTATGTAGGATGTACACTCTGGGTCAGAAGACTCAGATCTTCCTTGTCAGAACACACTGCCAGCTCCCCCCACCAAAGGGGTGCCCCGATCCACACACCCTCGGGACATTGTGGGTGCCGCCCAGCTGCTCCCACGCTGAGTGATCAGGCTTCAGGGGGATCGTCTGCCTTGCCTTTGTGATGAATGAGCTTGGTATCTTTTTATGTATCAAAGAGCCAGTTGTGTTTTCCTTGTGAGCTTTCTGTCCCTTGACTTTGTTCGTGTTTTGAAAGCCGCGTTGTTGATTCTCTTTTCCCTGTCGACTGTGGAGATGAGCTCCTTGAGTGTCAGCTGGATTCAGGGCATTTGCTGCTGCCTTTTGTCATCCTCACTATTTTGCCACTTTGGTGCCGTTGGATCCCTCAGCTTTCATAGGTGGTGCTTGGATTTTGCGTTGTAGTTGATGAAGGCTTCTTTGCTTCAAGGTTAAAAAGAAATCCTGTGTTTTCGTCTCATTCTCATTGATTTGCTTTTAAAGTTTCTGTTCATTTGTATTTTATCTTGGCATGTGGTGTGAGGTACGGGATCTGACCTTAATTTTTTCCAGATGGTTTATTAATAGTCCTGTCTGGGTTATTAAAGAGTCCATTTCTTTCCCCATTGGTTTTAGGGGCTAGCTTAGCCATGCTCCAAACTGCCATTTGTGTTTAGAGTTTAAAATTATGTATTTATTGGGATAAGAGCACTTTACCTAAGACCTGTGCAGCTGTGTGGCACAGGAGTGGCAGAGAGGAGAGACCCCACGTCCAGGGTCAGGAGGGGCGGCCGTGAGAAGACACCCCACGTCCAAGGTAAGAGAAACCCAAGTAAGACGGTAGGTGTTGTGAGAGGGCATGAGAGGGCAGACACACTAAAATCATAATCACAGAAAACTAGCCAATCTGATCACAGGACCACAGTCTTGTCTAACTCAATGAAACTAAGCCATGTCATGTGGGGCCACCCAAGATGGATGGGTTGTGGTGGAGAGGTCTGACAGAATGTGGTCCACTGGAGAAGGGAATGGCAAACCACTTCAGTATTCTTGCCTTGAGAACCCCATGAACAGTATGAAAAGGCAAAAAGATAAGACACTGAAAGAGGAACTCCCCAGGTTGGTAGGTGACCAATATGCTACTGGAGATCAGTGGAGAAATAACTCCAGAAAGAATGAAGGGATGGAGCCAAAGCAAAAACAACACCCAATTGTGGATTTGACTGGTGATAGAAGCAAGGTCTGATGCTGTAAAGAGCAATATTGCATAGGAACCTGGAATGTTAGATCCATGAATCAAGGCAAATTGAAAGTGGTCAAACAGGAGATGGCAATAGTGAATGTTGACATACTAGGAATCAGCGAACTAAAGATGGACTGGAATCGGTGAATTTAACTCAGATGACCATTATATCTACTACTGAGGGCAGGAATCCCTTAGAAGAAATGGAGTAGCCATCATAGTCAACAAAAGAGTCCAAAATGCAGTACTTGGATGCAACCTCAAAAAAACAGAATGATCTCTGTTCGTTTCCAAGGCAAACCATTCAATATCACAGTAATCCAGGTCTATGCCCCAACAAGTAATGCTGAAGAAGCTGAAGTTGAACAGTTCTATGAAGACCTACAAGACCTAAGAACTAACATCCAAAAAAGATGTCCTTTTCATTATAGGGACTGGAATGCAAAAGTTGGAAGTCAAGAAACACCTGGAGTAACAGGCAAAGTTGGTCTTGGAGTACAGAATAAAGCAGGGCAAAGACTAATAAGAGTTTTGCCAAGACAACGCACTGGTCATAGCAAACACCCTCTTCCAACAACACAAGAGAAGATTCTACACATGGACATCACCAGATGGTCAACACCGAAATCAGGTTGATTATATTCTTTGCAGCCAAAGATGGAGAAGCTCTATACAGTCAGTGAAAACAAGACTGGGAGCTGACTGTGGCTCAGATCATGAACTCCTTATTGCCAAATTCAGACTTAAATTGAAGAAAGTAGGGAAAACCACTAGACCATTCAGGTATGACAGAAATCAAATCCCATATGACTATACGGTGGAAGTGAGAAATAGATTTAAGGGACTAGATATGATAGACAAAGTGCCTGATGAACTATGGACAGAGGTTTGTGACATTGTACAGGAGACAGCGATCAAGACCATCCCCAAGAAAAAGAAATGCAAGAAAGCAAAATGGCTGTCTGAGGAGGCCTTAAAAATAGCTGTGAAAAGAAGAGAAGCGAAAAGCAAAGGAGAAAAGGAAAGATATACCCATTTGAAGGCAGAGTTCCAAAGAATAGCAAGGAGAGATAAGAAAACCTTCCTCATTGATCAATGCAAATAAATAGAGGAAAACAATAGAATGAGAAAGAGTTGAGATCTCTTCAAGAAAATTAGAGATACCAAGGGAATATTTCATGCAAAGATGGACACAATAAAGAACAGAAATGAAAAAAAAAAAAGACGAAATGGCATGAACCTAACAGAAGCAGAAGATATTAAGAAGAGGTGGCAAGAATACACAGAAGAACTGTACAAAAAAGATCTTCAAGACCCTGATAATCACGATGGTGTGATCACTTACCTAGAGCCAGATATCCTTGAATGTGAAGTCAAATGGGCCTTACGAAGCGTCACTATGAGCAAAGCTAGTGGAGGTGATGGAACTCCAGTTGAGCTATTTCAAATCCTAAAAGATGATGCTGAGAAAATGCTGCACTCAATATGTCAGCAAATTTGGAAAACTTAGCAGTGATCACAGGACTGGAAAAGGTCAGTTTTCATTCCAACCCCAAAGGAAGGCAATGCCAAAGAATGCTCAAACTACCGCAAAGTTGCACTCATCTCACAAATAATGCTCAAAATTCTGCAAGCCAGCTTCAGCAATACATGAACTGTGAACTTCCAGATGTTCACGTTGGTATTAGAAAAGGCAGAGGAACCAGAGATCAAATTGCCAACATCTGCTGGATCATCAAAAAAGCAAGAGAGTTCTAGAAAAACATCTGTTTCTGCTTTATTGACTATGCCAAAGCCTTTGACTGTGTGGATCACAATAAACTGTGGAAAATTCTGAAAGGTGGGAATACCAGACCACCTGACCTGCCTCTTGAGAAACCTGTATGCAGGTCAGGAAGCAACAGTTAGAACTGGACATGGAACAACAGACTGGTTTCAAGTAGGAAAAGGAGTACATCAAGGCTGTATATTGTCACCCCGCTTATTTAACTTATATGCAGGGTACATCATGAGAAATGCTGGACTGGAGGAAGCACAAGCTGGAATCAAGTTTGCCGGGAGAAATATCAATAACCTCAGATAAGCAAATGACACCACCCTTATGGCAGAAAGTGAAGAAGAACTAAAGAGCCTCTTGATGAAAGTGAAAGAGGAGAGTGAAAAAGTTGGCTTAAAGCTCAACATTCAGAAAATTAAGATTACGGCATTGGGTCCCATCACTTCAAAGCAAATAGATGGGGAAACAATGGAAGCAGTGTCAGACTTTATTTTTTGGGGCTCCAAAATCACTGCAGATGGTGATTGCAGCCATGAAATTAAAAGATGCTTACTCCTTGAAAGGAAAGTTATGACCAATCTAGACAGTATATTAAAAAGCAGAGACATTACTTTGTCTACAGTGGTCCATCTAGGCTATGGTTTTTCCATTGGTCATGTATGGATGTGAGAGTTGGACTATAAAGAAAGCTGAGCGCCGAAGTATTGATGCTTTTGAACTGTGGTGTTGGAGAAGACTCTTGAGAGTCCCTTGGACTACAAGGAGGTCCAAGCAGTCCACCCTAAAGGAGATTAGTCCTGGGTGTTCATTGGAAGGACTGATGTTGAAGCTGAAACTCCAATACTTTGGCCACCTGATGTGAAGAGCTGACTCATTGGAAAAGACCATGATGCTGAGAAAGATTGAGGGCAGGAGGAGAAGGGGATGACAGAGGATGAGATGGCTGGATGGCATCACCAACTCAATGGACTTGAGTTTGGGTAAACTCTGGGAGTTCGTAATGGACAGGGAGGCCTGGTGTCCTGTGGTTCATGGGGTTGCAAAGAGTCGGACACGACTGAGAGACTGAACTGAACTGAACTGAACCCTCTTCACAGATTGAGGTGCACAATACAGTACTATATACACAGTACAAATGCTGTGTGCACAGTACATTACTATATACACAGTATAAGTGTTGTGTGCACAGTATAGTACTATATACACAGTACAAGTGCTGTGTGCACAGTACTGTACTGCATACACAGTGCAGTACTGCATGCACAGTACGAGTGTCACATGCTGTTGACCAGGTGCAGCACTGCCAGCCATGCTCTCAAACTGCATCGTCTTGCTTCCCTGCAGCTTTCTTCCTGGTGATTCGCAGCTCCCCCCTCCCCCACCCCAGCCCCTGGCAACCACTGTTCTACTCAGTGGCTCTCTGAACGAGACTAATTTATTTATTTATTAAAAAAAAAATATTTATTCATTTATTTTCTTTGGCTGTGTTGGGCCTTAGTTGTGGCTCCTGACATCTTCCTTGCATCATTATGGATCTTTTCTGTGTGGCTTGCAGGCTTAGTTGCCCTGTGGCATGTGGGATCTTAGTTCCTTGACCAGGGATTGAACCTGGGTCTCCTGCATTACAAGGCACATTCTTAACCGCTGGACCACGAGGCAAGTCCCTCGGCTGCTTTAGGTGCCTTATATAGGTGGAGTCGTGCAGTGTTGGTCCTTCTGTGACTGGCTTATTTCACTTTCATAATGTCCTCAAGGTCCATACGTGTTGTTGCACACGGCAGAATTTGGTTCTTTTTAAAGTCTGAAGCATGTCCACCATGTGGACCTCATCTCCTTCATCTGCAGATGGGACTGAGGTTGTCTGCACGTCTGGGCTGCTGTGAATGATCCTACGGTAACCGTGGGGGGCATCTGTCCAAGATCCTGATTTTAATTCTTTCAAATAAATGCTCAGAAATGGAATCACTGAATCGTATGTGTTGTATTAGTTGCTCAGTCGTGTCCGACTCTTTGTGACCCCACGGACTGTAGCCCACCAGGCTCCTCTGTCTGTGGAATTCTCCAGGCAAGAATACTGGAGTGGGTTGCCACTCCCTTCTCCAGGGGATCCTCCTGGCCCAGGGGATGAACCTGGGGCTCCTGCATTGCAGGCAGATTCCCCACCAACTGAGTCACCAGGGAAGCCCTTTGGTTTGGTTGCCAAGTTGTGTCTGACTCTCTGTGACCCCATGGAGCATGGGTAGCCCAGCATGCTCTCCTCTGTCCATGGGATTTCCCAGGCAAGAATACTGGAGTGAGCTGCCATTTTCTTCTCCAAATGCTCAGAAGTGGGATTGCTGAATCGTATGGTAGTTCTGTTTTTAATTTTTGAGGAAGCTTCACGCTGTTTTCCGTGTCAGCTGTGCCATATTGCATCTCTGCTGTTAGTGTACCGGGCTCCAGGTTCTCCCCATCCTCGCCAGCACCGACTCTTGCTCTCTCTTGTTTTTGAGCATGGCTGTTCTGCCAGGGGTGAGGTGACGTCTCACTGTGGTTTTGGTCCATGTTTCCCTGATGATTAGTGACGCTGAGCATCTTTGCATGCTCCTCTTGGTTGCTTGTATGTCTTTTTTAGAAAAATGTCTCTTCAAGTCCTCATCCCATTTTACAATTGGGTGATTTATTAGTTGTTTTTTTTTTTTTTAAGCTATTGAATTGTAGGAGTTCCTTATATGTTTTGGAGATTAACCCCGTATTAGATACACATCATGTTTTACTTATGATGGTCTTAACAACTTTACAGTTTTTGACCTTTCATGATGTGAAAGTGATACACATTCATGTTTCGAGTTCTGAGTTTGATCTTCTCCTGGACCAGTAATGCAAGGTGGATGATGCTCTCTCATGATGCTGGGCAGCGGGCAGCACCCCGTCAGCCCTGAGATCACAAGAGTACACAGCTGGTGCCCTGACAGTGTTTGGTATCATTTTTAATACAGTGTTCAGTCTGTTACATGAGATGGTCCATCTGTGCTGTGTCTGCTTAGTTGCTCAATCCTGTCCGATTCTTGGCGACCCCATGGACTGTTGCCCCCCAGGTTCCTCTGTCCATGGGATTCTCCAGGCTAGAATACTGGAGTGGGTTTCCACACCCTCCTCCAGGGGACCTTCCCGACCCAGGGGTTGAATTGACGTCTTATGCATTGCAGACAGTCTTTACCAACTGAGCCACCGGAAAGAGACTGTCCATACTTTAGTATAAAATAGGCTTTGTGCTAGATGGTTTTGCCCACTTGTAGGCTAATGTGATTGTTCTGAGCACATTTCAGGAAGGGCAAGCTAAGCTGTGACCTTTGCTGAGTTTGATGTATTAAATGCATTTTCAATTCATCTTTAATTTACAATGAGTTTTTCAGGATGTAACCCCATTGTGCATCAAGGAAGATCTTCCTGTAAATATCTCCTCCTGTTCCATGGATGCCTTTTCACACCGGTGGTTACTTCTTTTGCTTTGCAGCAGCTTTTTTATTTGTTGTAGTCCTGCTCAGCTGTTTTTTTGTTGTTGTTGTTGTTTTCTGTTACTTGGAGCTTTTGGTATCATATCCATGAAATCTTTGTCAAAACCAATGTTTTGAACCTTTGTCCCTGTGCTTTCTTCTTGGAGTTTTACAGTTTGGGGTCTTCTGTTTAAGTCTTTAATTGACTTTGAGTTATCATGCATTTGTGATGTACGATAGGATCCAAGTTCATTGTCTTCCAGGTTCAGCTTCAGTTTCCTGGCATCGTTTGTTGCGGTTTGTTGCGGAGACTGTCCTTTCCCCGTGTGTGTTCTTGGCACCCTTGGCAGATCCGTCTGCTGTCTGTGTGTGAGTGTATTTCTGGGCTCTGCATTCTGTCCCGTTGGTCTGCGTGTTTGTCTTATGCCAGTGGCGTACTATTTCAGTGGCTGTTGCTCTGTACTGTATGCTGAAGTCAGGTTGTGTGACGCAGCCGCCGTCGCTGCCCAGTGATGACGTTTGCTTATAAGCTGTTACGTTGTCCCTGTGTGCAGCTGTAGTCTCTATTTTAATTATTAAGGCCTTATGCTGTGTTTCAGTATCTCAAAGAACTCATTGTTCTTTTGTCATAATTTTTTTTTTACTTCTTTTAGGTTATCTTTACGTAGGAACTTTGAATTAGCTTGCCTGTTCTTTACTCAGTCCCTTCACCAGACACACACACATATATTTGCATCCCTAACACCTGATTGGCTTTGCATTGGATTGTGTTAAATGTACAAATTAGAGACAGTGACATCTTTATGACATTGAGTCTGGCTTCTTAAGGTGTTGTATTTTCTCAGTTGCTTATTAGGTCTCCTGTAATGCTTTCACATTTTCTTTATTTGCAGGAATTTTATCTATTATTATTGTTATCATTATTTTTTGCTGCACTGCATTGCTTGAGGGATGTTAGTTCCTTGACCAGGGATTAAACCCATGTCCCCTGGAGTGGTCTTAATCGCTGGACCACCAGGCGAGTCCCATGTCTTTTTAAATGTTGTGGTTAGGAGTCTCTTCTGCATATCCTCTGTTTATGTATGCACATAAGACTACTCTTGATTTCTTCATGTTATTTTGTCCTGTGCTACCTTGCTGAATTCTGCTGTTTTTTAGTTAATTTTCTTGGGTTCTCCAGGTATCCAATCTTAGCAGCTGCAAATAGTGATATTTAACCTTCCCTTCCAGTTTTTGTATTCTGGGCTCCTTCTGTTCCCTGCTTGTGTGAACAAGTCCTCTAGCATTCTGGGAAGCAATCATGCTGGTGGTGGGCATCTCTTGCTAGGCACCCCTGGTGTTTCCCCGTGGGGCAGATGTGGGTTTGGAATGAGACACATGCCTTCCATGTGTCAGGGAAGAGACTGTGCTGTCCATTTTATTGAGCATCTTATTTGTAATAAAAATGAAGAATTATTGTTGAATTTTTTTTTAATTACTTATGGGATGATCATGTGACTTTTCTCCTTAGACATAGTCATATGATGAACTATACTCACGGGAGTTGCTAATGCTGAGACATTCTTGAGTTCCTGGAATGCCCTTTACTCGGTCTGACATGGAATTCCTCCAAGGTGCTGCTGGATACTTTATGCTGGTTAATTTAGCATCTGTATTGCTTTTCATAAGTCAGCTTGGTCTGTCAGTTTTCTTTTTTGGTGTGTACTTTCTTCTCGGTTTTGGCATCAGGGTTGCACCTGCTTCATAGACATCATTCAGATGTTTTCTTTCTGATGTGTTTGTAGAGTTGTTGAATAACACTGAACTATATGGGGTTGCAAAGAGCTGGACACAGCTGAGCGCCTGAGCACACAGGCTCACGCACATTTGGTCTGCACGGTGTTGGTCGAGTTCGTGAGACTGTTTGGACCTTGTGCTCTTCTGTTTTATTTGTGTTTGGAGGAAGAAAATCCTTTAATATTTTTCTTTCTTTTTTTGGGGTCAGTTATAGATATTTTATTTTCCTAGAAAATTATCAGTTTCGTCCAGGTTGTCAGATTTATTCATGTAGACGCGAGTGCAGTTATTGCTTACTATTCTCTTAATTTCCTTGGTTCCTGTGATTACTCCCCTTGTATATTTGTATTTTTTTTCTTGGTTGGATTGACTATTTGTTTGCACCGTAGGGTTTTTTCTTCTTCAAAGATTCACCTTTTGGATATTTTTATTAAATTAATTGTCCTTTTTTTCTGCTTCTTAATGCATCACTTTTTGCTTATAGTTAATTTCTTTTGCTCGCTCCCAGTTTATCTTATCATTCTTTTCTCTAGGTGTTTAGATGATTGATTAATTTGTTTCTGTTCTTTTCAAAAAAGTGTTTAATATTTAAAGGCTCTTCCTTAAGTTCTGATAGTGTGTTTTCCTTATCAGTGCTGTCTGGAAGTGCTGTCATTTTGGTTTGCAGTCTCTTTTCTGGTCCAAGAGTTGTTGAGGAGTAAGTCTTAAAAGCATCTTTTGATTTCTTGGTTTTGTTGTTACTCTAGTTTTAATTGCATTTTGACCAGAGAATTTCAGTTCTCTTTTGAACTTTTTGGGTTTCATGACGTTCTTCTTGTGTTTCTAACACAGAGTCAGTTTTCAGTTTTCCACAGGTGCTTGGAAAGGAGCTCTGCTCTGTCTTTTGGGTGTCAGCGGCCAATGTGTGTACTGGTCATTGTCACCACCTGACTGTGTTGTGGGTCATGTATGTCTTAATTTTTGTCTGCCTGCTCTGTCGTTGACAGAGAAGTGAATTGCATTCCTGCACAAGTCCGATTCTGTCCCTTCCTCCTGTGTCTCCTGCGACTGCTGGCGACTGTGGACAAATATCATTTTTATCCTGAATCCCACCATTTGTCTCGTCTCCATGCTACTCAACTTTGGGGTCACAAAGTGCTGCCCACCCCTCTATTTGCCTAGTGTGCCTTCACCATCCTTCTGTCCGTCACCTCCTGCTTCCTTCATGGGGGTTTCTTACACACACATGAGATTGGATTCACTTTGCCATCTAACCTGAGAGTCATGTTTTCTTTGACTGGAGAAGTTAAAACCATTCATGTTGTTCAGTTGTTAAGTCGTGTCCGACTCTTTGCCACCCCATGGACTGCAGCTTGTCAGGCTTCCTTGTCCTTCACTATCTCCTGGAGTTTGCTCAGATTCATGTCCATTGAGTCAGTGATGCTATCAAACTATCTCATTGTCTGCCTACCTCTTCTCCTTTTGCCTTCATTCTTTCCCAGCATCAGGGCCTTTTCCAATGAGTTGGCTCTTCGCATCAGATGGCCAAAGTATTGGAGCTTCAGCTTCAGCATCAGTCCTTCCAATGAATATTCAGGGTTGATTTACTTTAACATTGACTGATTTTCTCTCTTTGCAGTCCAAGGGACTCTCAAGAGTCTTCTCCAACACCACAGTTTGAAAGCATCAATTCTTCAGCACTCAGTCTTCTTTCTGGTCCAACTCCCACATCCCTATGGGACTACTGGAAAAACCATAGCTTTGACTATATGGACCTTTGTCGGCAAAGTGATATCTCCCCATTTTAATATGTTGTGTAGGTTTGTCATAACTTTCTTTCCAAGGAGCAAGCGTCTTTTAATTTTGTGGCTGCAGTCACCGACTGCAGTGATTTTGGAGCCCAAGAAAATAAAATCTGTCACGGGTTCTACTTTTTCCCCTTTATATTGCTGTGAAGTGATGGGACTGGATGCCATGACCTTATTAGTTTTTCGAATGTTGAGTTTTAAGCCAATTTTTTCACTCTCCTCTTTCACCCTCATCAAAAGGCTCTTTAGTTCTTCTTTGCTTTCTGCCATAAGGGTGGTGTCATCTGCATATCTGAGGTTGTTGATATTTCTCCCGGCAATCTTGATTCCAGCTTGTGATTTATCCAGCCTGGCATTTTGCATAATGTACTCTGTATAGAAGTTAAATAAACAGGGTGACAATACACAGCCTTGATGTACTCCTTTCCCAATTTTAAACCAGTCAGTTGTTCCATGTAAGGTTTTAACTGTTGCTTCTTCTCCTGCATTCAGATTTCTCAGGGGACAGGTAAGGTGGTTTGGTATTCCTATCTCTTTAAGAATTTCCACAGTTTGTTGTGATCCAGACCAAAGGCTTTTACGTAGTCAATGAAGCAGAAGTACTTTTTTGGAATTCCCTTGCTTTCTCTATGATCCAGCGAATGTTGGCAATTTGATCTCTGGTTCCTGTGCCTTTTCTAAACCCAGCTTGTACATCTGAAAGTTCTTGGTTCGTGTACCATACTGCTGAAGCCTAGCTTGAAGGATTTTGAGCATAACCTACTAGCATGCAAAATGAGCACAATTGTGTGGTAGTTTGAGCATTCTTTGGCATTGCTGTTCTTTGGGATTGGAATGAAAACTGACCTCTTCCAGTTCTTTGGCCACTGCAGAGTCTTCCAAATTTGCTGACCTATGGAGTGCAGCACTTTAGTAGCATCGTATTTTAGGATTTTAAATAGCTCAGTTGGAATTCCATCATCTCCACTAGATTTGTTCACAGCAATGCTTCCTAAGACTCACTTGACTTCACACTTCAGGATATCTGGCTCTAGGTTAGTGACCACACCATCATGGTTATCCTGGTCATTAAAACTTTTTTTTGGTATAGTTCTTCTGTGTATTCTTGCCACCTCTTCTTAATCCCTTCTCCTTCTGTTAGGTCCTTACTGTTTCTGTCATTTATCATGCCCATCCTTGCATGAAATATTCCCTTGATATCTCCAATTTTCTTGAAGAGATCTCTAGTCTTTCTTCTTCTATTATTTGACATTATCATTGACTTTAATTGACTTTAACTGACATTAATTGAGGGCCAGCCGGACTGTCTCTGGGCCCATTGTGCTCAGCACCACGGACAGCTCCACGGGCGGTGCCTCAGTCCTGCTGGCCCATCCTGCCCATGGACGCTGCCTCCCTGCAGGCCGTGGGGCAGGGCGGGAGCCACCGGCCTGCCAGGGGAGGGGTTGCAGGGAGTTGCTGTGGGTTAGGGGTTGAGGGCAAGCTCTCCTTTCCCCAGGGGCTCCTCCAGCTGGGTCAGCACTTTCAGCTCCTGGGCACAGAGCGTGGGTTTGGGGGCCTAGCCCACGCCGCTTGCCTGTCACTCTGGGCAGTGACACTTGTGATTTGCCTTTGCCGTCTGCAAAAAGGGGGACCCCCACCTTCCTATTGCCACCCACCCCTCCTGTGGGAGGGGTCTTGTCCTCCTCAGCCAGTTAAGTTGCTGAAGTTACTCCCGTGAAAGTGCAGACAGACCGCAAGCTGTCTCCCAGCCTGTCTCCTCAGCATGGCTTCGTCCTGTTGTCTGTGAGGAAGGGGTGGCTGTGACCTGGGGGTTGCCGTGGAGCTGGCGGCTCATGGAGGACACCCTGCTTCGTGAAGGGGCGCTGAGGGGTAGGGGAGGGCGGGAGTTTCCTGGTTGTCAGGGTGGGGGTGACACTGTCCAGTCACGCTGCTGTTGGTGCTGCTCCTGAGGGTGGGTGAGGCTGGGAGGGAGCCGCCCCCCGGGCACTTCGGCAGTGATGGTGGTGACGGTGCTTCCAGAAGCACGCCCAGCTCCCAGCACACTGAGCCCACGCCTCCCCGCTCCCTCTGAGCGGTGGGGGCTTCCCCATGGGGCCCCAGCCTTCCCACACCGGGGGCCTTCCATGAACTTGGCGAGTGTGTGCCTGTCTTCGCTGGGGACGGTGAGGGTCTCCTCCCTCCCCACAGGGAGAAGGAGCATGAAGCCTCTGCCATTGGGGTCGAGGTTGCAGGTGTGTGCCTGCCCCGTTTCCCTGCAGCCGGCGGTGCCCTCAGCAGGCCTGTCCTCAGGACGCCGGGCCGGGATCGGTTGCCCCTCCACCCTGTGGCTCCCCACGAAGGACTGGGGAGGGTGCTGGGGCTTCGGCTGTCTCGTCAGCTGACCTTGGCTGTCCTTGTGCCACTGGCCTCTGCTGGAGGAGCTGGGCTGAGACACCAGGCATGTCCTAAGCTCCAGTCTGGTGTGTCCACTGCCACGGCCAAGTAGAGGGGCGGTGCAGCACAGGCTTTGTCTGGAGACAGACCTGGGTATGGATCCCACCTTGTCTCAGGTCATCTGGGCTTCCTGGGCAGGTTCCTAACCTGCCTGAGCCTCAGTCTCCTGTCTGTGACATGTAACAGCAAAGGCTCCTTCCCCACGGTTAAATGATGTGGTGGCTGCAGGCTGCGAGTCCCGGGCCTGCTGGGGGCTTGTCTCCAGAAAGCGGGCTGGCTCCCCTCCCGAGTGGGCCCTGCCCGAGAGAACGGGGCCCCCAGCTCCCTCCTTCACCCCCACGCCTCCCCTGGAAGTCTGGGGTCTGTGGGGGGCATGACTCCCGGCCGCTGCAGCTGTGCCGTGGGCTGCCGCCCCCACCCTCGTGATTCAGGCCTGGTCTCCGTGCTCCTTGCCCGCCGCCATCCTGGGCGAGGGCTCGGCTGACGGGCAGGCAGCAGGGCGGTGGGCAGAGCCAGGCCCTGAAGCCGGGCCTCCTGTGGCCTTTCCGGGGAGGGCGGGAGGAGGGGCTGGGGTGGGGGCGGCGTGGCAGGTGGGGCAGGGGAAGGGCTTGTGTGCCCAGCATCCCAGCCACCCCTTGGTGCTGTCAGCAATCCCTGCTTCTCTGTGGCTGTTCTGGGCACCGTTCTCGGGGTGCCTGGGGCGCCTGGCTGGCGCTCTGTTTGACATGGAATCCAAGTTGCTATAGCAACACTCCACTGCGTGTCACTGCAGCCCCCGGCCCGTCCTCTGCCTCTGCACACACAGGCACACGTGCGTGGGGCCCTCGGGGTCTGGCCCAGGTGTGTGCGTGTGAGGAGAGGTGGCCCGGCTGGCTCTGGGTCTCAGGGTCTCCTGTCAGCGGTGGGTGCTGCAGGGCTGGAACGTGGATGGAGCAGTGAGCACGCCTGTGCAGCTGAAGCGCTTCCAGGAGTTAACTCAGCCACATGCAGAAGTAGGTCTGTGGCCTGGTCTCCTTGTCACAGGTGCCAGGACGTGCAAGTTCTCTTAGCTAGGAGGTGATGAGCCGGGGACTCCCAGGGTGCAGGCTGGTCCGTGGCCAGGATCAGGGGCCACTGGGTGCCGTGGCCGGATCCAGCTGCAGCCGGGTCGGGGGTCAGCCTGGGTTCCTCCCGAGCCAGGCTGGGGTTGGCTGGAGACGAACACCCATGTGTGGACGGCTGGGCCTTCAGCCTGCACCAGGCTGCAGAAATTAACAAAGTGACCTGAAAGCAAGTGTCTGTGCCCGTTTGCCGAGGCTTCCCGGGCAGGCTCCTGGCCATGTGCTCTGCAGACGTGGGTGTCGCCGGGCAGCTCCCATGGCCCCAGGTGGCCGGGCATGGCATGGCGTGCCATGGGTCCATATGCCGGCAAACTGCCTGAGGGTCTGCTGTGCGCTCATCCAGCCTGGGCACAGTGGCGACTGCGGCCGCATGCTGCCCCAGCCTGGTGGCGTGCTCCCTGCTGGCTCACGCGCCAGGACCAGCAGTGCTAGCGCGTGTGTTTGCTGGGCTCAAGGACCACGTTTATCTTTCCTTCTCCTGATCATAAAAGTGACGTGGACCTGGCAGAGAGCTTGGGAGGCCCCAGCCCGCAGCAAGGCAGTTCATCCGCAGCCTCCTGTGATCCACCGCCCACTCTGGGCAGCTCTGCGATGGGACTCACGTGCCGTCTTACACGTTAACAGAGTGTACTTTAGCGATGTCCGTTCTTGATGGTGTGCGCCCATCACCACCTGATTCCAGAACTTTGTCGCACCTGCACAGAAACCCTGTACCCCAGCAACCACTTGCCGTTCCCACCTCTGATCTCCTGTGACCGGGCCTCATCTGACGACTGTGGATTTGTCTCCCGTGGATGGTATCTGTCTGCGTGCTCCTCCGTGGCAGCTTCCCCCCTTCCCCTGTGGTGTTTCGAGGCCCTGTTGAGCGTTTTGTCATCTCTGGGCCGTGCGTGTGTGCGGCTGGGTTGGACGTGACCCCCCAGGTGCCTCGTGTCCCTTCTGCTGTGCATAAACGCCGTCACCTGCTGGGCTCTGTCCTGCTTCTCGTGCTCCATGTGTGGGTCCTGCATGTCCTGTGTGTCACGTGAGCAGCCCGAGCAGTCGGAGGACTCCAGTGTGTCCCCTTCCTTCTTGGGGTGTGTCTGGGCTGCCTTCAGGAATGGGTGATGATGACCAGGTGCCCAGGAGTGGGGTGACTCGGGCGGGGGTAGGTGTGTCCTTACAAGAAGCCTAGTGGCGGGTCCTCTGTCCCCACGGCCAGGACACACGCCCCTCAGGGTAACTGTGTGTCCTGTGTTTTTCTGGTCTCATTTTTCACCTTAGTGTCGTGTGTGAGCATGTCCCCCACAACTGAGTATATGCTTTTAACACTGTTTAAGTTTTCTGCGTCATACTCTATTTAGATACCTAACGCGATGTGTTTAATTCTTTATTGCTGGCTCTTCTGGTTGTTTCTGGATTTGTGTTTTTTATTTGGTAGTGTTTCTGGCTTCCCGAGAGCTTCCTGTCTGATTGCTCAGTGCAGAGCTCTCGGGTGGGTGCAGAGCGTGGGTTGCCGGGGCTGCTGCAGCCCTGCCTCTATGCTCTCCTGGGGCGCTAGCCCCAGTCCCTCCTGAGGGGACCCTGGGGGCACAGGGCGTGCTCTCGGGGGTGGCGGGAGGAACTCCGACTGTGCTGTGATTTTTTTTTTTTTTTTGGCTGTGCCACCCATGTGCGGATTTCCTCACCAGGAATGGAACCCGGGCCTCCTGCAGCGGGAGCCCCGAGTTTTAACCTCTGGACCACCAGGGAAGTCCCCGTGCTGTGACTTTGGGCGGCGTCTCCCGACTCAGCCTGTCACGTCCCTGGGGGCCGGGGACCGCAAGCTATGGGTGTTTGGGCACCTGAAGCTTCTGTCCTGCGTGGCTCTGTCTTGCTGAGCAGTCTGTTGGGGGGTGGCGAGCCTCGGGGACCCTCACAGCCCGCCTGGGCACAGCCTTCCCCGCTGCCAGGTCCCTCCCTGCCCTGCCGCCCGCCTCCGTCTCAGGTCCTCCCTCCGTTTCAGGCGTTTTCATCAGCGAGAACCCTCCAGGGGCCTGTAATCCATGGAGTTCCCACTCCTAAGTGACGTGCTCGGAGCCGAGTCCCCAGTGACTGAGCTCCAGCGTTCCGGGTCCCTGAAGTCTGTGTGGAGAGTCTCGTGCAGGCCGTGCCTTCACACGAGCAGGGGTGGCTGGGCGGCGCGTCCCGGCTGCTTTACCTTCTCCTGGGGTCGTGTTCCTCCCTCCTCTCCCTTCTGTCTCCAGCCTCCCTCTGTCTCCATCTGGGCAGGTCGTGGTCCCTGCTGGGTTACGACAGCTGTGGGCTCAGCCCAGGTTCTTGGACTCTGGAGCCTGGCGGGCCCGGGGGCTGTCCTCTCCCCGCCCGTCCTGGGCTCCGCCCAGCTTCCCCTTGCCCAGCCTGTGGTCAGGAGCGCAGGCCTGGGGCCCCTCCCTGTGTGGTGGGGGAGGGCCTCTCCTCCTGGCCGGGTCAGTGCCCCTCTGCTGCCTGGTGGTCTTGGGGTCCCCACCCTCAGGGTTCCCCACCTCTCACCCGCCCAGGCTCCTGCAGTGGCCTGGGGCAGGTCCTGGGGGCGGGCGAGGGCCAGTGCAGCTGGAGCCCCGAGGCCGCCCTGGAGGATGCAGTGCTGAATTGTCTTCGGGGCTGTGTTCTGGTTTCTCAGGCAAGTTGGCGGTGAGAAGTTGGGGTGGAGTCAGGCTGTCTGCCGCCTCCCTGGTGGGTGGGGTGTATGTCCGCTCTCCCATCGGTGTGAGCTCGGCAGGGCCAGGCCGTGCACTCACAGGCCTTTGAGACCGCCCAGCTGTCCTTTGAAGGTGTCTGTGCCTGGCCTGAGCCAGCTCCCAGGGCCTTGGGTCTGTGCCCTGCGGCTCCTTCAAAGACCAGATGGTTTCCTTCCCCAGGGAAGTCCTGCTCAGTCCCCAGCCTGGTCTGCATACCCCTGCCCAGTCCTGGGGGCCTGCCGGCCTTTTCTCTGCATCCCAGAGAAGGAGAGGTCTTAGTAGACTGGTGAGGGAGGGGGCTCTGGGGAAACGCTGGGGTCCGGATGTGGGGCGGGGAGAGCTGCCTGGAGGAGCAGGGATGGACCCAGACTGCAAGTGGCCTTGGTGCCAATGTGCCCCTTTGACCTGGGACAGGCGGGAGCACCCCCCCCCCCACCTTCTACCTCCCATACCCGTGGGAGCCAGTGTCACGGGGGGCCTCGTTCCTGGAGGAGGAGACCAGGTGAGGGGGCTTGGACGGGGCAGTGGGCACGTGAGCGTCTCTCGTTTTACACCGTTTGACTCAGTTCTCCCCAGGAAACCATCCCTGCACGCAGGTTCAAGGGAGCTTGTCTTTTCTCAGACTGTTTTCTCTCTCACTTGGGTGACTGTTCTGCTTTGACGCAGGCTCTTCTTATTATGTTAGGCATGAACCACTTTTTTCCCACGAGCCTAACCAGATATCCCAGCACCGTTTATTAAAAATTCTATCCTAAGTGTCCATACGTATGTGGGTCTCATTTTAGACTTACTTTTTTATTCCATTGTTCTGTGTTTTCCTGCCCGGTTTTAACTGTAGAGACTTTCTAGCATGTGTTACGATCACGTTGTTGAGATAGAGCTCACGTACCCTACAGATCATGCCCTGATATGTGCGCTCCAGTGGTTTTCAGGGTCCTCACAGGGTGACCATCCATCACTGCCAGCAGAGCCCGGACCTCTGGTCACGCTGGACCAAGCCCCAGCCCCACGAGCAGTCGCCTGTCCGTGTCCCATTTCTGCGGACCTGCCCGTCGTGGGCGTTTCACAGAAACGTCCGGCTCCCCTCAGTCGGCATGACGGTCCCAGAGTCACCGTGTCGTCGCAGCGGCCCTGCCTTCTCTGGGCTTTTCAAGTCTGGAGGGCGCAGTGCTGCTTGTCTGCTTGCTGGCTCGGCACCTTCCCGTGCGGACGCCCTTGGCTGGCTGGTGTTTACTGGAGGGCAGCACGGCGTCTCTGTGAGCAGTGCCGTCCTGTCCGAGGACGGGATGCTGTCCCCGCGACCCGCTCCGCCTCGGTCGTTGGAGAGACCGCCGCCCCATGTGGCCCTCGTTCCTGGGCCTGTCCTCGCTCGGGTTGCTCTGGGGACTGGGGTTCTCCAGCCGGGTGTGTGCGTGGAGGCCGCGGCTCCCCAGCGGTGAGTTTGCATGCTGCTGCTTTGCCCAGCTCCTTACTTCTGGGAGCTTTAACCTGTGTCTGCGTTTCCGTCGCCATCCTGCCGTTGGTAGCGAGCGTTAGTCCCCACTTCCGTTTCCCACGGAGCAAATGCTTGTTTCAGGATTAATGGGTGTTTACCATTTTAAGAAATATTTTTGATTGTCTTGTCAGGAACTCTGTTGATGCTGTTCATAGCGTCCGTGGGGAAACTTGTAGCCTTTTTGGGTGGATGTGCTGTCGCGTTAATGGGTTCCTAAGGCCGGACGCGCCCCACATCCCCAGAAAGATGAGCAGGTCAGGACTGAGTTCTGTTCCTTGGTGTTCAGCGTCTGGCCGCTCACGCGTGGCCGGCGCTGCTGTGTGACTTTCCCTTTTGTCGCACTGCGTTCATCAGGTTTCTCTGTCAGTATTACTGTATGTGCCTCATACGAGGGTCCGGAGCTACCCTGCTCCGTCCGCACCCTGGAGTGATTTACGGAGCTCTGGAAATACTCGGCTTTGGAAACGTGGCAGGATCCCCCCGCAAAACCATCTGGTCCTGGCGTTTTGTTGGGTGGTTTTTATGAAAACTTCCTGTTTCTTTTATCCAGATCTGTCTGTTGAAGCTTTCTGTCTCCAGGGATCGCTTCTGGTGAGCTTCGTTTTCCTCAGGTATTATCCATCCCGTTTTACAGTTTATGTGTATAGAGGTTTGAAGCAGAGCCTTAATGAGTTCTTGATGCTTTTGTTTCAGTGATCCTCCCTTTTAATTTCTGATACTGTGTATTTGGGGCTTCTTCCCTCTTTTCTTGACTGAGTTAGCTCTTGGCCGTCTTTTTCGTTAGTACTTCATGGAAAACAGGATTTTAATTTGTGAATTAGTTTTGTTGTTTTTCTGTTTCCTGCCTCATTAATATTATTAACTTTTGTTTATATTCTTTCCTTGTGGTTACTTTTGACTTTTTTGTTCTTTTCCAACCTTTTAAGAATGAAGTCCATTTGATTCCTTTTTTTTAAATGCATGAAATGTTGAGCAGTTTGACTTTTTGTCTGGTAACTGCTTTAAACTTACCCTGTTGATTTTCATAGGTGATATTTTTACTGTTTTTTTAAAGAATTTCTTCAGTTTAATTTTTTTTTCTTCCTCCAAGAGTTGTCTAATAGATTGTTTTTTAGATGGAAGGAGCTTCTTAGTCTCAGAAAATATTTTAAACATTTGTGTTTGTTATTTCACTGCCAGTGCCAGCATGTTAGAGCTGGTTCCTGTAGCCGTAGGGTCCTGGTGTCCCCCCAGGAGCTTGCTGTGGCCCCTCATTCATTTACAGTTTCTTTACTTCCTTTTAATAATGTTCGTTTTGAGTTTTCAGTATACAGAACTTGCACCTTTCTTGATTATATTCCTAGGATTAAAAAATATTCTAGTAGAGTTATTAGTTTGTTTTGAACTTAAAACTCCTGGACATAGTAATTCTGGTTTAAGGACAGTCACCATGTTAGCAGGAAGCCTCTGTTGCACCAGGTTCTGCACGTGTGACTGTTTTCCTGTGTTCACTTCCTCCCCTCCTTGTGTTCATGTTCACGTCGTGTGTTCCTCTGGACCCCTCGGCGAGCTGCAGACATGATGCTCCTTGACCCCCAGATGCAGACTCCCGTATGTAACCCCAGGGCTGGTGTCAATGGCAGGACATCAACACCGGCCAGTGCTCTGGCCTGAGGGTCTTACTGGTGCTCCCGGGAGAGACCTTGTGAGTGAGCCCAGTGACACGTTTCTCCGCAGAATGAAATCCAGGATCCCTTTTGGTTTTGGGGGTGCCGTCTCCTTGGCCTTCTTGAACCTGGACGGTCAGGTCCTCTGTCTCTCTCTGTCTGCGACGTGGACATGGGAGAAGGCTGCAGGTCAGCTGTTCTGCGGGCCGTTGCTCAGCCGGACGTGTCTCTTGTCCCCGCAGTCCTTCGTTTTTGGCAGGAGGACCTGGAGAGGCTGCCGTGTCCTCCTCGGTGTCTGGCGGCAGGGGCACATGAGGTCTGATCTGTCCCCCACCGTGTGACCCAGGTCCTGGGGTTAAGCTGACGTCCGTGAAGTTTCTCCTCTGCAGAGTTGTTCCCCCTGCACTGTTAATTAGTTTCTTGGGGAAGGTTCTTTGAGACTGTGTGGATATCCTGCCATTTATGGGACTCAGACCCGCTGGTTCTCAGGACCGCTAGACGTTCTTGCCTGAATGAGTTACTATCATTCCTTGACCTGTCCTCTCCTGTGTTGCTCTGGTGACTGGGGTTTTCCGTATGAATCTGTCCTCGTAAGGATGCTGCTAATTCCATCCTTCTTTCCTAGTTGTCAGCGTCTGCTTTGACGAAGAGCTTTTTCCTTTTTCCTCGTGTGTGTTTACAACCACGTGGACTCATGGACTTTCACTTTACTTCTTTTTACAAGGATATAATAGGGACTTGCCTGGGGGCCCAGTGGCTAAGACTGAGCTCCCAATGCAGGTGGCCTGGGTTCCACCCCAGTCAGAAAATGACCACAGTGAAGATGGAAGACCCCCCTGCTGCCACCAAGACCTGGCTCAGCCAGATAAATCAACAAACGATAGATGTTTTTTAGAGGCTATCTAAATAAAAGTTATAATCTTTTATTACCATCGTCTTTTTTCATGCTCAGATGGCCCCAGATTTGCCCAGCGGAAGGTGGCCTTTCGGGCTGGCCTCTGTGTCCTTTGGCGATGGCCCCCTTGCTTTGATCACTTCCTTGCTCTTTCGTAACAGAAAGATCTAGGCTTATCTTTTATTCTCTCTGTCCCAGTCCTGGGATTTCTCCAGTAGTCCAGAAATCCCAGCCGTTTCTCCAAGTAGTCTTAATTCCTATCTGTGAAGAACGGTGTTTCGTAACTGAGAAACGTGTGCTCCTGTTGCTCTGGAGCTTGACACCGTCTTAGGGGACGAGGCTGGGAGGGTGATCGTCACACTCACAGCTGTGTGAGCGAGTGGCCCACACATGTCTGTGCGCGGTGCAGACTGTGTCCACATGCAGCCTGCCAGCTCCAGGGGGTGGGGCGGGTGCTCGCGGGGGGCGGGGGGCCGGTGCTGCGGGAGGTGTGGCCGTGGGCAGAGAGCACTGGGGCAGGCGTGGGGAGCACTGCAGCCACGCAGGGAGGTGCCTTGACTTCCACCCATCTGCCTCTGAGACTGCGGGTGAGTCGCTGCGCCTCCCTGAGTTCAGTTTTCTCATTTTAAAAATTAGGTCTCAGGGACTTCCCTGGTGGTCCAGTGGCTAAGACTCTGTACTCCCAATGTAGGGGGCCCGGGTTGAATCCCTGATCAGGGAACTAGATCCCACATGTCGCAGTGAAGGTTGAGGATCCCACGTGCTGCAACTGAGGCCCCGTGGCCCGGACGTCTTCCCCCCAGGACACAGCAGGCGTGGGGCCTGGTGTGCTGGGCAGCCTGGTCTCCGGCGACGTCCTGCTCTTCATCCTAGGGTCTCCCAGCTGCTTGGCTCCAGAATACTCCCATCTGAAGCCACTCTGGCAGGCCTGAGGGTAGCAGTCAGTGGAGGGAGGCGTGGGTCTAGCCCAGGGAGGGCTCTGGTGTGGGGTGGTTGACGGTGTCCTGCAGGCCCTTAGTAACTAGCAGCCTGGGCCACTGGGCCTGCCCCTGGAGAGGTGTGGGCGGGACTGGGCATTGGTGTTGCTCCTGCTTCGTCCTCCCCAGGGCAGCGCTTCGGTCTCTAAGCAATGCAGCCCGGGGGCCTCCTGCCTCCCTGGAGCCGCGCAGCTGGCTTGGGTAGAGCAGAGCACAGAATACAACCAGGGCAGGGCTCCCCAGCAGCCTCCCCGCCAGTAGGCGTGGGACCAGGTGAGTGGAGGGCATCTGGGTGGGGGGCAGGCCCTGGCCGGTTCTCCCTCTGGTGGCCCGCAGAGCCTCTTCCTCCCCAGGCCTGCCTCCTCCAGGGAGCCCCCCCACATGCCTCACACAGAGCGGGCCTGGCAAGGCATGCGGCCACTCTTGGCCCAGGTCAGGTGTTTAGTCCTGTTGTCCTGACGCCTCTGCCTGTGTGGATTCAGTGAATTGCAGAGACTTTACCACACAGGAGAGTCGCATCCCTTGGAGTCAGACTGACGGACCTGCCGTCTCAGCCCCACAGCCTGGCCCCATGTCTGTGTTTCCAGGCCTGGCCTGTGGCTGGAGGAAGGATGGCCGTGTCTGGGGGGGCTGGGCCGTGACAGCGAGCAGGCTGCAGCTCACACCACACCCTGGGTCCTGCAGTGCCTGGAAGCTGGCTCCACCAGGGCTGTGTGTGCCGGGGAGGGGAGACCCTGAGGAGGAAGAGGGGTGACCCCGAGGTGTGGGGTGGGAGTTGGGGGGCTGTGGCCGAGCTCGGCCATGAGGGTGAGGTTCCCAGGGCTGTCGGCAGGGACACGGCCGGGGTGTGGGTGGGAGCCGAGGTTCTGGAGGAGGGGACTCCCGAGTGGGTGCGTCAGCCCCTCGCCTTTGGCCTGGTGCTGAGGCTCCTGGGGGTGCAGACCAGGGCAGCGGGAGGTTTGGGCTCGGTCGGGAGGAAGGCTGGGCGCACCTCCCTCTGCGGACCTGGGGGCCCAGCAGCTGTCCGCTCCTTACCCGGCCCCCGGGGTTCCTCTGGAACTGGGTGGTCTCGGGCCTCCCTCCCATGTGTCTAGGACCACTGGCCCTGACACGGCCAACGTGGGGTCGGACAAGGCCTGAGGGAGGCTGGGAGCCCACACTGTCGGCGCTCTGGGGCTTGTGAGTGTTCGGGTGGGAGCAGACATGCCGGGGGCCCTCAAGTGTGAGGACACGTGCCTTGAGGGTGGCCTCCTCCACATGCCTCCTCCTGTTTGACTTGCCACTCTCTCTGGGGCTCCCTTCCTGATACCTCCTATTAGGGGAGACTGGGTCCCGGCTCAGGATGGGGGCACCCGGCCAGGTGGGGCAGGCTGGGGACGTGACCGTGTGCTCTGCTGAAGCTGGAGACGTCCGGGGCGGGGAGGATGGCTGCTGTGGTCGTGTCCGTCACCACGCTGGGAGGACCTCACCGAGGCTGCAGCAGAAGTGAGACGCTGGGCACGGTGCAGCTCTGTGGGGAGGTTAGCTCTCCCCTGCAGAGGGGCTGCGGGGTCTCAGTGCCCTCCTCCTGCTCTGGGTCAGCTCCGGCCTCTCTCAGGGCTGCTGCTATCCAGCGTCGCTGCGGGGCCCCGGCTCACAGACAGCTCCTGAAGGTCTCTGACACGGCACCCTGACCCACCGAGGGTGGGCATGCTGCCGCGGTTACAGAGAAGGAAGTGGGACCAGAGATGAGAGTGGCTCGTACTGGGCCCGCCGGGACCTGCTCTCCATCCTTGGGGGTCCCTCCAGCGTAGTGCGGGGACAGGGCCCATCCTGGGACCCCCCGTGTAGACAGTACCACTCCCTGTCTGCTGCTGGGAGAGTCAGCCCTGGTCTTGGGGGGCCCCTGGCCTCTGTGAGCCCCAGGCCGGCGAGAGGGAGCAGCAGGCAGAGGTCACGGGCAGGGCCTGCCCTACTGCGGCCGCAGCATTGTCCTTGGAGCCGGGTCGTCGGCCCCCAGCCTGAGCTGTGTCCGGGCGCCCCTTCCAGCCTGGCATCCTGTGGTGTCCTGTTGGCCGGCCGCTCCTTCCTCCAGGGCCTGGGGACTTTGTCTTGCGGGCAGAGCTGCGTTGCTGGGGCGTTCCCTGGCACCCCTGCTTCCCCTGGTGCCCAGGGGACAGGATCTTGGCAGTCCAGGGACAGACAGCTCCCTTCAGGCTGTTGCGGGGGGCTGATGTCCAGGGTACAGCCCGGCGCCACCGTGAGCTGGGGGCTTGAGGTGGAGGAGGCTGGCTGCCCTGGTGGGCGGTCACGGAAGCTGCTCTGGAGGAGGCCTCCTGGGGAGTGGGCATTGCTCACTGGAGTCTGGCCGGCAGTTTTGAGGCAGCCCGGGGCTCCTCCTGGGCGCCCCAGCCCAGGGGCATCCTCCGGCTCTCCGGCCTGGCCCTGCTGCAGCTTCCGCCCGCCTGCTGGGCTGCCAGCAGCTCTCCTCTTCCCGCAGTGGCTGCCTGCTGCCCGCCCTCACGGTGAAGACACTCTGGTGGAGAAGTCAGCCGTGAGCTGGCTGTGCGGGGTGGGCGGGAACAGCAGACGGAAGCTGAGGGCACAGCCTGGCGCAGGCGGGGGATGGGCCCGCCGGGGACGGGCGCCCAGACCCTTGAGGCTCAGAGCCCTGCCAGGGGGGGCCTGGGCAGCAGGCGGAGGACACCCTCTGGGCATCCTCCAGCCGGGCTGGCTCTGTGGTCCCTGAGGTGGGTGGGCTCCATCTCCCAGTCTCCGAGCAAAAGCACAGGCCGTGGGAGACTGCAGGCTAGATGAGGGAGCAAGCTGGGGGTCTTTCCCTCCATCTCAGACCAGGACGTCAGTGGCAGCCTTAGGCCTGTTTCTGCCCCTCAGGCAGCCTGTGCTGTTGGTTGGTCCCCGCAGCCCCGTCCAGCTGCCCACCTGCGGCCAGGCGCAGGGTGCACTCTCGGCCCGGCAGGTGCCTCGGGCTGCCCTCAGCCTCCACCTGTGGCCGAGGGATACCTCACACGTGGTGCCCCTCCTGTCTTCCCGGGGCTGCCCTACCCCTTCCTCCAAGCCGTGGCTCGGAGGCTTGGCCCCCTGCTCCCTGCTCCCGCTTGAGCCGCGACCCCCAGGGCTGTGCAGACCCCCAGGGTCTCTCAGAGCTCCCGTGGGAGCCCTCGCCACCCACACGGCCAGGTCCCCGGGCCCAGCCCTCCTGCCCACGCTGGACGCGTGCCTGGCGCACGGCAGGTGCACGGCTGTCCTCCTGGTCCCCGCCTGCCCCGAGTCTCGTGGCCACGCAGGACAGTGCTGGGGGCCCCCTGGGTCTTGTCAGCTCAAGGCAGACACCCCTGCAGCTGTGTTTCCAGGCCGAGCCTTCTGGAGGAGGATTGCACTGGGATTTTGCAAATTAAGCTTTAATGTTTTAAAAGTTTCCATGCGTAAAGTTTAGAGAGAGAAGGAGTGCTGCCTGGTTTATTCAGGGAGAAGTCCCCCCACCCCTGCCAGCCTCCTGCCTCCCGTCCCGTGGCTGCATTGGGTGCTTCTAGGAGGCTGTTGACACTCTGAGTGACACACTCGTGTCGCTCTTTACTGCTCGATCTTGTTTCCGTGTTTAGACGTTAGTTGTTGACTTGCAAGGTGAGGTTGCAGCAGTCAGGCTCCTGGGGGGGTGGGCGGAGCCGGAGTGAAACCTGCGTTCCAGCTCTGACCCCCTCCCCTTCTCCCCCATCTGTGTTTTGTTTCCTCTGCAGGAAGGTGCGGCCCTGTGTCCTCTGAGAAGATGTCTTATGGATCCATCGCAGGCAGTGGCGGCCTGGGGAGCCGCGGCCCTTTCGGGGGGCCCTCCCGACAAGGCTACCAGCCCCTAGGTAAGGGCAGCGTGGGTGTGTTGGGGTCAGCCAGGGGCAGGTCTCCCCTGTGGTACACTGGTAATCATGGTAACCATAGGAGGATTCTGTCCTTCTGATGGGCCCTACCTGTGACTCCGGATCGGGGGTGACCCTGGCCCTGGACGGGCCGGGGTTGTTGGCACTGGGCCAGCACCCGGGGAGAGCAGAGTGGAGATGCCGCCCTGCCTGGGGGCGGGTCCAGGGGTCTGCGGCCTCTCGCGGAGTCTGCAGGTGCTGGGCTGCTTGGCGGACGGCCTCGTGGCTGCCCACGTGGACCAGGTGCTGCGTGTGGGGCACGGCCAGGGAGCGGAGGGCCTTGGGTGACGGGCGGTGGCCTGGGCTCCACAGGGCGGGTCTGCTTCTGGTTTCTGTGTGCCGGGCCCTGTCCTGTGGGCTGGCTCTGTGGTCTGCTCGCCCCCCGGCTGCCGTCCCCCTGCAGAGGGGTTTTCTGCCGGACCCGTGTCTGGGGAACTGACTTCAGGTCCTTAGGGATCCCGGGCAGACCTGACACTCAGCGAGTGTGAGTGTGTGAGCCTGTGTGCTCACAGACTTGAAATGAGACGCAGACTCCAGGGCCGATCCCACCGCCTTCCCCGCCCCGGGGTGTGGACGGCGGCTTCCCCTGAAATGAGACGCAGACTCCCGGGGCCGATCCTACCACCTTCCCCGCCCCGGGGTGTGGACGACGGCTTCCCCTGAAATGAGACGCAGACTCCTGGGCCGATCCCACCACCTTCCCTGCCCTGGGGTGTGGATGGCAGCTTCCCCTGAAATGAGATGCAGCAGACTCCCAGGGCCAGATCCCACCGCCTTCCCCGCCCCGTGTGTGGACAGTGGCTTCCCGGCTTGTCCTCGAGGTTTTGCTGCCGTGTCCTGTCCTTGAGCAGACCCTGTGAGCGTGTGTGTCTCTTGACTTTGCTCAGTTGAATCAGCCTGCGACTTGCCGGTGTTGCCCCCAGTCACGGCAGTCTGCCTGGCGGCCCTCCCGTCTCCCTGCTCTGGGCGCTCGGTCACCTGCGAGGCCGTGGCAGGCACGGCTGCCCCACGGTGACAGGCCGTCGGAGCGCCTGTTTCGGGCCCTGTGTTTGGTGCTGAGGAGCTCGGATGCTGGCGTGGTTGGGACGGCCCCCGCGAGGGGGTGGCAGTGGGGTGGGCAGCTCAGGGCCTGGCAGTCGTGCTGACCTGGCCCTGCTCCCCGCCTTGTCGGCGCCAAAGGGCAGCGGCCTTGACCAGTGGCCCGCCCGTGGGACTGGAATGGCGTCTTCTGGTTTTAGCTCATGTTTCTCTGGTATCTAGTGGGGTCAGTTTTCCCGTGGCCATTGGGCATTTGGGTCTCAGGTGCGCTCTGTGTGTTTTCCCTTCCCGTTTGTCTTGCTCTCGTCAATGGGCAGGGTCTCCGTGTGTCTTCTGGACGTGCAGGTCCACCATGCTGGCTTCTCCTCGTGGTGCTGCTGATGAGAGCACGTTTTTAACTACAGCACCACTGTGTTCATCAGTCTTCCTTGCAAGATGTGCGTGCTTCTGTTTAATAAATTCTAGCACAAGGATAATGGTTTTGCCTTTACTTCCTCTGAAGCTTATACAATTTGTTTTTCATATTTAAGTCTTGCAATCACCTGGAATTGATTTTTATGTATGGGGAGGGTGGAGTGTAATACACTACTTTTCTCTATTATAACAAATTGTCCCCGGGCCCTTGATTGAAAATTCCCTCTCTATAGACCTGCAGTGCCAGCTCTGTGATAAACGTGTTATCTATGCAGATTCTCTAGGTCAGTTCTTCTGTTTCTGTGCGAGGCCGCAGCCTGATTTTCGCAGTTATTGTAATCGTAGATGCTGTTCAGGGCAGGTTGCTCCACTGTGTTTCCGTGGACACGTCCAGGCACTCTGGCCTTTGTTGCTGAATGGATTTCAGAGTCCCCCGTCCGTCACTCGGCTGAGATCTGTCCCTACCTGTGTTAACGTGTGAGACTCAGCCGTGCTATCTTCACCAGTCTTCTGCCCATGAGACCGTCCGTAGGTCTCTCTGTTGATGGGTCTTTAGTGTCTTTCAACAAAGTTTGTAATTTTCTCCATAAATATTTTACATAACTTTCATTAAGTTGTTTTAACAAAAATGAAAACTTTTTTTTTTTTGCTGTTTTTGCAAATAGTACCATTATTAATGGGACAGGTGCTTCTCAGGTGGTGCTAGTGGTAAAAAACCTGCATGCCAATGCAGGAAACATCAGAGATGTGGGTTCAATCCTTGGGTGGGGAAGATCCACTAGAAAAGGAAATGGCAACCCTTTCCAGTATTCTTGCTGCCTGGAGAATCCCCATGGACAGAGGAGCCTATCCACAGGGTCACAAAGAGTCGGACATGACTGAAGCGGCTTAGCATGCACATTAGTGGAGCATAGTACCCATTCTAAGTCTGTGTTGCTGGTGCACTCATGCACACACAACTGGTTGTTCTAGGAAGGAAAGTGCAGGTTTTACATAATATTTGCATCTTATTTTTTAACTTTCTGAATGTGGGAAATTCCAAACAGAAAAGTAGACACAGTGGCGTCGTGAACCCAGCACTGGCGCACTGGGCGTGGGGCGGGGGTCATGCCCGGGGCTGGTCCAGCATCACCTGCGCACTCGTGACCCCTCTCCCCAGACGTCAGCGTGCCTCCTGTGTGACCATCTTAGGGCGGGTCTCCTTTCCGTGCCCAGATGTCGTCCAGATGCAGCTGGGGCTTCCTCCCACCCGCGAGCCCTGGGAGCCCTGCAGAGACGCGGCATGTCTGGGCTCCCAACAAGAGGCACACGTCACAGTTGATGGTGCCTTTTCAGTCTTTCCAGGCCTCTGGATGCTCCCCTTTTAGTTTTCCTTTTTTCTTTTTGTCCCTGGATTTGATTTCTTAAAGAAGCCAGCTGTTCCCTGTGGAACGTAGTTGAGTTCTGTCCACTGACAACATCACTGACGAGAGGTCCTGCCATGCTGCTGAAGTCTTTTTATTAATTGTAATAATTTGTTGAGTCTTGAGTTTTCTGTACAGACAGTGTCATTTATGAATAATGACAGTATTTACCTCTTCTGTTTCAATGCTTTTATCTTTTATGTGTTTTTCCTTCCGTCCTGAGCCCACCAGAAGCTCTATTTCAACTCTGAGTAGAAATAGTGATTGTGGCCTCCCTTCTATTATTGTTATTTTATTTCCTATTATTATTATTATTGTTACTATTATTTTATTTTCTATTATTTTTTCCAGGCTGCACTGTGTGGCTTGTAGGATCTTAGTCCCCTGAGCAGAGAGAGAACCCGTGCTCCCTGCACTGGGGGCGCGGAGTCCTAACCACTGGCCTGCCGGGGAAGTCCTGGTGATTGTGTTCCCTTCTCTATTATTAGTATATTTTTTTAAGGCTGTGTCGTGCAGCGTGTGGGATCTTAGTCCCGGTGATCGTGTTCTTTGTCAGTTTTTGGAAGAACAAGGCTGCTCCTGTCTGGTGTCTGGGATTTCGCTGTAAAACCGCCTCCCCTGGAGGGCCTGGAGCTCCTCTGTGGACTGCCCGTTACTCATGCCATCTGCAACAGCTGTCCAGGCTCTCTGCTTCTTCTTGGGTCAGCTTGCTGTGTTTCTGTGGATGCATGTCTGCTTTTCTGAATGTTCACGTTGACTGAAGTAGCACGGTACACAGCCACGTGTTGTCCGGTGGGACCCGGGCAGCGCCACTGTGTGGTCAGGGGTGCGGCCACGAGGGCAGCGGCCCTAGTTCCAACCGCCTGCTCTGCCGCGATCGAGCTGGGCCCCGACCACCAGGAAATGGACGGGGTTAGGCCCCGCTCTGGTGTGGGGGAGATGGAGCGAATTAACAGGCTGAGCTCTGCGCCTATCTTTTCACTAGCATCCTTGGCCCCTGGATCCCACCCTCTTTTATTCCTAATGTTGTTTAATTTTTGCTCCCAATTTTCTTGTTTTGTCATCAACATCGACAGACTTGTGGCAGTTTTATAAACCCCTCCAAAGGGCTGACTTGATTTTCTGAATCTCTATTAAAAGCTCTTAAAATCTGATGGATTTCTTTCTGCCCACATTTTTACTGTTTTCCCCCTTCTTTCTTTGAGTTGATGCTGTTTCATTTTCCTAACTCCTAAGATCATTCATATCCAGTTTTTATTCATTTCTGATAAAAGCATTACCATTATAAATGTCCAAATAATCATGGTTTTAGTTGAATCTCACAATTCAAAAATATATAGCATTTTAAAATTAATGTTTAGTTGTAAATATTTAATTTCCCTTGTGAATTCTTCTTTAACCCAGGATTTATTTAGAATTGTAGTTCGTTTTCAAACATGTGTATTTCTTCCTAGTTCTCTTTTGAAACTGATTTCTACATTAATTGCATTTCTGTCAGAAAAGCATCTGCATTTGCTGACAGCTGTTGAGACTGGGGCTGCTTCTGGGGCGCTGGGTGTGATTCTGGGGGTGACTGGCAGGGCTGCCAGGGAGGCGGGCTGGGGCTCCAGGCAAGACAGAGAGGCCCTGCTGAGACCCCAGGGGTGGGAGCAGCTGTGATCGCGACTGCCTGCCGCGTGCCAAGCCCTGCGCGTTACGGGTTACTCGGGGACCGTAAAGTTAATTATGCAGAGCTTAGGGTGGGCTCTTGCTGTAAAGTCCCATCGCAAATGCAGCAGAAAGCCAAGTGGGATGTTACTATCGTGTAAAGAACTCACATAAATGGAAGGAAAGCCCCCAGATCTGTATACAGATGGGCCAAGTCTGAAGAGAGAGGGGTGGCTTGCAGCCCGTGAGAAGGTACCTGTAGAGATGGACATGAACTTGGCCCTTCTCATGTGGCTCGGCTGCAGTGGGTGGAGGGTGGGCTCCCTTGCAGGGGAGGGCACGCTGCTCCCTGCCTCCTCCAGACCCCCTCCTTCCCTCTGTCTCGGCCCAGCCATGCCTCTTTGTTAGGGCACTATCAAGGGATACTGGCAGAGATGTTCGCCGCAGGGGATGTGAGGAAGAAATGCCATTGCTGCCCAGCTCAGGGAGGTGGCGAGATGGGCCGTGGTCTGGGACGGGGCATGAGGCCATCTTGCGGATCCTTGGAGAGTGCCGGATGCCCGTCCACGTCCCAGTGGGATGATGGACGGACATGGCAATTGAGGCAGGCGACCCCCCATCTGGGCTTCTCCTTGCCTGAGACCTCACCCCTGAGTATTGATAGTGTTTCCCTCGTGATGTGTGGTGGTAGATGATCTTTGTTGTTTTCTGTAATAATTGTCTGCATTTGCATTTACATTGTCCCCCCAGAGTTCAGAGTTCACATGATTCTGGAGAGCAGACCAGACTGGCTCCTCCACGGGTGTCTGGGGACCTTGTGGGGCATCGGGGGGAGGTGGGCCGGGTCTGGACGTGTGCTGACTGACTCCAGTGTAGCGAGGGCATCGAGCGCCACCGGTCCCCCTGCTCCCCACGAAGCCAGTGGTGATGCCATGGCGGGGCCTGGGCCGCTGCGCCTCCTTCCACAGTGCTCTCTGGGCAGCAGTCCCCGGGGCCGGGCTGTCTGCCTGCAGGGGACCCTGGGTGGGCGTCTGGGGAGGTGGCTCTGCCCGCAGGCTCTCCCAGAAGCCCCGGGGGAAGAGGGACGTGTCAGGCCCTGCCCTCTCAAGAGCTGGGCCCGTCCTGGACCCGCAGACACGCTCCACGCGGAGGCCTTTTCTGCAAAGAGGCTGCCGCTGCAGGAGCTCAGTGCTGAAGCTCTGGACCTCGCGTGCCCCTTGACGTGGTCAGACGTCTCCACCAAGGCAGGCTTCTGGACAGTGCCCGCCCCGCTCCAGCGCCCGGGCTGTGGTGTGTGGTCTCAGCCTGGCACCACTGCCTCCTTTGATCCCAAAGAGCTATGTTCCCGAGGTGTCCATCTGTCTTAACAACACGTGTTTTCAGGCTCAGGAATTCTGGCAAACCTGTCCAGGAAGTGTTTCTGAATAAATGAAAATTATCAGAGAGGAAACTGTATCCTCCCTGGGGACCCACCATTGCTCCTTGGCTTGGCAGTGAGTGTCAAGGGAACTGATTTTGTTTTCATTTTCACTTCCGATATACCATGATTTTATACCATGTATTTTATAAAATACAGTGGCATGGTCCCATGCTACCATGATTTTATACCATGTATTTTATACCATGTATTTTATACCATGTATTTTATAAAATACAGTGGCATGGTCCCATGCTGGTGGTGCGGAGATGTCAAATTGCCAGGAACATTCCCAAGGCCTTATTCTCCATTTTTGCATGCTGCTGTGCACTGGTCAAAGTCCTGGCCTGGTTTGGGGCCACACCTGAGGCTCTGCTGTAAGGAGTTTCATACTGGCTTGGAATCACCTTTCAGAAAAACCTGGGTGCAGAGAAAGAGTCAGAATATCTGAAGTTCTGGACATGGTGCTGGCTTTCAGCAAAAAGGGGGTGTTTGGGGGGTGTGGCAGCCAGGGAGGACTTCCTGGAGGAGGTGAGTCTGAGCAAGTGGAGCTCTTTGCGTGGATGCTTAGAGGGCCCGGGGCACCTGCTGTCCTGCATGAGAGCCTTGCTCCCCCAGAGGTGCCCCAAGCTGGGCAGGGGGGCTTAACCGAGACTGTCCCTTGCTGTCTGTAGAGTGCGCAAAGTGTTGGACCGAGTACGGAATCCGCCATTTCCCCTGCCCATCGCCAGAGAGCAGCCTGCAGGACCCCTGTGTGGGTGAGGACGGGGATGGTGACCTGGGGCCTGCTGGCACTCCCAGAGGCCCAAGGGCCAGGAAGCGAGGTACTTCTGCTGGGATGCTGGGTCTCGGGGGTCCCAGGGATGGCCACACAGAGATGCCGAGCCCTAAGGTGGGAGGGTCAGTGGGCGGGGAATGGACTTCCAGGGTCTTTGGCTGGGGAAGCTGGGGAGCTGGAACAGGGGTCCCGGCCCGTCTCCACCCTCACCCGCACTAGCCCTTTCCTTCCCTGAGGACAGCTGATGGCATGGCGGGGCTGGACCAGGGATGTTGCCAGGCCATCAGGGTCCTGCAGGCTCCAGGGAGGAGGCTGGCACTGCAGGAGAGGCAAGGACTGGCCCAACTCCCGTGGCCCCTGGGCCCAGAGTCTGCATCTGCTTTGTGGGGGGGTGGCTGGCAGGGGAGTGTAGGGGCCTCGGTGTGCCCTTCAGGGTGACCCTGCCTGGGAGGGGCAGCCATGGCCAGGACTCAGCAAGCTGGGCAGGAAGGCAGAGGTCAGCGGCACCTGAAGTCTTCTTCTTGATCAGGACATCTGGCTTGTCAGTGGTTATTGCTGTCCCCGGGCAAGCCCTGGCCCTGGCCCCGGCCCCAGAGGGCCTGCTCCTTGTGATGGGACGGCCATCCTGCCTTCTCACTCCTTGCTCCTGACATCGACTGCCAGAGGCAGTAGGACCGGGGTGGGCCTTTCTGGAGACAGATGGGCACCATGGCCCAGAAGCGAGATCCCTCGCAGCTCCGCACCCAGCCAGGCAGCGGCAGGGCCAGGACTTAGACCCAGGCCTCTGGATGCCCAGCAGGGAAGGGGCTGTGGGTGGGAGCAAGTACTGTTCTGAACTGGAAGCCAAAGAGGAGGCTCCCCAGGAGCCGCCACCGCCCTGGCCGGGGCCTTAAACACCTGCCTTTTGGTGCCTTTCCAGGGCCAGGGGTCGCGCCCGACAGCAGTGGGACGCCAGAGCCCACCTCGCTGCCCGCTGGCCCACGGAAGGAGCCGGCTGCGAGGGCCCGTGGCCACATGGCCAGCACCACCCGGGCCAAGAAGAGGAAGCCCAACTTCTGCCCGCAGGAGACTGAGGTGCTGGTGGCCAAAGTCAGCAAGCACCACCAGCTGCTGTTCGGCACCGGGCTGCCGCGGGCTGAGCCCGCCCGCAGGTACCGCGTGTGGAGCCGCATCCTGCAGGCGGTGAACGCGCTGGGCTACTGCCGCCGTGACCTCGTGGACCTCAAGCACAAGTGGCGGGACCTGCGGGCCGTGGTGCGGCGCAAGCTGGGCGAGCTGCCGGGGGCGGCCGCCTGGCCCCGTGCCACCCCGTGTCAGGCCCTGGCCCTCACGCCGCTGGAGCAGGCCGTGGCCAAGACCTTCTCCTGCCAGGCCCTGCCCTCCGAGGGCCTCGGCCCCGAGCCGTGCAGAGGTGAGTTCCTCGCCCAGCTTGGCTGGCAGGAAGCTCGTGGCCACCGATGGCCGCCGCACCCCCCCCTCCACCGCCACCTTCCCTGTGATCTCTGGATCCTTCTGTACTTCGTCCTCGGCTCCTTCACTCCCGCTGCCTGCCAGGCCCCGTCTAAGCCCTGGGCACCCAGGGGCTCGACCCTCCCTCGGGGTCACAGGGGAGCTGGGCTCAGACAGGACGCAGCTCTCTCTGCAGGGCAGCGAGTTCCTGCCTTCGGGTTAGGACCCAGAGCAAGAAAGATACGTCCTCCAGGCAGCGTCCCAGCAGCGCTGACCCCAGTTCCTCCCCGGTTCTCTCCTTCTTGCTGGTTTGGCATCCAGGAGAGGCCTTGCCCGGGCTGGACTAGCCTGGAGGACTAGCCTGAGCAGGTGGGGACCTGAGGCCCTGGTTACCTTCATCCTCCTGGGCAGAGCCTGCCCTGGCCTTTCTGGGGGAGCATTGCTCTCGTTGGGCCCAGCACTTGGGGGCAGTGGCCGGGGTCAGGGCAGGCCTGCTTCCTGGCGCCCAGAGAGCACTGGGGCCACTCTGCATGTGGACGGGTGCTGTCCCGACTGCCTGCGGTCCCTGCGGGACAGCCGTGTGAGGCCATCGGGGCTGCAGCCTTGCGGCCAGGAGGGGCAGGGTGCCCGGTTCCTGCACTGGTCCCGCTGTGGTCACGTCTCCTGCTGCCCTGGGGCTGGGCTGGCAGGGGCAGGGGCTGGTGGGCCCTACCCCCTCCAGACCGGCCAGCCCGCTCGTGCCCCCAGCCGTGTGAGGTCCACGGGCCGCTGTCCTTCACTGCCGGCTCCCTCCCTGTCCTGCTGTGCTCGAGGGCTGACCGGAGGTATGGGTGTCAATAGCTCATCCCTTCCATGCTCAGGAGGGCACTCTTGGCCATTCGTGCCCTGTCCATGTTGGGGGTGGGCTCCTCACTGGCTGAGGAAGGGGGTGGGAACCTCTGTGTGTGGACACGCAGCCTTGCTTTCTTGGGGGTTTGGATAAATTCCCGAGTTGGATTGCTGGTCCCATGTGAGCGTGAGTTCAGCTGTCAGAAACTGTTGCCCCGTCGTCCACAGCGGTTGTACGAGCTCAGGCCCCTGCGTCCTTGCTGGTGGTCACGCTGGTTCCTGCCTCTCTGGGCTGACGGGGGAGGGTCCTTACTGCACTGTCAGCCTGCACCAGGCAGGGACTCGTCCTGCACTGTCTGTCCGTCCATTTGTCCTTCCCAGCAGTGTCTGCTGGCCCCTGCGTCCCTCTCCTGACCCGTCGTGTGCAGCCGCTCAGTCTTGATTCTGGAGGCAAGGGATCCTCCAGGCCCCTGTATTGTCCCCCTGTGGTTCTCGCTGCATTAATGCCTGAGCTGGTGGGTTTGGGGTCGCGGTTCCGTAGGCATTCAGTTTGGCACGTTGGAGGAACCCGGAATGACCCAGCACCCCTGTTGTCGTGTTTCGCTCAATCCGTGTGGCTACTTTTTCAGCCCTTGCTGTCTGATTACAGAAACTATAAGTCAGTCTTGAGGTGAGTGGGTAATCATTTCTTCCTCCTGTTTTCTGAAAGGGTTTCTGTAGAGTTGGTATTATTCTCCCCTTAACTGTGTGGCCACTATCCATAGTGGAGTGTCACCCACGGTCCGTTTAACGGCCTGTGCTGCCTGCTCTGCTGCAGTGAGCTCCGTTGCTGGGTGTCTTTCCGGGGGCTTGCCCGTTGATCTGAGTTGTCAGAGCTGCTGACTCGACTGTTCCTGAAGTTCCTGTCCTCCGAATGCCTGTAGGACCTGTAGTGAGAGCTCCTCTTTCCTTCCTGTTGTCGCTAATTTGTGTCTTTTCTATTTGTTCTCAACTAATCTGGCTGCAAGTCTGTTAGTTTTATTGATTGCTTCAAAGAGCCAGGTTTTGATATCATCAATTTTCTCTGCTTACCAGTGCCAATTTAACTGATTTCTGCTGACCTTTAATGTTTCCTTCCTGTGTTGGGGTTAATCTGTTTTTGTCAGATCATTGACTGGGGACTTCTTTTCTAACGTAAGTATTTATTGCTATAAATTATCCTCGCCGCATTAGTTTATTTACTCACATTTATATATATTATCTTTTCATTCAGTTTACAATATTTTCTAATTTCCTTGGTGAATTTTTTTCTTTACTAATGGTTATTTGGAAGTGTGTTGTTTTTCTAATAATTGTCTATTTCCAGGTCTCCTTCTGTTATTGATTCCTAGTTCTGTTGTGGTCAGAGAATATATTGTGCGTGATTCCAGTGTGTTCAGCTCATCGAGACTTGCTTTGTAGACAGAGGTGTCGGCAGCCTCTGCGAGCTCCTTGTGCGTCTGATGAGAACGTGTGCTCACCTGCGGGGCGGGCGGGGGGGGGGCGTCCTGGAACGTCACTCAGTCGTGTTCCTGGGGAGCGCTGACGACCAGCTGATCCGTCTGCTCATCTGCTCCCTGGGGAACGCCCGGCAGCCTCTGTTCCAGCGATCTCTGCTCTGTGTTTTCTCAAGCTGTGACACGAGGCGCACCCTGAGGACCTTTTGTCGTCTTCACTGGTAGTCCCCGGTGCTGTCGTAACGTCTGCCTGGTCCCTGGTTGGGCTGTTGTCCTGAGTCCCCCTCTGTCTGATGTCAGCGTGGCTGCTGCAGCCAGTTTGTGGCTGCTGTCGTGTGACTCACTGTCCGCTCCTCCGACGTGTAAGCCGTGACTTCCTGGAGTGCGAAGTCACGTGGGCCTTAGGAAGCATCACTGCAGCAAGGCTAGTGCAGATGCTGGGGTTCCAGCTGAGCTGTTTCAGATCCTGAAAGATGATGCCGTGAAAGGGCACTCGTGTGCCAGCAAATGTGGAAAACTCAGCAGTGGCCACAGGACTGGAAAAGGTCAGTTTTCATTCCAATCCCAAAGAAAGGCAATGCCAAAGAATGCTCAAACTACCGCACAATTGTACTCATCTCACACAGCTAGTAAAGTAATGCTCAAAATTCTCCAAGCCATGCTTCAGCAACACGTGAACTGTGAACTTCCAGATTTTCCAGCTGGATTTAGAAAAAGCAGAGGAACCAGAGATCAAATTGCCAACATTCGCTGGATCATTGAAAAAGCAAGAGAGTTCCAGAAAAAAATCTATTTCTGCTTTATTGACTATGCCAAAGCCTTTGACTGTGTGAATCACAATAAACTGTGGAAAATTCTGAAAGAGGCGGGAATACCAGACCACCTGACCTGCCTCTTGAGAAATCTATATTGCAGGTCAGGAAGCAACAGTTAGAACTGGACATGGAAAAACAGACTGGTTCCAAATAGGAACAGGAGTACGTCAAGGCTGTATATTGTCACCTTGCTTATTTAACTTATATGCAGAGTACATCATGAGAAATGCTGGGCTGGAGGAAGCACAAGCTGGAATGAAGATTGCCGGGAGAAATATCAATAACCTCAGA